>NW_022474210.1:1049807-1615222 GCF_003357145.1 Venustampulla echinocandica
CCCCAGGCCCCCCAGCTCCCTCCTTCCCCCTTACCCTCCATACCCACCTGATGGGCTATGATTCTCGCAGCTCGTCGTCTGCGGCCCCGCCCGTATGAAGCCGCGCCGCCGCCCCACTCTACGAGTTAGGTGCTGTGGAGTCGGGGACCAGACTCGATCTGTGCTCGACGCTCATCCGCTCTCCAGGTCTCGATTGACGTACGGACAAGCTTGAACGAGCCCTTCCTGGTGATGCCCACCGGGAGGCGTTGTGCTTCTTCTGGATTGGACTTTCTCATCTACACTTGTCTCTCAAATTGATGCCACCGTGACAGACCCTTGCACCCCCCCCCTTGTAAGGTTTGGCAAGAACTGGCACTCAACTGTTTAGCTTCGTCTTGTTGATCTCAACAGCCTTCGTTCTCACTGTTGTGTGATGCAGTTTCTTCACTTCACAGTGTCATAACGAATATAATACCATACGTTCGCAGCCTTGTCTGTTTCACCGCCCATGCCCTTGATGGTGGTTAGCTATTGGCCCAGTTTCAAAAGCGGGAGGCGTGGGATGGTGGCCATTATTGCTTCCAGCTGAGTGGGGGGTATGGTGCGTGCTCAGTATATGAATACATCTGGTATCCATCTTGCGAGATCTCGGAGTGAGAACCCGAACGTCTGGCAACCCCTCCATACTGTTTAGTCGAACCACATTGGCTCACACCGTCTCCTTTTCGGGATCTCTCTACGACTACAACTCTCTCTCTCTCTGCAATACCAAAACATATACCACCTACGACACATTAAGGTATCGTCAACCTAACGAACCAATCTTGCATTCTGCTTGTGATCGATTACTTGATCTTGACAAACGGATATCTACTGTGCACGCCTGCACTTCCGCTCTCAACCTATTCTAAGTCAGTCTCGTCTGCGATCGTATTTGTGTCTTGCCTTTGAGCAAGACAAACCGGCATCCTGGCAGTCACGGCGCCAACACCAGACCAAGCCTGGGGACGTTGGCCAGACCAGATTCCTCAGCAGCATATCGAGGGTTTCTACGCAATGGATACCTCGGGCATCATACAATCCTACAATTCACGAGCAGCCTCTTCCGCAGCCTTGACTCGAGCTCTTGTGGCTCCGCAGTATGCTCCTGTTTCGTACAGCGGGGCACCGTCGGGAAACCTACTTGCATCACATCAGCAGCTACAGCAACCAAACCCATTCGGATTTGGACCCTATACTGGAGGACACTCCACCCCGATGATTCCAGAATTTGCTGCCACGAATTATATTCAACGACGACCGGTACGGCGGATGATAGAAGTGGATAATGGTGTTGAACGTGGACTATCTCATCTTTCGAATCCTCGCCAAGGCTACGCCGAGGAGCATCATATCTCGAGCCCTATGATTAAGACGGAATCGAACTGGAAGACGGAACACAGCTGGGACGGGCTGCCAACCGTGACCTCGTCCTTTGCTCCCAGCAATGCACCAACCGTTACCTCCCGGACTCCAGTCAATGTTGGAGCAGTAGCCGACTTTGGTACGGAGGTTGACACTCTGATGAAGGCAATCCAAGCCAAATCGGAGAGCTCAACATTCCAGCCACCATCTACCGAACAGAACAGAACTGTGGTGGGTGCCTATACCCCTCCCTATTCGAGCCATAGCTCTCAGAGCAGCGGGAGTGAATCTGGATTAGTGGGGACTCCCAAGCTCACTGGTGGGGATTATCAGGACGGTACTACCAGTACGAGAGGCAAGAAACGGTACCAATGCACTATTGGAAACTGCACGAAGGTTTTCCAGCAAAAGACACACCTTGACATTCATGAGCGAGCGCATACCGGTGAAAAGCCATACGTAAGTTTCTATTCTACCGTTCTGATGCACTTTTCAACTAACCCATCTCCCAGGCCTGCAAACGACCTGGCTGTGGACAAGGCTTTTCGCAGCTTGGGAACCTAAAGGTGAGGAGATACCTCTATTCCACAGTATTACATAGAACTAATTGGATTCCATACAGACCCACGAACGGAGGCACACCGGTGAAAAGCCCTTCCAGTGCGATACCTGCGGGAAGAGATTCGCCCAACGAGGCAATGTCCGCGCCCACAAGATAACGCACGGGCAAGCAAAGCCCTACCATTGCCAGCTTGATGCTTGCGGAAAATCTTTTACGCAGCTCGGTAATCTCAAGGTTCGTCATCTTTGGCGTTGTTGATCCCCCCTTACTCTCGCGTATTCTGTTTTTTGCTTTTTCCACATCCCGTTGCAACTGCAGGCGGATGCCCACCCCTATCCACCTGACTACCCAAAATATGCCACATAAAGCACGTAGCTTACCAATATTTTGTCATAGTGTCATCAAAATAAGTATCACATCAACACGATCAGATCACTCACGGCCAAGTTCGCTTCAATCAAAGACGGCGACATTGTTCATGCAGGTGACAAGGAACTTTGGGAGTACTTTGCCAACTTGTACAAGAACAGCAATAAAGGCATCAAAGGCCGAGGAAAAGACCGCAAAGTAGGCTCTACATCGACGCCTGCAACCTCCGGATTGAGAAACCTTGGGGTCGACGGCCACATTGGATACAGCAGATCCGGAGCCGGAAGATCCAACATGGGTGGCCTTATTGGCATGCCATCCAACATACCCAGCCGAGGAAGCTATGAGATGTTCGACATCAACGACGAGAGCATGCCAGCCAACCACCACAGAAGCGGCCCAAGTTCCGTGGGCAGCTGCTATGATGACGCCCCCTCCGATAATTTCGGGGATGCGGGGCGAGGCGGCGAGCTGGCTTTTGGAGACCGGATCTACTGACGCCTGGGATGACACGGTATTGGTGCGGCGCAACTATGGCCTTGGAGTTTTATGAGTCGACGAGAGAATGATCTACGAAGAAGTGTGCGCGTGCGACTTAATGTGAGGCAACTGTATTTATTATCATGGTGTGGATTACAAATGGGAGGTTCTGGGATAGCGAATGGGATATAGCAAAGGGAAAGGTTTCCCCGGATGGGCTGGATCACGTCGAGGCATTTTATCATTGCGCGGTTTGGAGAGACATTGGTCTCGTGTCTGTTTTGGTTTTGGTCCTACCTGCTTCCTCTCGTTATGTTATTGCATCGCACAGGATTATACCGGAAAAAAGGAGGGCGGGATTTTGTCCAAAGACTTTTCAACACAATTCGTCTGCGAAGATGTCATCTGGGAGGTAGATTGATTTTTTGTCTTTTGTTTTTTTGCTTGGAAACACACAAACACACGGGATTTCCAGGCGGTCGGTTTACAGGTTTATCCAGTATATACCTAGGTATACATAGCTATAAGAATTATATTTATGTGCATACCATTACCTATCTGACACACCATCCCGTCGATACGAACGAAGCTCGCTGACATTCCGGTGCTATTGCGGAGAGGTCTCAGGATCCCGCGATTTTCAATAGAACATTTCCATTTGGCTTTAGCCTTTCTCACGGGCCGTGTAACTGACCTTCCTTAGCAGACGTTGCACGGCGTCAGCCTCAGTTCGTCGAATCTCTCCAAGAGTCCAAGTTCGTCTCCCATGATCAGCCAAACCCGCCCATGCGCAATCTTACGCACCTAGGCAGCAGCTGTCTGGATGCACGAAGCATCACGCAAGAATTCCGCACCTATCGATAATTCAACGGCGCCCCGTTGCCCCTCCTTATCCCCCGTACATGTACGTAGTTGTGTCGGGGCGGGCCGGGCGAAAGATGGGCGATATCTGCACCGTGCAGCGCTGTTTCTGTGCTGTGAAAAGATCACGCAACGGCCCTGACGGCGTGGTTCCGGTGAGTTCGGAGTAGGCGAGCGCTTAAGGCGCCTTAGGCATCCCTGGGGGTTATCTCCCACGCGCGCGTCCATGGGGACCCAACGGCCAAAGTGCCCGATTCCGGTGCTCTGGTTAGAGCATTCGATCTTCACTCCTTGAGTCTCTCTTGCTTCACGTTTTTGCCATTTGTACAGTAAAACACCCAGAGGCCTAGACAGCCGGGACAGAAGGGATAGCGGAACCACCCCCGAGGCCAACCAACTAGCCCCCACCCATTCACAGTGGGCGACGGGGGGCGAAGGGGTGATTTTCCTGTCAGCCCTGCAAAAGTGTGAAGAAGTGGAGGAGATCTTGAGGATCGGCGTGGCCGCACGCGAGGCTTGCGCTTTCACCGCTAAGATTGGACGACGATGGTTAGAACTAGTGATTTGCTGCGGAGTATTTGAGAGACTCCAAGAAGGCAATCTCAACCCCCCGCGGTCCCCCGGTGCTTGCAGCTTGTTCTTGTTTGTCCCGGACTCGGGAAAAGGTGCCGTTGATAGCTGCGGAGGCAGATTCCGTGCAATTCCCTGCGATGCGCAAACGCTTCATGGAGAGTCCCTGATGCTGTGCGGTTTGCTTGTCGTGTTTATAATCACATATCGATTTATAGGGCCACATGGCGCGAGTCTTCCCAGGTAAAAGTTTATAGTACGTGCATTGTGCGCATTGTGTGCGTTGTCTGCGCAAGGGTTGGCCAGAGGATGGCCTATGGGCATTGTGGCACTGCTGCATTTTCAACGTCGGCGATGTCTTTCCTTTCGGAACGACGAAGCGAGAGACATGAGAGACAGGTTTGTGGATGATAGAGTAGAGAGGGCTTCGGGGTACATCCATGTTGGAGATCCTGCAAGGCTATTCCTTGTAATACGCACATTGTGACTTGGAGCCAGTGGATTGGATGTCGTCGCCATATAGATATAATGGATCCATTCAACCGTAGGGTTGAGCCACAGCGATATCCCTTGAAGATAATCAGAACCGCCATGGTACGGGGCATTGTCCCCACGCATCGTCGTCCGAGACAGAGTCAGAGGCGGCTAGAATCCCGAGACCCGTCGATTTTGCCGGATCGAAGGGATAGGCATGACGGGAATATTAACGGAACTGTTCTCGTCCCAAGCCGGGTGGTTTATTGAACATGTCGTATTGATCCTCCCCCCCCCCAACCCACACAGAGCCTCAGCCACCGTGCAATGTTGAAACGAACAGGATGTTATCGTTTGGCTGCAGGGCGTAAGAGGCTTCTCCTTCCAGTTCCCAGTCGGCGTCATTGATGAGGACTAGGATGCCCGGGCGGCTGCAATGCAAGAGGACGGTGTAAGCCGTGGGACAAGTATGCGGCTCGACCAAATAGATAGGAAATTGTAGCTCGACGGGTATATTAGGATGGACTGCCATCCATGGCCAGCTGATGCTGATGTAGCGGTGACGAATACACGGATAGGGAGGGGATTCAGAGGCTTGATTTGAAAACAACGGCCGCTCCAGAGCGCTGAATATATTGAGACAAGAAAATAGCTACTTACACGTGATCGTCCAATACAAACAGCTCTTTCCTCGAGTCCTTCATCACATTTTCGCAGAGATAATCGACGAGCCAACCGACAGTAACGGGGTTTCCCTTGTTATCTTTAGCTGGGACTGACAATTTATGCTTGCGTTCGTCCGCGAATAGCATTTCGAGTCCACCCCTAGAGCACTGTCAGTGACTTCTCTTGTAACGAAGGAAGAACTTGGGGGTCTTTGCTCACGTGAACTCCACGAGGATCGAAATGGTGTCTTCTGAAGCCATCTCGAGGATTACCCTAGTCGGGGTGATGATGGACGTTGCAATGTCGAGATGGCGGTGTAAGAATTATTTTGCGACGGGGACGGGGAAGCGACGTGGTAATGTGCTGGAATGTCAGAAAAGTTTGCGCTCCAAGCATTCGCTTACTGTACGATGCTGGCACCAAGGATTTGGTGATTCTGGGCTGATGCAGAAATGTGGATGTTCTGTTATTTAGTGATTCTCGGTAAAAGATATTTAAAGTTGAATTAAAGCAAAGTAAAGGTAATTAAGAGATGAAGAGAAATATTTATGAGAGGGGATCTTTGGGAGCATGAAGAATGCCTATAGAGCATGCCTGTGCTAAGGTATTTGCTACTCGTGCCTGACATCGTGAAAATCGAATAGGGTTAGCGAAAACCTCGACACCAACAACATCATATCAACACCACCTCCAATAGAGCCCTTGGCGGATCTCAACCATCCGAGTAGTATCTTGAATAATTAAATAATCCCCAAGAACCTCCTTTGAATGATAAAGAAAGACAGGACGTCGTTTTAAGGTACCCCGGTTGTGCAGGCCCCGCTCCTCCGCCTGATGACATGACAATGCTTCAAATCAACGCCGACTACCTGGCTGCGGGTGGCAATAGGCACCCTTCTGCAGCGGATTGGGATATCACTGGTGATGTGGCTTTTGGTGCCGATAGAAATATAGCTCTGTGGAGACCACAAGTAAGCTGCTTCCAGTCCCACAACGTCACGAGACCTTTGATGCAGATGGCAAAAGTCTCTTGTGTCGGCTACTTATAACAATTTTTTTTGGTTTGAACACGACTAACAATCATAGGACCCGGATTCGCAAGGCGTATTCCAGATCCTCTGCGGTCATCAAGACGTTGTGAATGCTGTCAAATTCGTGCCCAGAGCTCCGCACGTTTTGCTCAGTGGCTCTGTTGACAAGAATTTGATTATTTGGAAGAAGGATGAAAGATCCGGGCATTACACCAACATCCAACAACTCCATCACCAGGATAGCGACAACCACCAGAGCTCTATAAACTGCATCACGGTGGCCTCTGACTCCACAATATTCGCGTCTGGAGCCGCGGATGGGACCGTAAAGATATGGTCACTGGACGAAAAGTACGAGGCATTCCTACAGCAAACTATAGTGGTGACTCCACGATTCTTCCCGCTGGCGCTGGCTTTGAGCCCCCTTGCCGGCGCGCCTAATTCCTATGTGCTCGCGGTAGCTGGAACCAAAGACATTATTCAAATATATGTGCGAGATCCTGCAGTTAGCACCGATTTCAGACTTCAAGCGACGCTTGCAGGACATGAGGGATGGATAAGATCCTTGGAATTTACCACCGAGAGCAACGACCCTGATAGCGACCTACTCTTGTCCTCAGCTAGCCAAGACAAATACATCCGACTGTGGCGAATCCACCAGGGCAAAGAACTGCCAGCAGCTGCACCCTCGGCTGATCCCTCGTTCGGGGCTTTCCTGCCCGGAAAGTCGCTCTCAAATAAAGCCCATCGGTTCAAGGCTCAGGGTCTCGATTTCTCGGCGACTTTTGAAGCGTTGCTGCTTGGCCATGACGATTGGATTTACAGTGCTAGATGGAGATCTGGTCCCAGTGGCATACAGCTGCTTTCGGCATCGGCCGATAATTCTCTCGCGATATGGGTGCCCGATCCTGCAACTGGAGTATGGGTGACTACCACACGACTGGGCGAGATCAGCGCGGAAAAGGGGTCAACGACCGCTACCGGGAGCACTGGCGGATTTTGGACGGGTCTTTGGGCGCCATCTGGAAAGACGGTCATCAGCCTCGGACGGACAGGCAGCTGGAGACTGTGGAATTATGACGCCCAGCAAGAACGATGGCTACAAGGCATTGGAATTAGTGGCCATACACAGTCGATCACTGGCATTGCATGGTCGAAAGGAGGCGACTATCTGCTTTCGACCAGCTCGGATCAAACGACAAGATTACATGCAAAGTGGAAACGGGGAAGCAAGGAATCTTGGCATGAGATGGCAAGACCTCAAATTCATGGCTACGATCTCAATTGCATTGATTCTCTAGGAGAATCCCAATTTGTATCCGGTGCAGATGAAAAGCTACTTCGAGTATTTAGCGAGCCCAAAGCGGTCGCAAATCTTCTGAGCAAACTCTGTGGCATCAAGGGATCTGGTATTGAGGAGATGCCAGATGCTGCAAACATGCCAGTCTTGGGTTTATCGAACAAAGCCATCGACGCGGTTGAAGACGGCGAAGAGGTTTTGAACGGGAACGGCCAAGGACGCGATGCTGTTGATCCGGCTTCTATCGTACACAAATCGACTTTAGATCTCGAGCAACCGCCCTCTGAGGAGCATCTCTCTCGGCACACCCTCTGGCCGGAGATTGAGAAGCTCTACGGACATGGCTACGAAATATCTACGCTAGCAGCAAGTCACGATGGCTCTGTTATTGCTACTGCTTGCAAAGCCAGCTCTATCGACCATGCTGTCATCCGGCTGTTTGAGACGAAAGGCTGGCTTGAGGTTAAGCCGCCGCTAACAGCGCATTCCCTGACTGTAACAAAGCTGAGATTCTCTGCTGATGATCAATATCTCCTGAGTGTTGGTCGTGACAGGCAGTGGGCCGTATTCAGACGCGACTCTGATAACAAGCTAACTTACACACTATCGGAGTCCGATCCGAAAGGGCACAGTAGGATGATACTGGATTCTGCATGGGCACCGGACTCTTCAGACGTATTTGCTACGGCTGGAAGGGACAAAAAGGTTCGGGTTTGGGCAAAGGATGAAGGAGCAACTACAGGATTTACTTGCCGCTCCACGATATCTGAGACCCACCCGGTTACAGCTATTGATTTCCTGGGCAAGATGTTAGGAGATGGTGTTGCGTACCTTGCAGTAGGGTTAGAGACCGGCTTCCTTGCGGTACACTCCGTGGACATCAAAAAGGGCTTCGCCACGCAAATGCTCGCAGTGAAATACCCCAGGCAAGACTTCCTTTCCCTGATTTTCAAAGTTGACTCACTTACCTTTTCTCAGCACATACTCAAATCCATCGAAAGCTATTACACAGCTGGCTTGGAAACCTGTAGCATCACAGAACGAGGATGGGGAATTGGACATGGAACTCGCAATCGCGAGCGAAGACAGCTCATTGCGGGTCTTTTCTTATAAACTACTCCCTTCCCAATCTTAGAAACATATTGGGATATGTTGAATCCTGCGCCGGATAATGCCTATTAGACCGAGGCGTTGAGCCTGTGGATATGTTCTTACAACCCGCGGTCTCCTGTATCTTAGAAAGCAACCCAAAGAGTATGTTAAATGCTGCGCCGGCCAATCTATCAACACCAAGTCGTTGAAGCTCCTGGCGGGTATATCCAAACCGCCGTCTCCCTTGTATAAGAGAAAATGAAACCAGCCTAGAATATGTTAAATGTTGTACGCCGCCCAATGTACGCCCGACCGAGGCGTTGAAGCGCTCATGAAATAACCTCCTACGCCAGCCATCCGAATCATATCACCCCACCATTTCCCCATAGCAATCATCCACCGGCCAACTCAAAACCCTACCTTCTGAAGCCCATAGCCCCCAATACCGGGATTGAAGTAAGCTTTGCCCTCGCTGCCGTCACTATTGTCCCTAGGGCCTCTCTCCTTCAAATCCTCCTTCAGCCACCCAAGCACCAACATGCCCAGTCGACTATTCCCACTTGCTTCCTTCCCCTGCAAAGCTTGCGCCTCCATCTCCTCAACCTTTCCCCATTGTTTCACCCTTCCCATACTCATATGCACCAAATGAGTCGGCCACTCCGCCAAATTATCCAAGATATGCGTCGCATACACAATGGTACACTCCCTCTCCAGCGTCTCTTTCTTCAAAAACGCCAGGAAATTGCTCCGGCTCAGCAAATCCAAATCGACCGTGATCTCATCTAGCAGCAATATGCTCCACGGGCGTATAAGCCCCATGGCAAGCTGCACGCGCCGCCGCTCTCCATCCGATACGGCGTGCATGCGCCAATCTAGGTCGATGTCTAGGACTTCGACGAGCTCATCCTTGCGGTCTGGATAGTGATTGCCGCCTACACTGGCGAGTAGCTCGCGGACGCCAATGTCGGTTCGCACGATGGGGTTGAGGACCCATTCGAGACCGAGATATGTCACGCCTTCGAGGCCATCTTTGAATGGGTCTAGGCCGCCGATTGAGATTGTGCCAGACGGCGCGAGTCGTTTGCCGGATAGGAGACGGAGGAGTGTTGTCTTTCCTGCGCCATTGGCGCCTATAAGGAGGGTTCGAGAGCGAGAAGGGAGGGAGAGGGAGACGGATTTGAGACCGGTGGTGCGATCTGGGAAACTGTAGGAGAGGTTTTCTACCTTGACGGACGGGGCGGGCTGATGGTCAGCCATTGGGAAGCTGAGAAGAGTGGAACGAGGAGGTGGTGAGGAGGAGGAGGAGGGGAGGCGGTCTTGTTAAATCGTAGAGAATATAAGATGGGCTGTTTGTTCAGGTCATACTTCGTGGGGCCATTATATATATGACGACGGATTCTCAAGTGCGGAGTGATATGTAGCGATGCTTCCTTATCTTATCCGAAATCCGAGCCCCGCTATCCTACTAAATAATAATGGTACTGTACGAGTAAGTACTTCTATTCCGTCATTGGTTTCAGATTAAAAGGGCTCTATCCAATTCTTACCCGTAAGATTTATTATAATTATTTGATTGGACTTACTACGGAGTTAGGTAAACTAAAGCTAATAGGGAGTACAGACACAGAAAGGCTTCATAGGCAGGTGTAATAAACCCACCCAGTCACCAGTCCACCTCTTGCACCCCACTACCAGAGATTCGGCAGACAGACAGGCTATTAGACAGAGGCTTGCCCTAAAAGAAAATATCTGCCAAGACGAGGTTGTTATCTTTTGCCTATAGACTATTTACATTTATTGCTGTCAAGTTCCCAAGTGCTGTCAATATGAAACCTATTGTTAACCAACAATCTGCTGTCAAGTTATTCTTCGACATATCCTGATATTGAAGGGTTGAGTTCCTCTCAGCGAACTAGGGCCAGGAAAAGGAGGCGCAGAACGTCTATGATTACCCAGCTTGGGCACAGTAAGACCAGAGAATATAATGAGTTCTGTCATTGTTGCATGGACTAGGAACCGGCCCGGGTGCGGAAGCTCATGCTGCAAATCGGGTCGCGCATTACGAAATACTCGATTCTGATTCTCGAATTCTGCTTAAATTCGCCCTCGACGACAGTACTAGTCTCGTTCACTGCGCGGTCGGTATAGAAGCCCGGACTGCCAGGCCATCACCACCTTTCAAGCTATCTCTAGAAAGCACGATTTAGAAAAATACAAAGAACCTCTAAGGAGTGAGGATGCTATGTTGACCTATTACAAGTTTTGGCTGCCGGACCGCTGCCGCTCATGTTTGTGGCTTTGTAAAATGCGTTACTGATGAATTATCTCACAGTAGTGGAAGTAATTAACCTGAACGGTTAAACCAAAGATACAATTAGCTCTAAACCCGATAACATCACTAACAGCCACCCCCAAACCAAGGAGAACATGCAACTCAACTGAGATATCGAAAACCAAAAGGAAATTATGGCTTGCACTATGGTATAAGTGGGGATTGGGATAGAGAATCAACGTTTACATAGGTATCGTGGTCCCACTGGGGAAGTTGATGGATAGATATTTGAGGTTGCATCAATTACTGCAAGGGAGAAAATCGTCGAGAATGAAAAGGATGCACTGGCTCTCAAAATAAAACCTCTTGTATTCCTCGTGGAAAGGAAAAAACATTGATCAGAGACCTCATATATCCCCTACCTCCAATAATCCAGCCTCTTTTTACCATCCTCAGGTTGTTACTCTCATGGGTGACGCAGTTGGAAAATTTTTCCTTCCCCCCTAGCCCCAAAGGCGGAAGCTCACCCCACAAATCCGGCCGGGAGCGCACCCTCTTAATAAATACAAATATGCATTTTTCGTACAATCAAAAAAGCACTTCGGTACTGCCCGGCTAGCTCAATCGGTAGAGCGTGAGACTCTTATATAGAAGGGTTTCTAGCAGACCCCGAAATTGTTATCTCAAGGCTGCGGGTTCGACCCCCGCGTTGGGCTCAATCCCCAGCGATCTTCAGCTGTTTAATTTTTTTTTTGGAATTCTTTTGGCTGTAGATTGAAAAATAAAACTAAGAGAGTAACAAGGGGGCATATTATTTTACCTTAATTTTATTTATTTATTAATATATAGCTTGAGGCAGTTACTTCTCTGCAAAAGGATTAACTGATATATTTTTCTTTTGTGGGTTTCTTACCGGGGGTTTATCGGTAAGCGAGCGATGGTGTGGCAGCATAGGGGGAGGAGATATGAGCACGGATAAGATTACAATGCTGCGTTTATGGATAAATGTTCGCAGAATGTTATTACCTCGTCGACTCCTTTGAGAATTAAAAAGTAAATAAATGCAAATGATATTTTGGCTGGCTCCAACGACTTGGGTAGTGCGAACAAAAATTGCGAGATTCATCAGAGGTAATCGGGATTGCTTAGGTGTCAATTATAAGGTATGCAAGATAATCTACACCTCATTCAATTCGCTATGGTTTTTGAGTTGGATGGTATGGCGGAAAGCTATAGTGGATTAGAGTAGGGGTTGTGGTAAAACCAGTTGGAGGACAAACCCCTTGGAGAGTGGATTGTGTAGAATATCCCCAAGAATATCCCAAGGCGTTCATCCTAAAGGGGAACTTCACCCCTAAAACAATACTGCCCTATCCGCAATTCGACACATTCACAGTTGCCTGCGAGACCATCATCATTGCAATAATAACCCCATAAAGACCTAACAGCAATTTAGCATTCGGTCATCATAGTGGCTTATTTCTGGCAGAAGCAGCAAACGCCATGAACTCACCCAGCACCTCAGCAAAGATCAACATCAACATCATCCCGACGAAGAGACGCGGCTGCTGCGCAGTACCTCTCACGCCGGCATCACCCACGATCCCTATACAGAATCCTGCTGCCAGACAGCACAATCCGCATGATAGCCCTGCTGCTAGGTGCATGAAGCTTGTATGAAGAGCAATTTTCTCCTTGAGGCCGGAGTTTATTATAACCGCGACGACAAGACCGTAGATGGAGAGGATACCCGCGAGGATGGGCGGCATCATGTCTGTAGATGTCATTAGAGCGGCCAGCAAGGGGATATAGAGGAGAGATAGGGGGAAGAGCCACGAACTTTGGACTATCATGTCAGGTCGCAACACACTGACTACTGAGACTCCAATGCCTGACTTCGCGATCCCGTAGGCGGCGCCAAACACGGAGAGGACCACCGCCATGCTACAGCCCATGGCCCCAAAGAAAGACTGCGAACCATTATCAGAGGTAATGCCATTTGGAGAAGGCCTTGGAAAGCTATGAGAGGAGAGCGGGACATACAGCGTAGACAGGGCTGTGAGCGATATGATAGTTAGCAAGAGCTATGGAGGAGCTTCAAGGGTTGCCTAGCGGAGAGTAACTTGCCATCTTTCATGATCGACCCAATCCATCTTGATGATAGCAAACGGAGTCTTGCTGGCCGTACGGAGCAAGGTTGGCCCTACACTAGAAAGTATAGAAACGAGAGCAATAGACAACGCAAAGATGGCAATGCAATAGACAACAATTGAAGTTCAAGAGATGCAGTCAAGGTAAGCTTCGTATGTGGTGGTTTACAAGGTTGACAGTAGCGTACTTCGTACTAGATTCCACGCCCTCACGAAGTATGCAGAGCATTCGTCCGGCTTACATTGGGCCATTAGTGGCATTTGTACAGTCCCTTCGTTTTCAGGCAGCGACACTGTCGCACATAGACACGAATCTACGCCTGTGGCTCCATTTCGACAGCCTACTTTTCTCAGCTGCCTTCCTCCACAGAAGGGATTCGTGGGCATTGCCTGGGCGTGCTGGTTTAGGCTGCCATTAGACACTCTTGGGAACGCGTTACGAACTTGCCAGCCGTGTTAAAACACTAATAATCAGCTCGGAGCACTCTCGAGTGCGTACACCATTGGTGCAGTTTCTTAACTTATGTACCGAGCTGAGTATCTAGCTGTGAAACCACCAATTAGAAAGGTATGTGGCGGGCAAAGGGGGACGAGTCACATGATCATGCCCACCAGTGACCTTAGGACTTGATTAGTATTATAATAACTTGGAGGTTGGAACTTGCAGTAGAAAGCCAGGGTGTTATATTGTGGGCAAACTCGTCTCTTCGATTTCTTGGAGGTCGCGCCCCATGCCTTTTAAAATTATGCGGAAATCGAATTGTGGGCTTCATTGCCCGTGTTCAGACACGAACCGACATGCTTCATTGCTGGTACTATGTACTGTACTTCGTCCACGTACCAACAGGCGAGCATTCCTTCCTCCCAGCACCCTTTATAGGATTCCGAGTCTTGCCCTGGTATTCTACACTCCGTAAGCCATCACTTTGGGATCACTTCATCCAAGCTTCGAAACTTCGCATGACAACTTGTCAGCAAGAGGAGCGAGAGTGACGAACTGTTTGATCCTGCCGAGCGGCTCTACGTTGATGGCTGCGCTGTACCTGTACCTGTACCTAGCTCGCCAAAGCTTGAGACTTGCGTGGCTGTTCGTCACTATCGGATAACGGCCGAAAGCACACAGCCGTCGTTGCAAGCAAACGGAGCGGAACAATGGATGGATAACACGGGTATTATTTATCCAAACGATCCGAGGAGCGAGGCTGAGCCATCTCACATGATCGCCACGGGGCAGACATCCAAGCGTTGGCTCCGAGTGGCAACGAGTAATGGCACCAAGATGAAGACGACGACGACGACGACCAGGACCAAGACCAAGACCAAGACTCGTCAATCTGGCCCTTAGCCGCCACCGCACGGCGAGTTGGTCGAGATCGAGAGGCTGCGCCCAATCACGGCAGCACGAAGGGACTGCCACACCAGCAATGTCGAGATGTCCGTGGTGTCGAGACTCGAGACTCGAGACGTTGCCCGTTCGCGAAGTGTATCAGAAGCGTCCCCTGGTGTTTCGAGCTCTGCTGCACAAGCCGCAATCCAACTCAGCCCAGTCCGCCCGCCCAGGCCCGCCCAGCTCCAGATCCTCTCAAAACTCGCAATTTCACACTCCCGGCACTCTCTACCGCGAACGCAAATAGCAGCCGCAGACGCTCTCTGGAACAAAGCGCAAAGCCCGAGACTGCCCATGGCACACGCGTACCCCGTACGACGCCTCTCCGCTTATTATTGTTGGTGACGGGGACGGGGACGGTGATGGACTGCGATTGCATCCGTGTCATTGGGTGGTGACAAGGCCGCGTCATGGTGTCGACCGCAATTACGAAAGTATCGAGTATTATCGCTGCGATTCCGTCCAGGGCCCCGGTTGAAGCCAAGACATACAAAAGGCTGTCTCCCCCGTTGCAATGCCTTCGGGGGCATGTGTAGACTATGCCCAGAGTACGTACAGAGCAACAGACTCATCGCAGTGCCGGGCACTCTCCGCTTCTTCTACTCTTTTGTCTCGTTTTGCATTACAACCATATGTTTTGAACTTCTGTACATCTTTTGATCTGGCCCCCGTCGCATCTCCAATATTATTATTCGCCCTTCAGCCTTCCCCCGAGTGGAGCATTAGCAGCTAAGGAAGCCCCGCCATTCGATATCATCGGAGACTTCCACCCCCACAATTTCGTCGTGGACACAGAAAGACTTCCCTCCCCATAATCTACATCTTAAAGCTTTGTGGTTATTTTCTGTGTGCTATAGAGAGGAAGGAAGAAACACCACTCCACCATCAGTTCCACTAGGCTCAGTCCAGGCGCAACACTTGCATATTGAGCTTCAGCAAGCCACGCGGCAGGGAACACATATTGAATGATTATGAAGGGTTTACCGACAGTCACTACGGCCCTGGGCCTATTATCGACGTGCACCGAAGGGCTTATGCTGCAAAAGAGGACGGATGGCCCACCACGAGTTGTCGGATTCCCTGTTGAAAGAATACCTGTCGCAGACCCGGTCCAGAGAGATCGGCTACGGAGGAGAGGAGTTGCCCAAGTAACGTTAGACAACCAGGTAAGTGTAGGCAGAAATTATTGGTTGACTCTCAGTTTGCTAATTAACCCCAAGGAAACATTATACTTTGCGAATGCGACGTTAGGAACCCCACCACAGACTGTGCGGTTACATCTTGATACCGGAAGTAGCGATCTCTGGGTGAACACGCCTAAGTCGAGGCTATGTACGGCGAGATCAAAACCTTGCCAGCTAGCGGGTTCATACGACGCGAACTCGTCGTCAACATATTCATATGTCGCTAGCGACTTCAATATATCATATGTTGATGGATCAGGCGCAACTGGGGATTATGTGTCAGATACTTTCACCATCGGCTCCTCAACTTTGAAGAGATTACAATTCGGCATTGGATATGTGAGTTCGGCGACGTCGGGTATCTTGGGTATTGGCTACGCGATCAATGAAGTCCAGGTGGGAAGATCTAAAAAGTCGCCCTACAACAATCTGCCCGCACAGCTGGTTGCCGAAGGACTCATCCAGTCCAACGCCTATAGTCTCTGGCTGAATGATCTCGATGCGAGCACCGGCAGCATCCTTTTCGGTGGCGTGGATACGGAACAATTTATGGGCGAGCTTGCAACCTTGCCCGTCCAGGCAGAGCAAGGCGAGTTTGCCGAATTCCTGGTCACCATGACTGCAATCTCGTTCGGTTCAACCGTGATCGCAGCGAATCAAGCTCAAGCCGTACTCCTGGATTCGGGAACCTCTCTATCCTACCTCCCAGATCCGATCACAGCAGCTATATATGAGAAGGTTGGCGCCCAGTATGATTCCTCCGACGGCGTGGCCTACGTCCCCTGCAGCCTTGCTGGGAACACTACTAAACTGAATTTCTCGTTCTCCGGCCCCACCATCGCAGTTCCCATGGACGAGCTAGTCATCACGGTTACCTCTAACAATGGAAGGCCACTCACCTTCTCCGATGGAACCAAAGCTTGCGTTTTCGGCATCGCTCCGGCGGGATCTAGCACAGCCGTGATGGGAGATACATTCATGCGCTCTGCCTACATCGTGTATGACCTCGCCAACAACGAGATTTCGATCGCGCAGACCAACTTCAACGCCACGAAGTCTAATGTACTCGAGATTGCGAAGGGTAGTGCTGCTGTTCCCTCCGCCACACTGGTCGCAAACCCGGTATCCGCTTCAGCGGGCGTACAGCGTGGTCAGATGGCCGGCACCGTCACATTAGGCGTTGGCGCTGCAGCGACATCGAAGGGGGGAGCCGAACGAACAGGGACCCCAATGAATCTTGGAGCCATGGCAGCCGTAGGCGCCGGGATGGTTTACGCAGCGATGTGATATGATCATTCACGGCCGGCAGATGTATTTATATTTTGCATTTTGGAGTATAGGGCGGTTTTGCATTTACCCAAGTAGATGGGGTTACGAAGCGCACGCATAGGGATATTGGCATATACATGGCGTTTTACTTTTGTTGGCGGCTGGAGATATATATATATATACCTCGGTGGGTGGATGGATGGCTGGCTTGGGGCAAGGTACTGGAGACCTTCCAGGTTTACGGAGCTCACACATTTGTATATGGCGTTGAAGTGGCGGCAGAATATACCTACATATGGTACATATCAAGGAATATCTCAGAAGGTAACGGAAGATTAAAATCAAAAGGATCAAATCAAATTTTCGACCGAGAGAGTCCTTGGGATTTTCTTTTTGTGCTTGGGTATATTTTCTACTAAGAATTTATTCCTACTCTGTGATCGATTCCTACCTAATAGTAGTATTAGCTAAGTAGCTACTACGTACTTCGCGCCCCTTTTGACTAGGTCAAATAGGGGCCCCTCATGCCACACAAAGAGCGATTCCATTCAAGTTGCATACCTCCGCGTTTTCTATATCTTTGTGACACGATTACAGCACATGTTCGTTACAATTCCGTTGCGTTTGTACCATCACGTGGGCCTTTACTTAATCTTTATCACGTTGGAAAGTATTAGATATGAGAGTTCCGTTACGATTCTAGCGTCTTACGTGATTCCCTTGCTTAATCTTCATCCTTTACTAAGCAGGTATATAGGAGTTTTGTTGTATTTCCACTGTCACATGATGTTACCTAATCTGGACGTAGGAGGCAGTTTCGTTGCGTCTCGAGCGGAGCGGTCAGAGCTTTTTGCCCCGCTTCCTTCCTTCCCGGTTTAACGTAGCAATACGTTTCGTTGCATTTCGACCGGTCAGGTGATATCTGATTCTGTTGTTTCCAGAATCAGAGAGCAGGTTTTCGTTGCATGTCGAGCGTCGATTGGTTACTTACTGGCTTAATATAAAAGTTAAGTGGGTTTTCGTTGCATCTCGACCGACCTAAATGGGTATAACCCTTTGATTCTTGCCTTGCCTGACTTAGCTGTTCATTTTCGTTGCGTTTCGACCAGTCGGGTGATGTCTGATTCTGGTTTTTCTGGAAACAGCGAGCGGACTTTCGTTGCGTTTCGAGCGTTGGGCGGTGAGAAAACTGATTACCTGCTTGCTTAATATAGAAGTGAGTGGGCTTTCGTTGCATCTCGACCGACTGAAAGCGGCTAGAGCGCTGGTTCCATTCTTGCCTAACATAGGAGTGAGTGGATTTTGGCTGCGTGTCGAGCGGCTCAAAGAAGTAAGGCTCCTTGCCGATACATACTTGCTTTGCATCGCAGCACAGTTCCGTTGCGTTTCGAGCGGCCAGGGCGGTGAGGGCCTTTGAAATTTGATTCCATGCTTGTAGAACACAGAGAAGATATTTATTGGCTTAAGTAAGCCTATAAATGGCAGAAGTCTTCTGGGAGTAACAAGAGAGCGTAATTCTCCGAAAGCGACTAATATAAAGTCTTCCAGAGAGGATTTATAAGTTTAAGATGGCTCAAATTTGGTATCGCGGCATTAGCTTGTCCATCTAATTCAACTTTATATGTTAATATTAGTTGAAACAGTATGCCGTGGCTCTAACCCTCTAATATTCTTTATCTAGTTTTCCTACTATTGAAAATCAACTCTGCTTCTGCTTGTGGCAACTTCTCCATCTTTGGAATTAGAAATATATCATTTCCCAGCGTAGTCCACAATGCGACAGAATCGGCATTAAACAATTTTGGGACAAAAGGAAATGCCGCTGAACTTATTACACATCGCCCCCGTTGTCCAACTGTAGACCCAATATCTTTTGTCGAGGTATACAAATTATCCTTCGGGGGACGGAAAGTAATATTTTGATCTCTGAATGGACGGTGGAACACTTCCGGTATAGAAACTGGAGAAAGGTAAGTCGGTTCCTTTTGATTCGCAACAATCGAACTGAGTATAGGTAGTATCAAAGATAGCAGTGGTTTGTTGACTTGGTTGTTTTGTTGTGGAAGGGGTATGGTATTGAAAGGCACTTATGATGTTGTAGGAGACGTAAAACTCAGCTTGGTAACATTATATTGTCCATAAATCGTTGCTATGGATTTAGAAGATAGTGCTTTCTCACTACGTGGGCCTGAGGCGGGACTTGAATATACTGAGCTGAGGCACCCCTGTAGATGGTAACAAAACACAACCGCGTGCTCTATCTTTATTTTTCGATGCGTTTGCTTCACATTCCCATCTAGGTCGTCATGGCAGCACAAAAGGGCTCGTGCTTCCGCGGCTTCCAATTAATGTTACAACCTTCATCATATTTTCCCCGTCGGTTTAGGGGTCTGCGGCCATCTCTCGCGAGAGCAATGTCCACTCCTAGCTCCGAACCCACCCCAATGATCCACGAAGCTATCGACGAAGAAACAATCCCCAACTACAGCCCAAATGACTATTACTCGACGCACTCGGGCCACGTCCTTAATAACAGATACCAGGCAATCACCAAGCTAGGATGGGGGTTTGGTTCTACTCTCTGGCTGGCAGAAGATCTGTGGCGGTACGCCTCTGGTGGACCTCGTCACCCTTTTTTCTCAGCTGGGCTAAGCATTAGTAGATTCAACGAGGTCGAATCTCCTCGTTATGTCGCCGTCAAGATAGGAGCCTGCACATATGGCAGCATCGCTGCTGCTGAGCACGAGTTAACGCTCTCCCAGCGCATTGCCTCGACCAACCCATCTCATCCTGGCGCCGGCTACATCAGGACTCCGATCGACAACTTTCAAATCAATGGATCCCATGGGATTCATATCTGTTTGGTTTATCGTCCAATGAGGGAAACCTTGTATGACTTCCAGCGCCGGTTTAAGAACAGGCGATTGCCCCGCCAACTCCTTAAGCTTTATGTGGTTCTCCTCTTGCAGGGCCTCAACTATCTCCATTCCGAATGTCATCTCATTCACACTGGAAAGTCTGATGTCCTTACGAACAAGCACCACTCTACTACCCCCGCCCCCGCCCCCGCCCCTCAAAATAAACAGAATCTGACTAGCTAACGGGACATATTAGACCTTAAAGATGACAATGTCCTGGTTGATTTGGAAAGCGAGTCAGTTTTGGAAGATTTCGTCCAGCAGCAGAGACAAATTTCCTTGCCTCGACATGTTATGGACGATGGCCACATCACTTATCTGTCACAGAGTGAATTCGGGCCACTTCGAGACTACTTTATCCTTCCAGAGATTGCCGACTTGGACCTCGCACAGTCTGGTGATGGGCCCGCCCGTATTCATCCCGTCCAACCCCACCGCTACCGCGCGCCGGAAGTCATTCTAGGAACTGGATGGTCATACAGTGCGGATATATGGAATATGGGTGTGTTGGTATATTCCCTCCCTCTTTGTCGTTGTGTGTGTGCTATTTCCGTACCATGGCTCTGACAAGTATAGATATGGAATATGATGGAAGGTAAAGATCTATTTACCGACCTTAAGGACGAGGAAGGACACTACAATGCGCATGCCCATCTTGCGCAGATGACTGCACTATTGGGACCACCTCTAATGGCTCTCCTTAAGCGGGAGAGAAGTTTCCGCAAGTTGACCTTCGCGCCCGAAGTTCAGAACCCCAAAGGACAGTTGTGCAGGAACGCATTCCAGTACTTTGGAGGCCCATTTTTCGATGATAATGGTAAGTTTTAGATGTACCTGCCCTGTCGGAGAGTTTTATGTATTGACAACCGTTCGCCCACCAGGAGAATTTATCCGTAAGGACTTGATCCCGCGAGACCTTAGAATTGCTGAGACCGTCACTCTTTTTCAAGGAGTGGAAAACCAGCAGTTCCTAGACTTCGTGAGCAAAATGCTCCAATGGCAGCCGGAAAAGAGAAGGACAGCCAAGGACCTGCTTGAGGATCCTTTTCTTCAACTGGAGGGCGAGGATGATTGATTGTATATTCGAAAGGCTGGGCCAAAAGCGGCAACATTCTACTTGGTGTTTTGGGGTAAATAAATCAATCTTTGTTTGTATCCTTTAGTAATTATAAAACGCCCTAAAGGGCCTCAACTACCCATATTTCCCGACCACTGTTTTTTCCCGCCTGTTTCAACACTCAGTCCTAAAATACAAAGCTTACATAGCTGATTAAAAAAATGACATTCGTCACCAGAAGTAAACATAGCCGCTCCGAGGTTTCGGAGACTTGGATTTAGTCAACATGGGATAATTGGAAGTTTTTCTTTTCGTGAAGCTGCTGTGAAACAAAACTGCCTCTACAAGGCTGCTGAAGAGTTGGGCTTCGACGTTTGCAGGAACCAATTTTGCAAATATTAAAGTGGAGCGTTGCTTAGCTCCGGAGAGATAGAGCGGATGCTCATCTTTAAGTATACAAAAGAAAAAGGGGAGCAATTATGGAGAAGGGAGTAGAGAAAGGATGAGTTGGACGTTGATGCAGTTGCTGTTGGCTCGGTTGCTGCAGTGCGAATCGCTTCACATTCCACCACACCCAACAGCACTAAACAGTACATCACGCACAACCACGCCATGAATCTAACGTATTGTGCACCGATGGCCGCTAATGATGCCTTGGCCTCAAAAGTCTCAATTGTCGGTCGAGCGCAAGTCCCCCATTCCTTGTCCTCGACCTCAAACAAATCCCCCGGATGATGCATATTGCACTGCCATGCCTGGCTTCGGGATCGAATTTGAGTTTCGTCTGAGGGAGGCCTGGGAAGGTCATGAGGATAAGGAGAGAGGCCGCCTTGCGAAATACGCCAGATTTGGAATGACTAAGGAGGACGCAAGACGAGCGACGCCGGAACATATGCGCGAGGCCTACCAAACGTTAGTCCAACACCAGTTGGCAGAAGTTTATACCCCGTCGCCATCGCCATCGCCGTCGGCTCTACCGACACCTACATCATCGAATCAAGACCCGGAAGAGATAAACCCACCTCCTGCAAACGAGCGCAATGGACTATTACGCATGCACATAAAGCAACAGTCTACGCCCGACACTGCAGCATCGCAGCCTGTAAAACCCGTTATCAGAATCGCCAGAACGCGCGGTGCAGCTGTCATTGAGTCAAGGATAACAAAGAGGTCCAAGACACCTAGGCGGACTCAAGATCGCAATACACCTCAACCGAGACACGATATGGAGACAAGGTCTATGAAGTTGGCTAGAGAGCGGTTTGGTTGAATGTCGCAAGCTGGATGGAAGAAGTCCATGAAGAACAAAGCTGCCAACGAGAAGCGGGACCTAAATAATTGTCGAGAGAGGAGATAAGAGCACTAAATAAGCCATGAGTAGGTCGCAACAACCATCCTTTAGATAGTAGAAGAGAAAGGAGAATTACTTAAGATGAATGGGAGATGCTCAAGGGAGGATAACCATGGTGCTGTCCCTCGCCGGAGTATAGGGCCGATCTAGGTGCGTTACTCTACGAAGCTCGAAAAGTAATACTGCGATTCCACGATATATAGATGGGCCGGTCGTTCTAGAGCTAGAGGCCGCGCAGTTAAACAGCGGTGATAATAACGATTCAAGTGATACTCGAGAATGTTCCACTTCGAATCAATCATTCAGACTCATTCTGCATGGATTTAAATCCTTTTAATAGCTCAATGAAAAGAAAAATACAAAGTCGATTGGGGCACGAATAACCTGTTATCCTACATCAAAATCACTACTACCTAATACTTTGTTCCGTCCAGTTTCTTATAGTGTTACTTGCGTACTTCTAATTGGATTAACGTCAGGGGGTTGGCTAAGGGGTGGGGATCACCCGTTCCGCGAAGCGAGAGAAGATTCACGACTTCAACCATCAAAGTTACGCGTTTATTGTATATCATTATATAGGACCGGAACAAGACAGCAACAAGTGAAATTTTATATTTGCATCTGTAGATTCTTAGTGGCGAAGAAGTGATCCAAGGAAACGATCGTTGATATACTCAGCCTCATAGCAATTTGGAAATATCTGCCCTGCGTAGTTATACCAGCTAAGACGATGGTCTGATCCGTTAAGAGTCCTTACATATTCCCAGTACTCTGGGTACCATCCCGAATTTTCCCAACCGAGAAGCCCCATGACTTGTCCGTCTTTGGCATTGATATTCCGGAGTGCAAAATCGCCGAGAGTAAAGACAGCCTTATGATCCGTCCGCAAGGAACAAGATGCAATATCGCGAAGTATCTGTGGAGCAACCCGAAGTGTGTCTGACAAGAGGAAGTGGATGAACTCCACTTCCATATCGAATGGACCGCCCTCCAAGTTGAATCTCCGCCCATAAATTGCTGTTCCGCGATCGAGTGATCCGATGTACTCTCCTTTGAGGTCTTGCATTCAGAAAGTATGAACTAAAGCTAACCTACAAGATCTAGCTTCTCCTCTTCAGGAAGCCCATTGCAAACTTTATCCAATCTCTCCCCTTCCATATAGTCCATAGTGAAACTAGGTGTGGGCTCCGTACCTTCGTCATAGACTCGGGGAACAGGAATACTAGTATTCGCCGCAATGAACTGCATGGGTTTTGCCTCCGACGGCCGTATGTCAGGGCCCTGACTTGATCACCTGGTCCCCATAACGGACGACTTTGCACTTGAGGATGGAAGGTAAGGTGGTACCTAGAGCTGTCAATATACAAGATCGTTTTGAAGGGCTAGGAGATAGTTTAACCTTCGGAGGTTTCTGGAATGGTCGTATTGTCAGCCATCATCAAGGGGGTGCGTAATTGATCTTTGCAGTGATTTAAACCCATGAAAACCGGTGGAGTTTTCTGGCGGTGGAACGTCGTATTAGAGGTTAAGCGGCAAACCAAACACTATTATAATTAGCGGGCTATGCACGGGAAGTGTTTGGAAGTCAACCTGGTCGGCGATTCGTGCCTGGCTTTACAATCTGCGGAAGTCTGATGCCGCTTTCGGTTTTTGACAGATCTAGTCCGTACAGCTCTCTGCGAAGTTCGATATCCATAGAGCCAGAGCGGTTCGTCAAGGTCATTGCTGGCTATGCGCTCATATCAGACGCAGAATTGGGTTTAAACATGTCCATTAAGCGCCACGGTAACGGGAGGTAGAAACATTGTCGTACGGGATGTGACGATCTCATTAGAGGATCTTTACAGGATAAACCAATGGCCTCGACAAAAGCGATAGTGTGCCGGGGAACAACTTGCCACCGAGGAAGCCCACCTGGTATAGCGCCGGCCCCTCTATTAGTATTCTTTGGTTCCCCTAGTCCAACAAGAGCCGTACAGCCACGTGCCTGCCCATGGTACTCACAAGTCCCATAGCTTCATTGACGTGATAGACGGGTATCATAGGGATTGAACTTGGAGGTTATCAGCTTTGCTATCCTTCTATACCAACTGCTTTCTCTTGACTTACGACGCTCAACTTCTCAAGGTCGCCAACGACTTCGTGTGTAGAGTTGTATTCCCCCCTCCAACACTTGTGAATAACAGCTGTTATTAGGGTATACCGCACCGTGGGAAATTGACCCGATACAAATCTCTGCTCGATTTCCTCTTCTTGGGTAAAAGAATCTAATTCGGGAAAAGGCTCGCAACCTTCTATAATTTGATAGAAAGCTGTCCCGAAGGCAAAAATGTCTGTTTTCTCATCTGCGTGATTAGGATCGACTCGAGGCATAGACGCCTTCACATTCTCAGACGAGAGGCCAACTAGCTTAACACTCCTATCCGATCTAAGAAGGCGTCCTTGGAAGTCGCACAGTTTGATGTTTAGTTCCGCATCCAGGAGGAGGTTGTTAACACTAATATCGCAATGGATAACGCCTTTTTCATGTATTAATGAGACCGCTTCTGCGGCCTGGGTAGCCCATGCAATCCGCTGTTCGATTGTTGGATTGTGTGAGCTAAGGTATCGACCAAGAGATCCGTGACATGCATATTCTAACAAGAGGCCTGCGCTAGTCCGTCCCTTCAAGCGAATAATTCGATCGTGATCTCCGATCGCCTCTAATATTTGAGCTTCAATAGCCAGAGCCGCAAGTTTTGCATTGTCATTTGGATGGTGGGGGTACTTCATGACCGTGGTATCGTTAACAAGGCCTATAAAGCAGCTACTACCCATCCCTAGTACGTCTTTCACATTCTCTGGATAGTATAAATCGACCTCTATGACGTGACATGAATCTGAAGCCATTACGAGTTCGTGAAGTGATATTTTATAGGGGAGCGAAGAATTAGAAGAATTAGAAGAATTAAAAGAATTAGAAGAATTAGTAGACTTTATAATTATTTTGTTGAGAATGCAGCTAATCTCAATAAAATGCACAGGTAGAAATTCTACGTCATCAAATATCACGTGCAAACCCCTCCAAACAATATCAACTATAAGTAATAGATCCCTCTCGGCTGTTTTCTAGTTAAACCACATTCATTTTAACGAGTTGGCTTTCAAGCTTACAGATGCAACACTTCAACACTTTGGACAAATCCCGCCTGTGACGGTTGATGACCCCATATGAACATCTTTCGGCGCAGGATGCCCAACCTTTCCCATATCTGGGCAGGACTTTGGAACATGTGACATAATCACATGCTTCGGAGTTGCAGTACAGTTCTTATATTTGCTGGTGGTGACCCAAACCTCACACATCTTGACCACACTACTCTGTTGGTTAGTCGAAAATGATAACACCAGTGCAAGTGGAGATAGAAGATATTACATGTTCTTAAGATTATGTTTTGGTGCGAATACGCGGATTTATCTTGAGATCAAAAGTTAAAGAGTCAAATGGGCTTCGAATTAAATTGTATTGCAAATAAGAAATGGGTTTAACTATGTTTATAGGAGGTTACCGATAGCACCTTATGACAGGCTGAAAAGGGCCATTTCCATCTGAAACCAACGCAGCTTCCTAATCTACCCAGTCTCCTGCAAGAAGTCCATTAGAATTTAAAACTCCTGTTCAAATCCAGTTATAGCAAGGAGCCTCTGCCGTCTTCCGTTGTTGGTGCGGTAATGTAATATCTCTACCTACCTAGGTACTTACCTGGTATCACAAGCATTGCATGGTCGCTTATCGGCACATTAGGTCGGACATTCATTTAAGATGCCTGGAGAATTTATATGACATGCACGCAACGAGCATGGAATTTGTAGCTTATGCATTTCCCACGTCCTGTCTCGGTAGCTACTCGAGTATGAATGGCGCTTTATAGGTAGCATTTGGAGCCAACCGTTTTTTTCAGGCACCAACGGCCATTATCCAGTTATGCCTTACCTCATTGCACGCGATTCTTGCTTCTTGTTTCTCTCGTATATCGACAATTCTGTAGCTGTTCGTCCCTCTTGCCATGTCGAAGCTACCGATCAGCGTTGGTCAGATTCTGAAAGGGAAGAATGGTCTATACGAAATCATTGAGGCGCTGAAAACAAACACGGTGTTTAAAGCCGCAGTCCTTGGCGGTACTTCCGAGAAAGTACCTACAGGCGCCCAACAATTGTCCGTTTATCATGAAAACCCACGATGTTTTTTCGATGGCCAGTTGACTTGTTTATAGTGCCGTGGTCAAGACAGAGACAGATGAGTCCATGAATTATGTCTTCAACCGTGAGCGAAACAGTTACGAACTCCCACATATGGCTGGATGCAAAACCATAAGAGCGCTCCGTGATGTTATTGGCTTTGACATTGACTCCCAGAAACCATTGGAGTCACAGTGCATGGTCTTCAAATGGATGGATCAGAATCTTCGCACAGTGCCATACTCTCGGTATTGCTCCAAGCCTAAGCTCCCACGTGTGATCGCAAGATCAGTACTGGAAACACTTGCCTTTCTGAAAGAAACTTATCGTGCTTTCCATTCAGGTATCATCCCCCCAAACCTTACCTGCATAGACGAAGATGAGGTATCCTTACTAACTTTATAGATATTAATCCGAATAATATTTTGCTATCAAACGTTGACAGTGCTTGCCCTGTTGTCAAAGTGGGCGATTTGGGAAATAGTAAGAGAGCATTTATCTACCTAACAACTAAGACTAAAAAATAAAATAGTGCTCAGAGAAGGCTACGATGATACACGAATCCAGAGCCTACCGACCCGTGCCCCCGAAGTCTGGCGTGGCCTCGGGTGTTGGCATAGCTCCGACGTCTGGTCCCTCGGTGCTACGGTAATCTTCTCCGTACCAGCCAAACCTCACTGATGGATTATGGAATCTAACAACTATTAAGTTGACATATTGGCTTGCCCAAAGGCTCGTCTTTGGCGCTGGCGACAAGATCATAGATGATAACACCGAGGCATGGTGCATAGCCAAAATCATTCGCCTCGTAGGGCCGATATCACCTCCTGTGAATGAGGCTTTCCTCGATGAGTTCTCGCTGGCGAGGGCGCTGGAGAAAGAGGAATACGAGGACCTGGAGACGGGGGAGATGAAGCAATTCATTACGGTAGGGACGGTGCGGCAGGAGCTAGAGAAGATTGAAGGTGTGCCGCAGGATCTGATCGAGTTTATCGAGTACTTATTAGTTCTTGGTCATACGAAGAGACCGACGGCGAGAGAGGCGCTGGGGCATCCGTACCTGGCGGACGTGGCAGCCTGACGCCGCGATTTGAATCAGTCCATTGGGTGCCTTAGGCCTCAACGCGTACGAGTCGCGTCGCGTCGCGTCGCGTCGTTAAGCAGTTATTGGTGCCAAATAGATATGGAAGCACAACTGATCATCAACACTTTCCGCGGCAAGCGCAATAATAGAATAAGCCAGTTGATCCCAAGGGCAACACACCTCCTTCTGAATCCTCACTCTACGGCTTCCACACCGAAGCACCCTCGTCCTATGAAGACTGCACACGTGGACCCTTCGATTTCTCGTTGGAAGAGTAGCGGGAAACAAATTCGGTCATGAGAACATGTAGGAGAGGCGAGTTGTTGCGCCCGACTTTGCTGTAAACATAACCATAAAAGATGTTGAAATTACCTTGTTCCCCCGGCCCTCCTTTCTTTCTCCCTACTGAAGTTCCTTCACTTGATTTTCCCCAGACCTTTGTCTATCATTTTCTCGACATCCTCAACTCCTTCTCGATTCCTTTCGTGCCTTTGTTGTATTGCGCTTTTGATAATTGAACAAATGGCCCCGAAGGTATTTTGGCGTGTCGAGGACGACGAATCCATGGCACGCTACAAGGAAGGCAAGGGAATACGTGCAGGCGCGGTACCAGTAAGACCCACCATGACACTTGATCTTTCTCGACGCAGCAACAGAAGACAGATGCGCCAGGCGTTTCCACCGCATCTAGTCTGGGGGTACAGACGCAGGACCGAATTTATCTCGGTCTACAGTGACGAGGAGTGCGCTATGGTCGAAGCCAGGCGTCGAGTATCTACTGGCAAGTCGAATGTTGTGGTTCACAGGATAGTTGTACCGGAATTGACGGGTCCCGGTCGTGTTGAGTATCGCCAAGTGCGGAAGTTGATGAAGGATCTGGGTAAGAGGATTCCACATAAGGCATATCACAATTCAGAACATGAATTTGTCTTCCTCCATCGTATCCCAGAAGATTGTGTTCGGGAAACGTTTCGGTGCGATTGGGAGTTTCACATTTGAATATGAGTTTGAATGATATTTTGGGGTGGAGTCGAATGATGATTTCGTGCAGGTGGATTGCGGGGGCATATTGCTCGGGATTGTTTGAACTTCTCGTTTTCAATCATTCATGAATCGTTGCCGAACGTC
The DNA here is from genome assembly GCF_003357145.1 of Venustampulla echinocandica. Taxonomy (NCBI): domain Eukaryota; kingdom Fungi; phylum Ascomycota; class Leotiomycetes; order Helotiales; family Pleuroascaceae; genus Venustampulla; species Venustampulla echinocandica. The sequence continues at coordinate 1,078,617 of NW_022474210.1, forward strand.
GGAATTAGTTGGGAGGGGTTTCTTTATAGACGGTCGTTTGGGTGGGAAGCGTTGGGTTGGGAAAAATGGATTTATGATTTGGCTACATTACTTTCAATGTTATAAGAAATCAGCCCAATTTTCGGTTAATTGCCACTCCACACCCTAAGACTTAGTATATAAAAGTGCAATCCGAATTGAAATAATCCACCAAAACCTACCTACTATACCCACTACCCACCACCTTGCAGACCTATTTACTGTTTTCTAATTTCCGAGCCTCAGGCCTCGAACCTAGCTTCCCCACTCAGATACTGTACTACTCTGTACGAAGTAGGGATTGGGCTGCGCCTCAGCGGGCCGGTCCAAGTCGCCAGCCACATCGATGCCCGCATGGGTCCGTGCCAAGGACAAGCATCCCGCTGTGATCTACTAGTACCGATAGGTACTCCGTCCACCTCCTTTTGATACTCTTTCTACTCCGTCTATAGGTAGCGGCCAGTATACATCGTCAACGGCCTAAAATATTGTGCGACTCAATACACAAACTCCAGAGAGATGGCAGAATCAAATACACATATAAATAGTGAATGCTTTACCTATCAATCTCTCGGCAGCAGGCGAGTGATCAGGCTGATCAAGTTTCTGCCAGGCACAACCCCAGTATGTCAGATGTTTACCGTTGAAGTTGAGAAAGCCCCACCATACGTCGCCCTTTCATACACCTGGGGATCTAAATACCTGGAAAGAAAACTCAAAGTCGATGGTCGTGATCTCCCGATCACTAAAAACTTAGCTGAGGCGATCGACGGGATTTTCGTCTTCGTAAGAGAAGCAAGGTTATCATTCTGGGCCGACTCGATCTGCATCAATCAGGCAGATGTGCACGAGCGAGGCAGACAGGTGCGACTGATGAGTACGATATATCGGTCGGCGGAGTTAGTCTTAATCTGGCTAGGGCCGGCTCAGGATGGCAGCGACTTGGTGTTCGATAAGATTAAGGAATGGAAATCAAGACTGGATGAACTGAAGCTGCAGCATGGTGGCTCCGATGAACTAGCAGTTACAAGCATCGCTGCCGAAGATCCGTTTTTCTTCGGTCCCCACGGATCAGATGCGCATCGGGTACAAGAGGCGTTCCGAATGATATGCCGTCGACGCTGGTGGAAAAGAGTGTGGATAGTTCCGGAGGGAACTGTGGCAAGTCCTGCCAGAACAGTACTGTTCTGTGGGACTCGCATGATAAATTGGGAATGCCTGCGAGCAGCGCTACAGATTACTTATCATGTCAGCCATTATCAAGAAGAGGGAATGGTCTTGAACCTCGAAGACGGAATGGCGATTCGGCTTGATTCATTCCGGAGAGACAGAGAAACCGGCGAAATGGTTCGACTATTACAAGTCCTTCGAACTATACGGCCATATGAGTGCGAGGATCCTCGGGACAAGGTATATGCATCTCTCGGCATGGCGATGGACACCGTCGAAGACGACATTGTTCCAGATTACACCAAAACGTGCGCAGAGGTTTACTGTGACGTTGTACGCTTTTCAATATCATCATCACGCACCCACTCTTTGGATTTTCTCGGCCATGTGGTGAGATCGTGTCCGGGATCTGTTTTTGACTATGAGGTTGACAACACGTTGCCATCCTGGGTTCCGGATTGGAGAGTTCAAATTTCGTTTTACCCATTGGAGAAGTTTCTAGATATGGATAGTTTTGTGACCGAAAGGGTCTATAATGCAAGTGGATCCCTCTCTGGCGAATGCAACACTATTGAATCTGCTCAGTTACTCCTACAAGGATCTATACTTGACTACATTACCGAGGTATGGGGAGTTTGCGAATGGAACCTATCAATTGGGGGCTTGACATGCGAGCAATCATGGATGCCGACAGCACCAGACTCGAAGTACGCTACTGGAGGAACCCTCATGGAAGCATATAACCACACTCTACTCGCAGATGTCGGGAGGCAGAATTATGATAGGGATGGTGAACTATCACGCGGTTGTGCCGTCGACTGGGAACTTCTTGATATGGATAAAGGAAAGATGACTACTCTAGAGCGTCAGAGGCAGAGCTGGATGCTCGTAGATGTGAAGGCAATGACTTTTGGGCGAAGATTATTCCGAACAAGTCGCGGATTCATTGGACTGGGGCCTGCAGCATGCAATTTAAATGACAATGTCTGTGTCCTATTCGGAGGGCAAGTACTCTATGTGCTAAGGGAGAATTCTAATATTGGCTATGAGTTTATTGGGGAGTGCTATGTTCATGGTATGATGGACGGTCAAGCACTGGAAGATGAATCATTCTCTAAGAAGAAGTTTGTCATTGTGTAACTCGGCGTTGAAGTGTTGGAAAAGCAGGTAGGTCTAGGCACAAGCACTATTCAGCAGTGCCTAATAACCAGTAATATGGAGGCCTGGCAGACAGCGGGATCGTTGGGTTATATATTAGACTCTTACGTCTGGTGGTTTTATCTCTAATCCGTTGTCTAGTCAATCCTACGATTATATGTCCGCTCAGCTAATATACCAGATTTCGCAACATGAAATAGAAGAGGATTTGCGCGCTACTGGCCCTTGCCGCAATGATGTCGTGCTCTACAGTAACTCCGCCAAAACTGAGCAAGTAAATTGCGAGGGATCCCTGCACAGCGAGGCGCAATAGAACGTTTGAACCTGTAGAAAAGGGGAAGCCGGTTTTGCAAGCGACTGTGCCTTCACACTTCTTTTCGATCCATCCTAAGCATCTATAGCGGTTACAAACGATGCTTTCTGCCAAATCGAAATGCAACGAGCCCGATCGCAGCTTGTTGGTAGCATATACTGGAAGATCTAAAGTATATCTGCAATGTTGTACAATCAACCAACATCCCATTCCTACTCGTTATCAGATTCGGAGTCTCTGTGTCTAATCAGGAGAAGCCTCAGGCCATTTAAGGAAAGAGAATTTATATTATGGGGATTGGGTTAGTACCAATTAAGCAGCTAGTGGTCATATGATCGAAGAGAAACAAATCCTAAGTGGATTTCTGGCCCCCCAGGGGCCCGTAGCCCCTACCGGGAGTACCTATAAATTTCAAGGCGAATAATACCCTTGTATACTACTCCGGCACGCCCGCTTTTTTGCCCGCAGAAGAATCAATGGAAACCATCTTATCATGCGCCTTCATGGTTACCTCAGCCAACTTCGACTCTCCATCCCTCCCATAGTGTCTTGACAGTTCTTTAAACTTTCTAGTCCAGCGCCGCCACTCCGCCAGTCCCTTTTCATTCTTCACCCAATCCTCGTAAAAGATATTTCCAGCTAGCAAGATATAATTTGCAGCAACCATGACCAAGCCATCCCGTTCGAATCCGGGTTTGAGGTTATTCTCCAGCCCGTCGGGGAGATTCCAGCTTGGATACCTGCTACGATTATCGTAGCGGTCCCTGATACCAGTTTTGATACAGCGAGCGAAAAAGCCGAGATGTTCATCCATTCATTCATATCCTCAACATTCTCACGTCCTGTTCGGCACTCGTTAGCTTTCCAAATTCACTTGAGTATGAGGAGGAATCATTGTACCCCTTGGCCCATTCCAACTATCCTCCATCACAACTGAGAAAACATCATCTTCTGTGTAGACCAGGGACTCGGCCTAAGAAACACATTAGTGTGAGTGATTGACATGAGGATGGGGATAGACAACGCACATTCCAGATTTTGAATTTCTTTGGTGGGAGTTTGCGAAGCTCAAGAATAAGCTGTACAAGTACATCCTACATAGGATCGTCGTAATAGATATGCCGGGACAGATTGAAGATTAATTCGTAGAGGTGGGATAGGAACGCTGCCATTCCTTTGTCTTCTTGGAACTTCATCAGGGGATCCGAAGCCAGGTATTTCCCCTAGTAGTATTCATCTATACGACGTGCTGTGTCTGCTGCAATGTTGGATTTTGGGAGAAGGAATACTTTCATAATGCTAGCGAGATCGTAATCAAGTAAATCGTGATCGCTAACCATCATCTCTCCTAGAAATGCAAGCCATGTTTGGGTGTCGGTGTTAGAGTGTGTATTCCTGCTCTCGTTTGTGGTCATTTCCAGGAGTTTGCCAATGGTACATGTATTGTCCTTGCCAGTATATCCACGGACGGCAAACCTAAGAGAGGTTGGTTATCGTGCGAGAAATGGTTCCAATATTTGGGTAGGGTAGAGTTGGATTAAAAAATTGGGGAGCTGGTTGTTCTTGCTGAATTGAAATAAATGGTGTCCGGGGAAAGTCATATGTAGGAGTTGAGGGTACTGTGGACAGGGAAGCGAGTAATATATGGAGACAGGAGGGGGAGAGCTGTTCCGGCATGGATATTAAATAGGCGGGAATACGCTGCAACCGCGCGCTAAGTTATCTCAAACTCAAGAGGTGAACAGATATCGACCAGCGACAGAACTATGAGCCTTGGGTGACCCATGACGCCAGTACCCTTTAAATGCATTCCATAGGCTTGCCCGGCCGGTCGGATTTCAACTACAACAAAAGAACGGCAACAAAGCGCCTAGCCCATCCATTCATTCAAACGATCGTAGTTATCTGGCCGGTGGCCCAGTCGACGTTATAGGCGCTAGAACTCTGCTATAGAACCTACTGCATAAAGTAAGACATTGTAATAATAGCAACGGAAAAAGTTGGGTACTGTTATGTTTGAAGCGTATTGCGTGCCGATGTTGATATCATCATTTGTCTGAGCATTGGAAAACTAAAAAGATGTGTATTTATTATATCCCATCGATATATGATTTGCAATGCAATATTTGCATATTAATACAAATTCCACTCACTCACTCACTCACAACGCCCATTCATTCCTATCATCGCTCGGTAGCACGAACGGCTCATCAATGCGTTTAATGGCGAAATCGCTGCACAGAATACTATTATTACGCACCGAAAAGTTAGTTTTGTTTCCGCTTGTATCATGGATGTTTTTTGTAAGGGCATGCCGAGGAAGGGGATAATAAAACGAGCGTACCATGCAGAAGCAACCAAAGCATCTAGCTCGGCAATAAGCGCATCCCGCTTTGCACCCGTTACCATCCCCTTGGTAACCAGCATCTGCACATCTCTAATCCTCTTCCCCTTTCCAACGCCTGCTTGCTCCAACACCTTCCGTCCTAGACAGTCGCTGTGGAAAGCGTGCTGGCAGGGGAACACAAAGAACTGTCTGCTCAGCAGCGGGAGACTGCAAACATAGCATTTCTCGCCCGGCTCGACTATGGCATAGCGGTGATCGAGCGCCGCGATGTCGATTTTGATATTGGTAGCGGTTTGTGACGATTCGTCCATTTCCTTCTTCAAGCCGTCGATGTTGCGGCTGTAGTCCTCGAGTGCTGTGCAGATCTCCTCCTTGAAGTCGTCGATGACGACGAAATCGGGGAAGAAGGGGATTAAATCTTCGATCTTGAGGAGATCGCAGCGTTTCATGAATTCGATGGCTGTTTTGATGCCGTTGGATTGGGATATTACCTTTTTGGCAACAGCTAGCCAGAGTTTCTTTCTTAGGGTTGGATTGGCGACAGGCCGGTCGGCGATGATGGATGCGAGGTCGATTTCGGAATGTGCTAGAGCTAATTCAACAGCTTGGAGATATTGGCCCATGGTACTGTAGATATGTACACATGACTGCACACGGGAATGCTGGATGCAGAGGCGGAGGGCGAAGTCGGCGTCGAAACTTGGTTCGTCGCCTTGAGATTCAAGATAAGCAAGGAGAGCCGATTCATCTTTGGAAGGATGGGATGCGTAGATCGAGATCAAGGTATTGTGGACAGCAGCGTCAGTAGAATCTAGGTGGTTGATGACATGAAGGAGATATCGGACGGCTTGGTTTTGCAAAAGGGGGCCTCGAAAATTTCGGTCATAGGCGAGTAAAGCTGGGATGAGGTTCCGCGGCTTGAGGTCTGAATGACGAGTGAGAATATCGACCAGGTCTGTTGCAACATGTGTAATGAGCCCGCTACTATAGCGATAGAATATCTCAGGATCTGTCTGCTTCTTGAGGACATCCAATACCTCCTTCCACCGCTCCCTTTGCATCCAATAAGCCAAGACGTAGTTGTAGTCATTAACAGCGCTGGCGAAGAAGAGAAGCTCTTCTTCCCGTCCATGGCTGCTGATAATATCATAGGTCGTCTTCTGATCAAGATCTGCCCTGTGCTTCTTTACAAAATCATGAAACTCCGTGCGGATGGTATTCAGTTGGTCTTTAGTTTGTGCGGGGTTGAGGTTCTCCGCCAGTTCTGCCTTTGTGACAATCGTATCATCGAGAGAGTTGAGCTTGGACATGAATATCTCCACCAGCCAACTCGCAATCATGATGCGTTGCATAATTTGGGACTTCTTGTAGGCGGTGATTTTCGTCAAGAGGTACTTCCTTAAAGCATCCTGTTGATCATTATCCACAAAGATTAAAGCTACTTGCTCGAATGGCTTGCTGCTCTTTCCATAGACACCTGCCGCTTCGAGATATGAACCTTTGCTGACGAGATAGTCACCGGATGCGGTCGCAACGGCATCTTTTTGTGCTCGGCCCCGAGCGTACTTCAAGGCTGCATCAAAGTGTTCGGTAGTCAGCATTACCTTCCAAACGTCCCGGTCTTCATCTGTCACATCGATTTCATAAATTTCTTGAGCAGTAAACAACCAAAAGGTATTCTTCTGTTGGTCCGCAAATAACCCAAGGGCTTTCTGGCCAGGCTCTAGGACGACCTGGTCAAATATAACTCTATCATCCAGCCGGTTGACGGCGATAACACGCCCTCCAATTAGGTGGAGGATGTGCCATTGTGTGAGTGCAATTGAATCGACAGAATCTTGCACGGCCGGCTTCCGGCCATTGGAGTTCTGTGAGGTCGGTAGCTGGGATATAGGCAACAGTTTTGCTTCCGCAAACAATTTATTACCTAGATCAGGGGATGCGGGCGAGGTAAGCAAACGGCCATAATAGACCCCCTGAGATGATAACCAGGCAAAGATCCGATCTGGGTCCAAACTTTCGTAGCTGTTGGAATCAGGAGGATCAGGAGATACCACCAGGGATGATGCTGCCACCGTTGAAACCCTAGATATTTCATGAACCGTTGGCTGCTCTGTTTCGAACAGCCGCGTAAATATGGAAGCTCCCCCTTCATGTGAAACTTTGCCGATCTTTCCCGCCAGGTGAAGAAGCCTGCTTTGCGTAGCAATCATAACCCTTCGCACTTCCGGCTTTCCTGGAATAAGGTCAATCCATAACCCGGTGATCGGCCCATCAGGAAGCTTTTGCAAAGTCTTCAGATATTTATCTTCCTTCCTATAGAACTCGGTCGACGTCTCAATGTATCCTTCATATATGTTTCCATCAGATGCCCCTATAAGGATCTCCCTCGTGGAAGCCGTTGGGAGTGAAGGATTCCATGCTATTGATTCAATCGAAACTCCTCGTAGTCTAGAGAGCGGCCGGGGCTGGCGTGATTGTGTATGAAGATAGTAGTTTTCTCCAAGAGCGGTACAAATGATCAGATGGGAGGCGGTAGGATCGAGGAACATGCGCCGAATGACGCCCACTTCCGAGACCCTCTTGGGTAGGTCGATATCTATGATATATTTCAGCGCCTGACAGCAACACCAATATCTCTAAAGCAGCTCATACCATCTATATCTGCAGGATTATCTAAGTCTATCCGGAGAATCCTGCCATTTGCAAGAGCTAGGACGAGGACATTGTTTGCGACCTGGGCGGCCACGAAATCGGACGCTATTGAGAACTGTAGCTGGACTGGCGAGACGTTGAAAATGGGCAAGGAGTTCTCATTAAGATCCTGCAGATTCTGAGCGGCTACATAGCCGCTTGACGGGTCGAGAGCCATCCGCGTGGTAAGTGAAGCTACCACATGGTGCTTTACTTGTTGGAGCTCGAGGCTGTGGTGAATCGCGGCCAAGGCTGGCGTTGAAGCTTGTAGGGCGGGTGACAGGAGCCAGAGATGCAGGGCTGGTTTGGTCGCACGTGACAAGTTCTGGATGCGACTGATCAAATCTGGATAAAATGAACGGGGTATTTCGACCTGCACAAATGTTATTAATCCTCAAGGGTTACGTTCATAATTGATTAGATGTGATACCGGGGGATTATTTCTATTTCTGTCACACACGATATCTCATTCAGCCAATCTCCACCCAGCCCTATATTTCATGCATATGCCAACCTCGTCGTGGATGGCTGCTCTAAGGAATGGAAGAATTGGCGATTTAGTGGGTAGTAATAGCATGAAGGGATATATCGCTTCTGTAACATTCAATACACCAATATTTTGGTTCCTATATTGTTGGCATTGAGTTGGAATGTTTCTAAAGATAATTTTAGATACTCTACAAGTCCCGGCGCTATGGGAGCAAGGCACATGATAAGGGGTACAGCCAGTGAGTGGTATTATGTGAATCCTTTTTAGAAAAAGGGGGAACGCAAACCTTCAGCCTCAAACCCAGACTCCAAACGCGTGCGGCTATGGTGGTTCGCCTGGATCGTACTCCTTCTACTTGCATCGCATCCCAAGGCTGACTCGGGGCGCCTGGAATATTCCCAGATGTGAGTTTGTTTCGTTTCATGAGAAGACCGCGCCACTCACAGGCTGTGCCTGCAATTAGATTCTGGAAACATTTTACTGTGCATAATCCAAATACTTGGGTCAATTTGGGATCGGCTGCATGTTGAAGACCACGCTTGATGTTTGATAATGTCGTCGGGTTGGAATTGCGACGAGACGGTAATACAGTCATACAACCTTGATTACCTGAGCCCTCGAGAGAATAGACCTCAGCCCGCGGCGTTAGATTTCGGACGGTTTCGATGGAGGAAGACTAAGCCCAAGCGCTGGACAGATAGGGTTACCGATCCGTTGTTCACCGCAAGTCTAGGAGTCTAGGAGCCAAGGAGCTCATCTTCCATATTATGCTGCTGGTCTTACTTATTATTGCAGATGGGAAATGAGGGCTCCATGGGAGCCACCTGCATAGCACGAGCCTCTGAAGTTCGGATGGGTTTCGCCATGTTCATGACCTCACCGTGACGGCGTGACAAGTGCATGGTGGCACAGGCGCTCGAGATGGATCAGTTGAGCGAAGGGAAGACCAGATAACACCCCCAGTTGTGTGCCATACAGTACTTCTGCACCCCCGATCTGGTTCCACGACGGCTGTACCGACTACCTAGGTACCTAGGTTGGTAGGACGGAGTACAGTATCTCGAATGCGAACGTGCAAGTGCCGCTCTATTCAGAATGCGGGGCAGAATTATGATGACGCGGGCGTTGTATGGCGCCATTTTTGGAGTTGTTCTTGTGATGGTGTTGAATTTTATTATTAGCAGAGTGCGGAGTAGCTTCAAACATTTCGAGTTCCAGGAGCTGGCGCAGATGTTTCGAGTTTCGCGTTGTCCATGGTCCGGGCCTGCAGCCAGCAGATGGGTGGTTATTATTGGCGAGTGGGTTCGGAACAAACACGCGCCACCATCGAGACACGAGGGTTTTGACCGTCTTTTACTGTTTATACCGTGCGTCCAGAGGTGTATCTTTTAATGTATGTCATCATCAGGTTGGCTATGATTGAGGCTCCAAGCACTCCAAGAGTACGTATTTTCGATGATCGTCGTCTTGCTCCCGGTTGCGATCCCCAATCCCACACTTCGAGCCCACCGCCCAGTGATTGATCGCCGACTCTTCCAGAACAGAACAGTGATGCCCTCCTGGGCTGTCCTTAGTCCTGCCATTGCCCCCCCCGTCCAAGCCTATCATAGCCTATCGCCGAGCTTCACCGGTTGCAGACTGGTGGGACACGTCGCTCTTCAGCCTCTGGTCTCACTCCATCTTCACGAGCGAGACAGCAGCAGCAGCAGCAGCAGCGGCCCGTCGGCTTGAGTTGAATCTTTTGCCTCTGGGGAGGATATCCACAGGATGAGGGAATTATTAAGTTCTGTTGCAGAACCCATGCAGTGGGCCAGCAAGCCCAGAGAGGGTGGTCCACTGGCAACGCCAAGTTCCGGTACGAGTAGCTATCAAGAGGTCAACGCGCCAAGATCGAGGCAGGCCAGGCAAGGTAAAACCTACGCTGCCCACCTGAGATTTGGGATATTCTGGCTCTTGCTAAGAATAAGATTAGGATTAAGAATAACAATATAGAATAAGAATATATCTCTTCATGTATAGGGCCTTCGCATTGATTGTGATCTGTTGGTCGCGTCATGCGTGGCCCGGAGCCTGGACGAATAAATAGTAATAATCGCGAATTACCGTGGGAAGTATACGGGTGTAAAGCAGCGTGGGCGGGTCAGGGGCGGTACCTGTAAGTGGTAAATTAGGGTAAACTAAGGCAGAGGCACCGCAAAATAAGGTGGTAAAAGTCCCGTAATGCCCGCGGTAGCGTACCGCAATTACTCGGCTACCCGCCGCCCCTGTTCGGCTCGCCTCGTTTCAGGATCCCGTCGGTCTTTGGTCTTTGGCCGCCAGTCTGTTGTCGCTGTCGCTGTCTTTCTTCCATCCACAGAATCCACCGATTCCACCACATCCTCCACCAGCACACGCACAACAAACAGCATCCTCGTCCTCCTTTAATAATAGCCAACCCCCCCCCCCCCAAGGCTGCCTACGGATTCACCCCCTAATCCCCCGTCGACTCCCAGTATCCTTACTCCAAACATCCTCCCCGGCAACCCAGCAACCCCGTCGACAAAGCCTCACCACCACCGTGACTTGAGTACCAAGTACGAAGTTTCACCACTACGAAGTACACTCTCTACAACCAAACAAAGAGCCGCGCTCAGCCCACGCAGACGGACACCATACGCCTCCTTGCTCTTCTCTCCGCCCCTCGTCGCTTTTCTTTATCTCAACGCCTGTCCGCTCCGCTCTTTGCTCTTCTTCGCTCCGTCTATCCGCCTTTCTCATTGTGTGCCGTGATTGACGGGGATCACCAGCTTCCGCCCAGGGTCACTGGTTGATTCTTTGTTCGTATGCAAGCTACGTCGTACAGGTTACACGTATCATTACCCTCCACTACCAGCCTGTGGTCTCTGCCCCCAACAGTTCTTTGAACCCCGTATTCTATCAGCCATCTATCCACCGGACAACGTTTTCCGAAACACTACATCGGGTCGTTGCGAATTCTGAGGTGGAGAGAGTGGAGATAGAGAGAGAAAGCCTCGGTGCACCACACAAACACATACGAATCCCAAAGGAAACCATTGTTGAGAGTTGAATCTGACACGTTTGAAGTCATTTGCGATTCGCGTCTGACTTCAAACTCGTGCTCTCTCCGCGCCGGTTCTATCCATCACCCTTAATCCGACGGACCCCTCTTAATCGAAAATCGAATAGACAACTCTTCATCCTCCCATCACATGCCCCATGCCTAGCTAACCTCCCTCATAATGGCCATGTTAGCTTCAAAAACCGCCTTCCCGGCTCCCCTGATCTCGAGCAACTCCAACATCTCCTCGTCATCCGGACAATCTTCCACCATACAATCAACTCGAAGGGCTCCAGCCATGATGACCTCGAATCAATCCTTTGCGAGCCCGACCGAGTCTGAATTCTCCGACAGCATGGAAGGCCCCGAATCTGCCAAGAACTGGGACGAAGCCCGTGTTGGTGCATGGTTGCGCAGCGTCAACTGCGGCGACTACGAGAAGCTGTTCATGAAGAACAATATAAATGGCGAGAATCTTTTGGAGATGGACAAGGCTGTGCTTCAAGAAATGGGCATCGAGAAGATTGGAGATCGCGTTCGTTTGTTCCTTGGTATCAAGAAGCTGAGAACGAAAGCCTATGCCAACCAGAAGAAGAGGAATAGAGTGAGAAGCCAGCCGTTCATTAGTCGTGGCCGGATTAGTATGCTGACCTAAATAGGATTCCTTTGCTGGCCTGGACGCATACACACCCTCATCATCCGGTTCACCCCGTCCTCCCAATTCTGGTCGGGCGATGCCGACACCTCCTGCCAATAAGAGATATTCTAGACAGTTTGACGGCTTCAATCCTTCAGCTACCATCCTAGAGAATGCCCCCAAGCCCTCATCAAGGCCGAATTCGCCTCTGCAAACCGCCGAAATCAGAGCCGTACGACAACGATACGGTGTAATGAGCCCTGCTGAAGTGGCTAGACGAGAGAATGCACAAGGCTACTTCAATAATTCCAGTGTGCCATCGAGTGCCGCAACAATTAGTGGTCGACATCCTGGTACCCCCTCGGATTCCCAACCACAGACAGCCCGATTAATTAACACTCACGCGCGAGGGACCGGCAGCATCGACGGCTCTTTGATGGCCCAGTTGCCACAGGATCAAGGCATGATAAGAGTCATCTCATCGGGAGGATTAACAAAAGTCGTCAGGGTGGCGGATTGTACCTCGACGGACGAGGTTATGAGGTTAACATTGAGGAAGTTTGGTTATCGTGAAGACCACGACCGAAATTACTGCTTCTGGGTTCTTACCGGGCTAGAGGCAGATCCCAGCCAATGTCGACGTTTGTCGGAGACTGAACTATGGCGTGTTATCAGAGAATCCAAACCGGAGAGAAGCCGTCTCATCTTGCGAAAGATCCATCAAGGGGAGCCAGGTGATGCCGAGCTCCAACGTGCCGCCGCCATTGCAATGGAGGAGGTTACTACCAACCATACCCGGGCTCTTGAAAGCGCGGACAACAAACGAAGCCAGCTCAAGTTGGCGAAGGTCCTTGGCGAAAGCTGGAGCGACAGTTTACAGCACCCTCTATCACCTGCATCATTTCAATCCACCAATTCAGCCGTGTCCGCTGGCGAGCGAGCGCGCAACTTCTCCATTGCCGCCAAAGATCTTGAAGGACCACCTCTGGAGCAACAACCACGGGATACTACCAGGTATAAGACTAAGAAGGCTGTACTTCGACAGTTCTTCGGCCAGAGACCCCCAAGTGAATTGATCACCTCGGATTTGACGACGTACTTCCCAGATCACCCCCGCGAAGAGATTGATCGAACTGCTCGGCTTTCCTTACGCAGATCGACCCGCCTAAGCAAAGTAAATAGTCGTCTGAGTGTTGCTAGCAACTTCAGCTTTGCCTCAAGCATAGCTGATGCCCCGCCCATGCCAACAATTGCCGACACCTGGTTAAATGGAAATGGTAGCCATCTTGCGAAAGTAAAGCCGAATGACCTCTCGCGAGGTGGAAGCAACCGCTATAGAGACTCCACGGCATCTTCATTGCTTGAGCGTGTCCAAGAGGAGTCGCCGATTGAGCCAAACCGAAAATCTTATGTCTCGTTCGACAGCGGATCGGACACAACAAACGTGAATGTTACCGATCCAGACGGCAATACACAAAGCTACTTCGATGAGGCTAGCACCGAGGCTAGTGGCTCATTGAGAGATATTAAGGAAGCCCTAGATGATGATGGAGAGGATGCTGATGAGGAGCTGCAGAGCTTCTTGGCAGGAGACTCGTGGGATGATAGCAAGTGGATGAAAGGAGCGCTTATCGGTCAAGGTTCATTCGGTAGTGTCTATCTAGCTCTTCACGCGGTTACCGGAGAGCTTTTAGCTGTCAAGCAAGTCGAAACCCCATCACCTGGAGCAAATAGTGCTACTGCTGCTAGGAAGAAGAGTATGATCGACGCTCTCAAGCGTGAGATCAGTCTCTTGCGGGATCTCCAACATCCTAACATCGTGCAATACCTTGGAGCGAGCTCTTCCGCCGAGCATCTCAATATTTTCCTCGAGTATGTTCCTGGTGGTTCCGTCCAAACGATGCTCAACTCATATGGAGCCCTTCGGGAACCCCTTATTCGCAACTTCGTCCGACAGATTGTCACTGGCCTTGCATACCTCCATGGCCGAGATATTATTCACCGAGATATCAAGGGTGCCAATATCCTGGTTGACAACAAGGGTGGCATCAAAATCTCCGATTTTGGTATCTCTAAGAAAATGGAAGCTTCGAACATCTTGACTGGAGCTGGAAACAACAAGAATCGACCGTCCCTTCAAGGTTCGGTCTTCTGGATGGCGCCGGAAGTGGTGAAGCAAACCTCTTATACCAGGAAAGCTGACATTTGGTCGCTCGGATGCCTCGTCGTTGAGATGATGACGGGAACTCATCCTTTCCCCGATTGCTCGCAGCTTCAGGCGATCTTCAAAATCGGTGGAGCAAAGATCAGCCCGACCATCCCGGACCACGCTAGCGAGGATGCAAAGACTTTCCTGGCGCAGGCTTTCGTGGTGGAGCATGTCAAGAGACCCAGCGCTGAAGAGCTGCTGTTCAGTCCCTTCCTCAATGCCATCACCTAAATATATCTCCCTCATACAGTCAAGCTATGACTGAAAATACTCCACTAGCATTCCGATTTTTCTTTCAAACTGCATTGCAAGGACTGGTCATTGCATAGCATGGAGGATTTTACTTTCTACTTTCTGCAATTTACTTGTACAAAACCAATTTTACTTCTTCTAACGTTGTCACGAAAATTACGCTCCCCGATATTTTTTGGGATTTCCCATTTGGTTTTTAGGGGGAGGGAGATAGACGCATGGAAAGGGGTTCGATGCTTGAATGGTTCACGCCGGATTTATGATTGAGAATGAGGGTGATCCAGAATGTAGATCTTTCTGGTATTATAAGGCGGAGATAACATATATCATCTTGTACAATAGTGTCAAATGAGTATATGAAACTTGATCTTAAGATTGTTTTACATTTTTATGATATGATTTAATGAATGTGATTTGATAGATTTACAGGAGACTTTGTAGGTACTTGCATTTTGAATTATCTCAACCTCCTTAGGGATATATTTATCATTGCTTTCGTAAACCAACTCGACCCCGTGGAATTCCTCCCTCCTTCCCATGTTGCAGCTCAACGTTAAGGCTTGCTTACTACCTACAGTGACAATAACCGCCCTCCCCAAATCCCTGCTGACATCCTTACAGATACTCACTGGGGAGCCCCTTCCCAGTAATACCAACCAGCTCCAGCTATCCCTTCCTAAACTAGCAACAAAAAAGAAAACAAAAGCAAAGCCAACCTCCACGCATCTTTCCCAAGCGAAGCACTCAACCGACCACACTCACAGTGACTCGATCAGATAGCTGCTCCTCAACCTCAACCTCGACTTGCTACAACCACAATAAACCACCCACCAACCGCTTACCCCTCCAACATAACCATCACTCACCCCCACCTTTAAAGATGACAATCACAACCAAACCCGCAACCCTCTACTTCGCCTACGGCTCCAACCTATCTCTAACCCAAATGTCCCAACGGTGCCCATCATCACCATACTACGGCCTAGGCAAACTCCCTGGATATCGCTGGATAATCGGCGAGCGGGGCTACGCGAATGTCGTTAAATGCCCGACGTCAAGCAGTGCTTCTTCCTCTTCGGGGACTACGAGTACTACCACGAGGGGTGAAGATGGAGAGGAAAATCAAGTGCTTGAAGACGCGGCGAAAGGTAACGATGAGGGGGCGGAAGAATATGTAATAGGCATGCTATACGCCCTGACTCACAAGGATGAAGCACGTCTTGATATTGCGGAGGGCGTTCCTTTTTCATATACTAAACATATGCTGCCTATTCAAATGCTTAGCTCGCCGTCGTCGACCGGTCAAACTACCGTGCAGGCGCTAGTGTATGTCGATGAGGTCCGGCTCGGGGAGGGGGTTTGTCGGGAGGAGTATGTGACGAGGATGAATCGGGGGATTGCGGATGCGGTGAAGATGGGTATGCCGAAGGAGTATGTGGAGAGGGTTTTGAGGAGGTTTGTTAGGGAGGATGAGGTGGAGGGCGTGGTGCATGATCCGTTTTTGGGAGTGTTGAAGGAGGATTAAAGGGCGATAGGATATAACAAAGGACTTTTGTGGGTATGTTTTCTAGCGCCTGGTGCTCGTGGTTAAGACGATTGCGAAACTAGAGATAGCGGCAGCAAAATACAATACAGTAAAGTACAATATCTTTATTCATTATGTATACGGTAATACCCGTCCAGTCATCCATCAGACCAAAGTATCAAAGTTGAAGCGATCAATCAATCCATATCATCCCTTCATCTACTCATGCCACGCTCAATAAAAATCCACCGGCACCCCATATCACATCACACTTGCTCATGTCCTCGCACTCCATCCTTTAAAATAGCAATATCCATCTTCAGACGCCATCCATGCATATAATGAAATGCAGTATCCACGAGGGAAAGGGTGAGAACCGCCGTCTTCCATTCCCACATGCAATGCCATGCGAAACACCACCCATCGAACGAGAAAACCAAGTGGTAAATCGTCGTAGCTCATGTTTGGTAGGTCGCTCTAGACTCCGTGTCTTACCTATGAAACAACAATGCTCGGCTCGAATCGAAAGATTCAAAGTCCCATCTTGAAAATTTCTGCCCCGGAATCTAATTCCATTAGTCTCCCGTATGCAATTGCAGGGAAGTCCGCTAGATTACCATCTTCAGCGTAAGGCGCTGATTCACCACCATCCACCTGAGATGCACCAATCGTCCCCTTGCCCTCAGCCCCTCCAGGCGTGGGGTTGCTACTAATACTCAAGTTGAGCATGCCCTTGTTGACATGATCATCAACGGGATTTGGAAGGTCCGCTTTCGGTGTCGTGGTTTTCAGCACCGCCTGCAAAATCCCATTGTCGCTCAAAGCCGTTGTCGGTCTCATAGTTTCCTCGTTGACATCGGGATCATCCTCATCAATACCAGCAGCTATGTTCCTATTCCGCGCTAGGAATTTGGACATCCTCTGCATTTCAGTATCCCAACGATCGGCTAGTACCTTCATAACGGCATCGAGATCCTGAGGTGTTATATCTTGTGTCTGGGCTTTCGATACACCTAATTTTGATAGTGTGCGGCGTACTGAAGATGCAACGTTACGCTCCTGCTTCACCTTGGTAGTGGCAGTACGACGAGTATCCCTTAAGCTGTTACCAAGGCGCTTCATAGATGCATCTTGTTCGTTGTGCATGAACGGAAATTCCAAGACTGCGTAGTTCTTGGCGAGGGCGTTCACTAAGATGGTAAAGCCTTGAAGGTTGATGTCGTTGTGCTCGCAATGAATGTGGGTCAACCCCGTATTCTCTTCCAGGACCGAGGAAAGCGTATTTGCACCTTCCAAACCGAGATCCTGATACTCAATCCGTAGTACTTTTAGAGTTTTGTTCTGCTTGAGCCCTGTGAGGGCGTGATTCAGGCCGATTCCGAAGCGGGCTACTTCCAAATGGGCCCGTTCACCAGAGATGTCAAGGTCCTCCAAAGTGGTATTCTCAGCAAACAACAGCCTCAGGGCGTCGCAAGTCTCTGGATTTGCGTCGTACGGAAGCGAGGCTTTTGATATATCCAAGGATCGCATCGTCGTGTTAGTTCGTAGAGCTTCTAACAATCGCCGAAAATGATCCTCCTTTTCAAACTCGATCATCCGGAGGACCAGGTGAGCAGGTGTGTGATTCTCCTTAATCGCTTTGACAATTTCGCGCATGCCCTTCTCGAGCTTATTGGCACTAACATGTAATTGCAGTTCGCGAGCTTCGCCTGGAGTGCCCGCCATGGCTCTCATTAAGAAAGCAACATGGTTGCCAGTCAAACCACATTGATCCATTTGGAGAACGCGAAGGCTGTCGGATCTGTCACTAGCCAGATATGTTGCGATTGAGTCGACTGTCATTTCATTGGCCTAAATCTAGTCAGTAAATGAGAAGGGCTTTACCGGCGGTAATACTTACTGGGATCCCGCTCATTATAAGTTCCTCAAGCTTCCACGACAATAAGACCTCCGGTGCAAACAAAGGCTGATTTCCGGACGTCCTAGTGATCCTTGACAGATCTAGCTTCCGAATCCGCGAAAACCGGCCCATGGATGAGGAAAACCGGTCAAGATCAATCCGGCCTGAATTGTCGGAGATGTTGATGCACTCCAAGGTGGCATTCTGCTTCTCTAGATGGCCTAAAAGTTGTAGGATGCCTCGGTCGCTAAGGCCGCAGCGTGAGCACTCAATTGCCCTAATACCGGAGCGCCTTTGTTTGAGAGCAGGAACTGATTAAGTGTTAGCGCGAGCTGTCAAATATGGGAATATGGCTAACATACTCATCTCATCCAAATCTGTTTCACCAAGTTTAATCCCATTTAGTACGATCCAACTAACTCGGGTTAACTGAGCAGCACATAGTGACAGGAGCGCAGCAACGATCTCGCATCCAGGATCTTTGTTAACTTCTTGGCCTTCAACGTCAAACATATCGTTCGGTCTCCGTGTAGGTAAAGTATTACTAAGGTCCATTCTTCGTACGCTCGACGATTTTAAGGCAAGAGCTTGGATTTCTCGGTACAGTATAGATTGGGTTTGCGGGATGATGTTAGGACGACCAATCGCCGGAACTAATGATGGATTAGCCACTGATAAGGTACGGGGTGTGTAGCTTACTATTATGACGAGTAGTATATGCTACATGATCTGTGCCATAGTCATCGGTAATACTATGCATGCTTTGCAAGTCAATATTCTTGAACGAGATTGAATGGAACGAATTGTTGTATCGTAGGGACCGCATGATTGCCAGCAGCTCGTAAACCGAGTATTTCGGGCTCATGGCTGGAGCATATAGCTGGAACTCTGGGGAATCCTCCACTTCCCAATCAATCCCATACATGATATTGGCGGGATTGCACTGAAATTCCGTTTAGTTAGGAAATCTCAATATCTGGGCCGCTACTTACATTATATGCCACACAATGAGCCACAAGGGTCCGATCGAAGGCGCCATATTCGTCTTGTCCTGAAGGAACTGCAACGTCCTCAAATCGTGATTGATCCTTTAGGGCAGGGAGTAAAAAGCTTCGATCAAGCCAAAGCGGCCTTAGATATTGCCAGTTCTTGTTGATACCAACCACAATATCGGAACTTGCAAACGAAGCGAAATCAAGCACCTGGATAGGTTGGAGAGGCATTCTGTGAAATAGGAGAAGGGACCATGTTAGAATAGCCACATCAAATCAAACAACAACCATTACTGGGGCTCCATGCACTAGGGAAGCTTACCGGAAAGTTAGCTCGAACCTATCATCCCCATCCTGCATATTCATCTGATAGAGCGTTACAATTCCATACATCTGCCTCTTCACATTTGGGGGAAGAAGACGCCCAGTTGAACTAGTAAAATCCGGAACAGGAATCAGATGGAGACAATTGATGCCGATGACCATATAGAAGACCACGCCGCCTAATTTATGCAGGTCATCAAACGATGACGACCGCCCTGGTTTTGGCGCCGGCGGCCGTCGAGCAACGCGGAAGATTTGAAAGTGGTCTGGATCGTAATCATGTAGCCCTTCGAGAATCTGAGCCAGGTAGCGAACGACTCTTTCAGGATACGGCTCCCCTTGAAGCAATCTAGCTTTGTGCGCGGCCCCTCTAATCGAGGAAAGCCAAAGATCGGCTTCCGTTGGATCATAGAGCATTAGCTGGATGCAGCCAACTCCATGATAATCCTCATCCAGATATACCACTTCGGTTGTGAAAAAGGGACGCCCATCTTCCACCCTGTATGTAGTAACGATCTGCGACAGAGGAATTCGATTGTCTCCCTCGGTAGATGCGTGGGAATGGTTTGATTGAGCATCCTGCAGAGATCCGACCGACGCGCTGGACGGGTGTCGAGAGCCCGTACGCCCGAAGGTAGGAGGAATGGACGGGAACACGTCAGAGGCTCGCGACTGGCTTTTGAAACGTATTAAATGTGTCTCCGTCAATACCAAGTATTCCTTCTTCTTCCTGAACATGCCGCTGGCGGTCTGGACTTCGCCATGGTACAGGATGGCCTTGTAAGGTGAGGTCCCGAGATCTGGGGTGTATCGGCCCTCGCGAGGCGATCCAGGCGTAGAGGAAGCCAATTTGTGCACTGCATCTTCGTCCACATCTGCCATGGATCTCTTCCCCAGAGATCCAAAAAGGGAGGTCGGTCTGACTTTGTGAAGCCCTCGAGGTCGTATTCGAGGGGAATCCAGCACTCCGCTCTGGACGGGGCTCATTGATCCATCACGCCCAGCGTCCAGGCTCACTGAAGGTCCGACGCTGAACATCGATGCCTTTTTCCCAAGTCTCGTCCTTGACTTCTTCTCGCCATCCGCTGTGCTGTCATTGACGCTGTGGGTGTCGGTGTGGTGTTGATGTGGGGGAAGGCTGGATTGAAAGTCGGGTCAACCTCGGCTTACTCCGTTGGCCAGCTGAAGTGCCAGGGGGGGGCTTGTTGCTCGTATTGCGTACACGGAGGGGATTTGTATTTGTATGGTGTACGGGTACCGATCAGACGGATCGCAGTATCAGATCAGCCACCAGCAAGTACTGTACGGAGCGTAGAATATGTAGTTTCTTCAATTATTGGCAGCTAATCCGCTTTCAACCGAGTATAAACAGGGCTCATATTAGGCTTACGCTTCCGTTAATCTATAGGTGCGTTAGGTAGCACGCTAAGAATGCGCGGGCAGAAAAGAGTGGTGTCGGCGCAGCTGAAACCACTGATATACGATTTTGCCGATATTCAATCAAAAAATCTCAACGAAAGATATATCTAATCGGCGCATCATGCACTTGAGCTATACCATAATACTACGCAGTAGAAGGGGAAAGAGTTAAAATGGCAAGAAATGCAGAGAGCAGAAAAACAAATCTGCCGCATACAGTTACCTATGTAGTCCGACGGCCCTGCCCGTTTCCAGGGGTGAATTATCAGCCCAGTGCTAAACTACCAGGACCAGGAGACATTAAGAGTCGTGAGACAGCCAAGCTAGACTACCAACTACTATTGTTTATTATAATGCCTTTCCTTTTACTTAAAAGATATATATCATCCTACTCTTCGCAGCGTACACTAAAATCAAAGAAATAGGAGTAGCTTTAACTTTTAAGTAAGTAAGAGTTATTATATACCTCTATGTTGTGGACCAAGGGCGGCCGACAAAGTGGGCTTTTACAGAGTAATAGTGTCTCTACTCCGTAGACAAAGTAGGGTTGATCCCGGGCCGTGAGTGCTAAGTAGCGATGACGTTGCCTCCGCACGGCCTGATGCTCGCCACCTGTGTATTGAGAGATTGATTGGTTGTCATCAGGGGATATCCAATCCGCCCCTGGAGATGTGTCTCAAGGGTTACGCTTTCAACCGGAGGGCCGAAGGCCTACTTCGTATAGATTTTTACTCTTTTATGTCATGAGCTGAGCTATTTTTATTAGTAATGTGGTATGTATGGCACGGACTACTGCTTGCATCTACTCCTTCTGGTCTAGAGATGTAGTTATTGTGTTGGTTGGAGATCCCTTTGTTTTAGTTTGCCAAGTGCGAGATTATTCCACAGAAAGTACCTCAGACCCACCATTTCCGGAGCCCCATAACCCCTGACAAGTACAGTACATTCTCGGCGAGGCATATGTATCTCGTGAAGGTCACTTCACTGTACGCGCATAGTACCCTCCAGCGCTTACATCACAGCGGGCAGCACGCCTCTAGTTACAGTAGGAATCCTCCTCGTAGATAATAAGAGAAATAATTGACTATGCTGCTGCTACCGACCCAGGACGCCACGAGAAGGGGCCAGCCAATCGTCCTGGAAAAGAAGAAGTAAGGCAGTGGGAAAGAGAAAAGAATAGAGCAGAAAACAAGATCAAGTCGAACGACCAAAGATAGAAAATAAGTAGGAATAAGGTACTACTTACAGTTACTGTTCGCCGTGCTCGTTCCCAAGAGATAAACGGGCAGGGGAGAGCCTTTCGCAGAACAGAGCAGAGCGTATTCCTCATTCATAAAGTTCGTTCTCATGGGTTCGTCCTCTTAAGAATGCTCATATCTAATATTAGCAGAGTATTACATATATATATCTACTATCTAATGCTGACTCCGGATCACAGCACGGATTTCACGAATTGAACCACATCTTGGCGATTCGCAATGCCTTCTGATAACTATCTACGTCCAGATAGAACCTCCATGGGCTCAAGGCAACATGCACCGCGTTGCAGGCTGGATACAATGTCAAGGGCGCCTCCTGACCGTGACCACTCCGGCGTACCACGTTGGCCGTAAACCCAGCCCCGAAGACAATGCCGCCGGCCCAGGCTGCGATCGGGAGCGTCACCGTTGGCTTCAGCTTGGCCTCCTTCCAGACCTCCTTAATCAGCGCCCAGGACAACCGCCTTCCACCAACGACTTCGCATAGCAGCCCACAGCCGGCGGCGAGGGGTGGGAAGACGGCCGCCAACGTGAAGATAGCGAAGAACACCAAGACAAAGAAGTCAGCGCTCAGCCACTCGTCGCGATACATGAAGCCCGGGTGGGTAAGGAGCCAGGGATTGGAACAGAGCTGCTCTGTCGAGCATGGCGAGTTCCCCGGCGCCTCGGCCAGAAAGGACGGGGCACAATCGTAGGATTGAAAGGGCAGATACGACTGCGAGATGGCGGGGAAGTTAACGTGCAGAACGTACGCAGTAGCAACCCACTGCACAAAAGCCAACGTGTTGAACACCCACGACAGCGTCCTGGGCCGGCGGCTGTTGGTGAAGGCACACGAATAGGGGTGGTACTGCACGAGAATGGCGTACTTCCATGGCACAATCCAGCCGATGGAGCTGGGCGCCGCCGTGTATGCCGGGCTGGCGGCGAAGCGCGCAAACGATGCCCACCACCAGACAAACGAGCACAAACTGTAGCCGTGGAGAATCCAGTCGTACCACGCTACCTCCCGAAGCGCCTTGCAGGCCGTTTCGACCTTGTTCTTTTTGCGAAGCTGAAGCAACTTGGCCCCGTTGCGTTGCCTAAAGTCCCACAGCACAGCGGCGAGCGTAATGGCCACGGCACACCAGACGGTGAGCGGCGTGACCGCAAAGGCCGAGTTGCGCGGCGTCGAGGGCACTATCTTGAAGCTATCCCTGAGGCAACTCACTGCTTGGCACCAGTCGTAGGTAACTGGGTCGCCGCCAGGCTTAGACGTCCGATTCTCGCTGACAACATATGGACTGATCACGACACTGATTCCATGGTCTGTGAACTCATGCCAATTGCCCCGGCGTAAGCTTAGGAGATTTGCCTGTACGTCCTGACAGGTGGCGGCTTTAGGCGGCGTCTTGGCCTGGCATTCTTCAAAGCGGCTGTTTTTGTAGAGCGCGAAGTCGAGGCTGGCCGGGCTGAAGTCAGCCTTGCTTCCTTCGACCAGGAACTTGGCCGTGAAGCCAATTGCGACGCCAATAAAGGCGAGAAAGGACAAAAGACCAAGCCATGTGGCGATTTCGATGAGATATCTGCCTCTGGGGCTCCCGCTAAACTCTCGATGAAACTTGGGGAATCTGCATTCAAGCGCATTATTATTATTCCCTCCGAGGGAGATTAGCTCCCTGTTCTTCCATAACGGCGCGGGCTACACACGCTGACTTTGCAATAATTGAGGCTCTTCTAGTTCATGCTCCTCCACCAGGTCATACTCGACCCTGACTCTCGGTGGTTTCGACCGCCGAGGGTTTTGTCGGGGCATGCTTCAACCGGGTTGAACAGTTGTGACTCTTGAGGGCGCCCCTAGATCACCGCTCAATAGCACGGAGTGGAAGAAGAGAAAAGGAAATAAGAGAACGTTAAAAAGCGACGGAAGTACTTCCGATCTTAAAGCAATAGAAACCCTTACATTCATGCCCATCCTCCTTGGCACCATGCAGATCAATTGTATTTTGGCCGCTCAGCCTTGCGGTGCTGAGGCTCTATCTGCCGTAGCCAATGCGTCTTCGTGGCACAGCTCACAGGAAGACGGCCCAGCATCTTCAACTATTTGGTTCCCTAGGGCAACCAAATAAGGGACACTAGCTACAAGGCTACAAGCCAATGCCAAAGCCAAAGGTCAAGTTAGGCACCAAAGATCCTGTTCAGGCGGCTGAAGCTTCCTTCCTTCCTCAAGGCTCTTGACAGCGAACCGTGACCCCTAGGTCGCGTTCCCCTGTGCTTCGCTCGATTAGGCCTCCAATTTCCAGCCCCTCCTTTCTTATTCGCTCTGGCTTCCAATTCTTGGTTTGCTTTTTCTTATTAACTAGGCTGATATAGCAGAGCCTACCGCAGCCACACCATAAATTCTCACCAACTGCAACTCATAACTCAGGGCCTGCCGCAGCCACGCCACATACCAAGGTACGCTAAATGGCAGGGTTCTTATTCCAGCGGCCTACGGACTAAATAGGTGCTCAACCACTGATTCGTCCCACATCAATACATGTTGCGACATAAGGGTGGCTAATGACTACACCTAAGGCACAAAGGGGAAAGAGGATTGAAGGACCCGGGGCATAAAGTATTTATCAAGACGAGTTGACTTTGAGATCAAGCAATTGATACCTAAAGCTTTTGTTTGGGTCGAGCGACAAAGTAGGTCCTGTAACGAAGCCTTTGATTGGGGGAAGTGGGAGGAATGAGAAATTGGCATACTCGACATCGACACGGAAATTTCAGCTGGGATGCATCATAATTCTACGAAAAGAGGACTTGCGGTGATAGGCGACAAAACGTAAATTTGTTATATACATAATGCCCGTTGTACAAATATCTATTCCACATTAAAGACGCCTAAAATGCAACGATATGCTTGCCACTGGGTCATTGGCATTATGCCAATACCCAAAGTTCCTCCTTCCTAGAACTTGTCCAAAGCTTCCGAGCTAGAACCATTGATTAGCATAGGTCAACAACTCTTTAAAAAGGTTTCGACTTACCCTTCAAAACCCTCATTGGTCCCCGCCTTTCCAATGAGAGCAGTAGCTTTAACAGCAAATCCGCCTCCGCTTCCCTCAACCCAAAGATCAAACTGATCTTTCTTTTCCGGGTCTCTTCTCGCACAAACGTTCAGAGTTTCAGTTGCATATAATGGCGCCAGATTTCTATAATCTAACTTCAAGATCATCTCATCGCTCTTAAGCTGCGACCGGAGTACTGACAGCATGAGAACGAGCGAGAGTGGGCCATGGACGAGTAGATTTCGATGTCCCTCTATCGTACGGCAGTACTCGGGATCGAGATGGATGCCATGGGCGTTGAAGGTGAGGGCAGAGAAGCGGAATAAGAGAGATGCACTGGGGGTGATGGGGATCCGGACATCTGGCGTATGGATGGCTAGATATAATGTTAGCCTCTAGATGTATATATGTTGAGAAGCATGGAGGGGAGAAAGATCTCGCATACGTTTCACTATCTT
Organism: Venustampulla echinocandica; assembly: GCF_003357145.1. NCBI lineage: Eukaryota > Fungi > Ascomycota > Leotiomycetes > Helotiales > Pleuroascaceae > Venustampulla > Venustampulla echinocandica. The sequence continues at coordinate 1,103,875 of NW_022474210.1, forward strand.
ATCAGGACGGGCAGCATCCTTTTTCGCAGCCGCAGAAGTCTTCTCCTTCATGAAAACGAGATTCCTCTTCTCCAACGTAAAAGTAATTGTCGGGAGATCACCAGATGATTTAGCAGTCGATCCCGACTCAGACAGAAGGCCGACACGCCTCTCAATAGTCACAAACACCTTCTCATTTTCATCTTGCCCCTTGATCACAACATCGGTGATCTTTTCTTTGCAGACCGCCCTCGTGGCATTAAGCTTGATTTGGCGGTCGCCTCCTCTTTGGAATACCAGCGAACCACCAGCCCACATTCGCCGGACATATGGAGGGCCCGGGGACTGTAGCGGATCCGTACCATCTGGAAGGAGATCGCAGCTGCGAATCTGGGGTGGGAAGTATACCAGATGGTGTCCCTGAGGTAAAGTTGGTGCTGCACTAGGGCCCCCGTCCGGCTTTGCAGCTGGAAGGGTGAGGTCCGATGTCTTGAATCCGGAGGGGTAACATTTTTCCGGCAAGAAATCCGCCAGGCTTATATTGAGAAGATGAGAGTTTGTGGGCGATAGATAGTCATAGACATAATTTGCAGGACGGGACGTGACCGACTCAACCAGACCGGCTTGTGTTGAGGATCTTCGAATGGGGAGCTGTGAGGTTGAAATTGGACTGATAAAGCGAAGCCCCTGACGGAGGGATTGGCTTACTGTAAGGATCTTCATGGCAATGGTAAAACAAGAGACGGTTTATAATGCAATACGAACCCAAGATTCCATGCCACGAAAGGTATTATATATCCGATTTGGACTTGGACTCACATGATATGCTGAAGGTAAAGGCAAAGGTAAGTCGCATAAAGGCTTTATGGAGGTCATTGACTGGGATGCTACTGTTTACTGTACTCGGCTGCTCTGAGCTAATGAGCGGCCTCGGCTGTTGAATTTCCTGATTTCCTTATCGATAAGCCATCCTCTGCCAGTCCGATCACCGGAGATCTTATCCACCATTTCCTCCTTGCTCTCTTGGAGCTCCTTTATATCAAATCCCAAACCCAAGTCTGCCGGTCTATTTTGTCGGCCTATCCTTTCTCTCAAGCCTATTCTCCCAGCTACCCAGCCATCTCCAGCTTTGCACTAGTTTTGCCACGCAGGCCAAAGCTCCTTTCACTCTACCGGATGGATCGTCCAGTTTGCTCCCCTCAAATTCGACGAAGAAGATATATTGGAATGGTATCACTTTGGAAGGTCGACTATTTATGCTGGTCAAGTTCAGAGCATAGCCCCTGAAGCAGTCGAGGACTTGGGCAAGGGCGCCAGGAGATCGATGGTCAATTGTGAAAGAGATGAGGGACTTCGTCTTGATTGTCGTGGTGGGTGGCTTCTCAACAAATACCTTTTCCTCGACTGCCTCCTCATCGATGCCCTTCTTCAGGATGAAGAATCTGGTAGTGTTATCTTCGCGGTCCTCGATACCTTTTGCAAGGATATCTAGGTCATGGACCTTAGCTGCTAGACTGCTTGCAATTGCAGCGCTTGTTCCGGTGGTATCTTCTTTCGCTAGCTCTGCTGCCCGGCTTGTGGAACTGACGTCTATCCGCTCAATGCCCTTCAAGTATGCCCCCAGAAATATCTCGCACTGTCCCCATGCTTGCGGGTGGGTATAGAGGCGCTCGATATGTTTTAGGCTCCGTAAAGGTTTCGTTCGTGGCTGGACGGGAGCCGGGATGGAAATTGTTGGTGTGCAAGCGCCCGACGCATCTGGAGAGTCCGTGGCAGCATTCCGTGAAGGCTTGTGGCCGAGCAAGTAGTGACTGACGTCAAGGTAGGCTTCGCCGCAAATTGTGATATCTGGGAATAGGTTATGTCGATCTGCTAGGAGCTCGAGTGTGAAGATCACCGTGCCGTTGGTCGAATTCTCGAATGGCACAACTCCCAAGGCTGCTTCCCCAGATTGCACAGCTGTGAATACATCTATGGAATGACGGCGTTAGAATCTAGTGCCATGGCATCTCTTCGTGCAAGGTATTACCTGTGATCGTCTTAGCAGCCGTGTAGTTGTATTGGTCGGATTCGAAGCACGCAAGTGCTGCCTGAGCAAGATCGTAATCTGTCAGTCCAATGGACCATGGGGGACGCTGAAAATCACAAAGTGTATATACCTGATGAGTATAAGAAGAAACAGGGCCAAGGAAAGAGACAATAGGGGTGCGAGGGGTGCTAAGCTCCTGGTCTTGATCTGGATGCGTGTTGGCCATGGCTGCGGATTGGGGTATCAAGAGAGAGGTAGGTAAGCAGATGGGCAAAAATATGAATATACAATTAAGCCATTTCAATGAATCTCGCAAGGCTGCAGCACGCTCCCGTCTCGGCGTTCCTGAAGCATAGATCGGGTTTCGTCGTGTTGTTTCTGCCAATATCTATGTCACTACTTAATTTTGTGTCACATTGCGTTATCGGCGGTTGCCCCGCCATGTGACCCCACACCAAATAATGCTTTTTGGTGGACATATACCTATCTTACCTAGTTACCTTATTATAGAGGCAACCAAAGAGGTCCTAATAACCTTTACATTAACTGGTTTCGATTTTCAGGGCATCGGGGTTATTGCAAATTACTTATTCCTAGTTACCGAAAAAATTCCTAAGGGGGTGGGTGAATGGCCTGTACAATAGCAATATGGAAATAGTATCGCAAACCTAATAACGAGCTCAAAGGCTACCTTTGCAAGTGAACATTGTGGTATTTTCCCTTAATACTAAAATATTCCCCATTAGAAGTGCCTAACTAACTCCACACTCACTAAACACCAAGTCAAAACTCCAAGCAATGTCGTCTCTTCGCTTTATGCCCCAAGATCGTAATATATACACATGCCAGTCCTGAAATTGTACACAAACGAGTTCCGGGTGGTGTCCTTATTGTGCTGCGCCAGGCTATTCATCAAGTCATGAACTTCGCCCATATATCTCCTCTCGGCCATTGGAACAGCATGCACGACTTTCCTCCAGCTCTCTGGATCCGACAATTTCGTCACCCGGATAAGTTCCATAACATGATCAGTGGTTTCGATAGCAGCAATCGGACCGTCTAAGAATGATTGAACCAAAGTTGCAGCATGAGCTTGCGCCTGGTCAACAATGTTTCGTCTGTTCGACTTCTTGCTCTTGGTGCCAGCTACAAGTACGCGGACGTCCTGCTTATTGTCAATCTCGCTGGAGGCATCGGGTTGATTAGTGTTGCGGTTAATTTTGGCTCGTAGATATGTCCCTTCCCTGTGGTCTCTTTCACGGATTTCGCCCTTTAGCCAACCCAAAAGTTGAGTTGACGGGATATCGGTATCCGCGACTTCTTTTCGCCCCATGCTCTTGACCTTGACGACGGAATCCTGTTTTATTATCACAACCCACGCATGGTGGTCGTCCCTATATTTGCCAAACAGCTCCTCCGAGGACCTTGAATCTTGTGCCAATTCTGCACTAATATCGTTTGCCCAGAGATTTTGAACGATGTCGACACCTGTAGTGCGGAGAATGGTTGGATCATGACTAGCGACCAGCACATCACACTATACGATGGATTAGGGACAATAGACCACCCGTTTCACAAGGTGTTTACTTACCCTCTTCGTGTTCCAGACACCGTGTAGTTCCTCGTCGGGCTTTTTCAAAAAACCTTTGGGCCCTGCCTTGGGCAACCTAGCCAACTTTTCCCACGCCAAATTAAATCCAACGGCATGTCGTTCCTCAGCCTGGCTCCCCGCTCGGTGTCGGTGTTCTCGAATCAAAGAATCATAGCGTCCACCAGCTGCGAAGACGTCTTTAAATTTCCTATCATAGAGACAAGAAAACACTACCCCTCCTTTACAGAATCTATCCCTGAGACTCGCAAGAGGGCTCACATAGATCTTGCTGTGTACCTGGAAGCGTTTAGTGTAGTCGATCACGTCTCGAAGATGAGCTATAACTGGAGATGCCTTCTCGAACGTATCGGTTCCCTCGAAGATAGTTTTCAGCTTTTGAAATGCTTTGTTAGGTGTATCTGACTAGTGTTAGTTGCTCGTAAATATACCCGGAAAATTGGAGAAGTACCTCGAAAGTCAAAGTTCTGCAAGTCATCGACACTGGTTACCGAGACCCCAATAATAGGTGATCGTAGCTCGTTTCTGATTTTCTGCCAGCTCCAAGATTGCACATTGAGTTTGCTGAGTGTATCTGCAACAGCATCCCGGATACCCGGCTCTATCCTACAGTAGTCGAATATAAGACCCAAGAGATCCGAGTGGTTAACATGGAAACACATATGGGTCGAATTTAGAGATGGGAAGCTCGTTACGATCTCATCTAGAACCTTGATTACCTCAGCCTCTTTCAATGCCAAATCCAGACTGTCAGACGAAACAATGTCGAAATCAACTTCGCCGAAGGTTTGTGGTTGGCCCCCAGACTCTCTATCTCGGAAAACGGGACCGAAAGCAAAGGACCGCTGTACCAACGGGTCGTGTTTTGCGACGTTCCGAGCATGGGATAGAGTAAGGTCGTAGGGCAATTGCAATACGGTCCCGTGAGGATCAAGTAGCTGAACAGCATTCGATCCGTAATGACGAGAGCGTGGGAACAATAAATTTCGCGGTGTCTCAACAGCTCCGTGATGCCGGAATATGGCAGTCAGCTTCTGCTTAACCAGACCCTGAAGTAAGAGGTCGTTGGCACTGTGATTCGAGGTGCCCATATCCCAAGCGAAGTCTTTGGCTTGTGGATTTGGCATTGAAAACAAGGCGCTCATCATCTTCTGATAATAAGGCGATGCTGAGTCGGATAGGCCTGCCAGAGCCCGGCGGATAGTCTCACTCTCCATCTGCACGGGAAGTTTGCCGCCCTGCAAAAGCTCGGAGCTAGAAGGTCGTTCTTTTGGGTTATGGCTGAGAAGAGAATATATAATATCAGCCTGCACAGCCTTTCCGGTCAAGTCGAAGTCTTTCGGTAGTTTAGGCTGCTTCAGTCGCAAGCCCTCACTAACCTGAGCTCTCTCCATCCCTGGAATTAGTGGCCGGTAACACATCTCGAAGAAGATGATACCTAGCGAATACATATCTACTTTGCTTGTGTACGAGCCACTACCGACATTGGATGAGACCTCGGGCGCAACGTAAAAGGCGGTCCCGATACTCTTCGTCATATCTGCATTCATTGTTGTAGATGAGGACGCCTTTGTAAGAGAGTACTGTCCGCTTGTCGCAAGTCCAAAGTCGCCGATTTTCACATTGGAGGTGCTGTCGATGAAGATATTCTCAGGTTTGAGATCTCGGTGAACAATATTGAGACCATGGATATGGACGAGGCCTTCAAGGATTTGCCGAAAAACACGCCATATTTCATCAACCTCTTTATGTAATCCTCGTTTGATGAGATCCCTAAGTGTACGTTTCTCACAGTACTCCATAGAGATATAAAGAATCGTCTTATAGGAGCGGTGGTAGCGCGAGCCGGATCTACTTCTTTTTGAGAACAGCCTATTATCATATCTTGATCCACCGTTGCCATTGTGGTTATTACCACTCGTCGATACATCGTCTTCTTCATCGGAATCATCGACAGCGTCTGAGCCATCATCATAGCCGAATTCGATTTGTGGGTATCCGCTAGATGATATGAAATCAAGGCCTCCAGTGCTAACATCGAATTCAATGTTTGGACCAGTGCCGAGAGACATGTCACCTAGAGAGGTTTCAGTTGCAGCATCGGTAGTTGTCGCATCGTCATCGGTCCCAGAAGTATCGAAGACCTCCTCCGTCCACGTATTGTAATATCCTATTATGAAGAAATGATTAGACAATGTTAGAAATGTGTTGATCTCGGTATTGTACAGAGAATGGCGCCGAGGATAGTTGTAAGGGTGCAACCATAAGTTCCACCCATCTCTAGTGGAATACATTGCGATTACCCAGTTGCCCCGCCCATCAACAGATAAATGCGTGGTGAATGCACTGAATTTTCAATATATTCCAAGAAATTAAGATCGAAACACTCAGTAAGGGAGTCCTCGTCAAGGGCAAGCAATAATCTCCCTTATTGTTTGATTCCCGAGACTAGAGCAAATTATGTCTCCCGGAACTTTCCGTAGATGAGCTATACTCGTATACTGAACTTGACTATATGTTGTATTCGGAGAGGTTTAGGAAATCTGACTTACGAACTACTGATGGATGGCTCAGTTGGGACAGAAGCCGAACTTCCTTCAATACTTCTGTCAGGGATGCCGAGGACTTTTGCGTTATCTTCTTGATTGCATAGATTTGGCCGTCGAGCTTTTTCCGTGCCTTAACCACTTCTCCAAAAGCTCCCTTTCCTAGCCGACCCTCTTCTACGAAATCTTCTCGGTACCTAGACAATGGTCCAGTATACGCATTCATGGAATCATGCCTGGTCCGACGCGGAGCTAGCGCATATGCGGATGATATTGAACCCTGTCTCGAGCCCGCTGTGGAAGTTTCTACATCCAGCAACTCAGCGTCTGTCGCAAGAAATTCAGAAGAGGCTAACTCGAAAGCGCGCGGTCGCTTCTTTGGATCTGCTTTAAATAGCTTAACAATGAATTCATGGCAAGAGTCAGTCAAAGCTAAAGAGTTGGCTAAAGCTGTCGGAGACGAATACTTCTTGAGAACTGACGGGCCAAATGCCATCTGGAGAAACATAATGCCGAAGTCCCATACATCCGTCTTCTGAGTATATTCAGAGTTGCTGCAACTTGCTATCTCAGGGGGGAGCCAATATGCCGACTTGGCAACTGGAATCGCGGTCTTTGATTGTGTCTTCCCACTGAGATTCTGCAACTTCCTTTGGAAGCCCCCGTCAGAAAGCTTCGGCTTGACCTCTCCGCTTTGTTCTCGGACGAGTAACACATTTCCCATGTGTATGGCTTCGTGAGTGATACCATGATCATGAAGGAAACGCAAGGCATCCAGTAGCTCGATAGTCCAGGAACGGACTCTGCCAACAGAAAGTGTTCCAGTAATATCAAGCAGCTCTCCCAAAGATCCTTTCTCAGCAAATTCAGTCAGAATACTGACAGTCCAACCAGATTCGGATTCACCATCATCGTCAATAGTTTTGTGGACCTTGGAATCGAGAAGATCAAGGATATTTTGATGCCTGATATCTTTGAGCGACTTCAATTCAGTCTCAAGTATCTGCAGTTGCTTTTTGAACGCGTTTTGGTCTTTTACACCTGGGTCCAGATCTGTCTGCTTTAAGACAAGTGTTGGAGCATCAGCTTGAGAAACCACTGGTCTTACAGTGAAGCATTTAGATATTGGTCCCTGACGTATACAGACCTTGCCTGTAACGACTTGAAAGAGAAAAGGGTTGCCATTGGCATCAATAAGGCTAATTGGATGATCGAATTCTAGAAGCTCGTTCTTGCCTCTGAAACTACCATTGTCAATCGCGGCTCGGGAGACCAGTGTTGTGGATAGCCGGTTCTTCTTTTTCGTCTCTTTAGCTTTTGCTTGCTGGCGCTTTAGTTCGTCCTGCACCAGAGAACCTAGCATCCGCTCCTCTTCCAAAGTCGCTATTTGTTTTTTGCGCTCCCCTTCTTCTTTCTGTCGCTGTGCTTCCTTAGCTGCAGCTGCCTCGTGTGTAGCACGCTCCTCCTCTAGGCTGGGCAATTCCAAGCCAGCCGCCTTAGCTTGGGCAGCATCTTCCAAGATATCCAGGCACGCGTTGACAATTTCCATGATCATAGCTTGCTCTGCAGCCACCAACTCCTTAGGCTTAGTCTCGATAACTTTCTGAAGCTTAAATAAAGTACTTTCTCGGAGATATTGGCCGCCTTTGAAACTCAACAACGGGGCCGTCTTCGGGTATGAAGCGGTGAAGACGACACATAGGATTATAGATATATCCTGGTCTGAGGAGGTAATGCGGATCTCGAAGCTGGGCTCAGCTTTCTATAGAAATTTAGCAAGGAGGGAGTTCCAAAAGTCGACGTAGCCAACAAACCTTCCAGGCGCCATGACTTGTCTCTATCCTACGAAAGTCATCCCCGTAGATGGACGCCAAGGCCACCAGCTCATCTTCTTGGATCTCTTCATACTGGGTCTCCGGCACGAATTCGACCGGTTTATTCGGTTCCGGTTTGGGTTTTGGGAAACCAGGTAAGGGCGTGGTATTCTGTTGTGACTTCTTTCCCCATGGGCTGCTTGGTGGCATGTTGACGTTGAGATCTCTGCAATTGAAGGGTCGGACCTGAGCGAAGGTTGTGATCTGAAATGATACACGCAGCCGAAGCTGCGAGATCTCTACTTGCTAGGGAAATACATATTATTCACCGTAGTGGCAGTAATATAATGCTCTTTGTAGGTTGTCAGGACAAGGAGTTGATAAGGAAGCCGACATGGCCACCGCCAGAACAAGGCTGAACTGCGGCCGTGTTCCTGGCCTTGCGCTAAACCATAAAGAGGGCTGTCAGAAAGTTGTCAGAATACAAGATTTGGGAGTCATAAAATCTTTGGAGATAATACAAACGAAAGGAAACAAGAAAACCATCAATTACTCTACCCACTGAAATCTAGAGCTTTCTGAACACTTGATAGGTGCTCAAAGGGTCTTTAGACCATCCTTTCCCCGCCAATGGCTCTCCGACCGCAACAGACTGGTGTTCTGACACGACTGATACGGCCAACAACATTACAGTCCACGGTCACATCCGCCCATGTTCGCCACTATAGTGCCCCTCCCGATGGAGCAATTCCCGCCGCAAAGCAGAAGTATGTGCCTACACATGGCATATACCCTAGAGGATTCCTCGTCTCGGGGACTCATGTTGGAGTCAAGCCTACCAACAAGAGCACACCAGATCTAGCCTTTCTCGCCTCAGAAACACCATGTGCGGCTGCGGCAGTATTCACGAAGAATAAGTTCCAAGCGGCTCCTGTAACTGTCAGCAGAGAAATGCTAAAGCGGAGGAATAATGCTGGAATCCGGGCTGTCATCATCAACTCTGGATGTGCAAATGCGGTGACTGGGAAGGGTGGTTTGGAAGATGCGGAAAAGATGGTGGCAGAAGCTGATAGATGTTTTGATCTACCTACGGATGGAAAGGGAGGAAGTTCTATAGTTATGAGTACCGGCGTGATTGGCCAAAGGTAGGTTGTGTGATTGACCAAGCCGGACCAACTTTCAACTAACCTGTTTTTACAGACTACCGATTCAGAAGATCCTGCACAAGATACCCTCAGCTTATTATGCTCTGGGGACATCCCATGGCCATTGGTTATCTACGGCACGAGCAATATGCACGACTGATACTTTCCCCAAGCTTATTTCACGAACGTTCTCCCTACCATCCTCCCCCACCGTCGAGTATAGAATAGCGGGGATGACGAAAGGGGCTGGTATGATACACCCAAATATGGCAACTCTATTAGGGATGATTGCTACGGATGCTCCAATTGCACCGGCGCTCCTTCCTAAGCTGCTTACCAATGCTGTCAACAAGTCCTTCAACAGCATCTCCATCGATGGTGATACCTCTACTAATGATACAGTTGCCGTCCTAGCTAACGGTGCTGCTGGAGGGCAAGAAATCACGTCAGAATCTTCCGATGACTACAATGCTTTCCAGAAAACATTGACAGAATTTGCTACAGACCTTGCCAAACTTGTAGTTCGGGATGGTGAGGGAGCAACCAAATTCGTCACCATCCGTGTGACGGAATCACCGTCCGAGGTTGGTGCACGAAAAGTTGCTAGCACCATTGCAAGATCTCCCTTAGTCAAGACAGCCTTATATGGAAAGGACGCAAACTGGGGCCGCATACTTTGTGCTACTGGTTATTCACAAATTTCTGAACCAGGCATGCCGGTTACTGATGTTCCGGAAATTGTCCCCGAAAAGACGAGTGTCTCGTTTATTCCTACCGACGGATCTCCTGAACTCAAACTGCTTGTCAATGGTGAGCCAGAGACTGTAGATGAGGTTCGCGCTGCAGAGATCTTGGAGCATGAGGATCTAGAAATATTGGTCAGATTAGGGGGTGGTAAGGAAGAAGCTGTCTATTGGACGTGTGATTATAGGTAATACACCCCTGAAAACTCAGTTGAGATTAGCATTGGCTAACCTTTCCAAGTCACGAGTATATCACTATCAATGGAGACTACCGCACATAAGTGGATAACTCGGGCTTAATCTGCGAGCAAATATTTGCGAAATAGAATGAAAATAGAAGTGCGACCAACTATTACACCATATGGATTCACCCGGGTTTAGGTCCATTCCTAGGCTTCGGGTCTACCTGAATCCAAATTCAAGGGGGCAACCACTGCGTTACTTTAGACAAAAGGAATAGTCATATACCCTATAGACTTCAATATAGTCAGTTAGAGACGACTGAGCGTTCTAAACCAGGCAGTTTCCTAAAACGAAAGTTAATAGGCCGGGAAGCTGTTATTAACCGCACTCAACAATTTTTTATCTTTCTCATTGTGTCGGTAGATGGGCTTTGCCAATAAATCACTTTGAACAGCGTTGAGTGTAAAACGAACTCCATTCCTCAAGACACTATATACAACCCCCAATCCCCAAAACCAATCCATATCTACCGCCTAGCAGCAGGCTCTGGGATCCACACGCTGCTCTTTGATTTCGTACTATGACATTTCGTATCAGATCATCTGCACGAAACAGAAGGGAGTGTAGAAAACTCACGTAGAATATGGTTTGTACGCAGACCTTGTGGCAGTCATATTCGGCACATGCTGCTTATTGGATTCCTCCCAAGTCCTAATCTGAGTTCTCATGATAGGATCCTCAGCCGGTGGCTTGTCAACCATGTATGAAATCCACGCATGCCATCCAGGGTCGATTTGTGAGCTATCTCAACTGTCAGGTCCAGAACACCCTACATCATGCCTTCGGGTATGGGTGGGATCTTACGCATCGGATTCGTAATCTCTGTAATCAACCCATCTTGTCCGTACTGTGTTCTTGTGAGAAATGGTATTATTGGGCGGGGGTCTCGGCTGTGCTCACATGGCAGTTCGTCGACGTTCTCGAAGAATTTGTTACCCCAGCGGTCCTTGCCGACTAAGATACCGGCTTTGGTATCACCTAACAAAGCTGTTAGCCCTAGCCTCAATATAGCGACAAGTTTCAGGGCATACCTTGGTGCTAGAAGGGAAGAGCATCGTTCAGCTAGGCTGTTGCGGGAAGCACGAGTTGTTTGGAATCATACCTGCATTTGATGGAGGGCATCCTGCGGGAACAACAATTAGCAAGGTTCTCCGGTTCTGCCAGGTGAGTCTCATACCCTGATACCAGCTTTGCGCAGGTGGCGCCACGACCTCGTAAGTGTAGACATCTTGTCTGTTGTTCAATGGCTTCTGGAGTGGAGGAGGTGATATCGTTGTATGGTCGAAGGCGGGCTATATTTCCGCCAAATCCGGTCTAGCGCCTTCGGCATCTCAAAGCTCAAGCTCTCAAACTTCAAGCTTCACTACCAAGCACTAGATGCCATTAGGTGACTGCTTTGAAAACTGGCAATGATAGTCCGGAGTAGCATAAGATGCTCTGCCATTCGACGAGTTCAGGTCTGCCGGCCGCGATTGCTCCAGGCTAAGCAGCGCAGATTCTCGACATCCGCTTCATTTGCTACGAGCAGCAACTCCTCGTCCACAGCTTCGATGGTCGCAGCGTTCACCAGCGAACTGGACAGGATCGCACCGAAGTTCGAAATCCAAGGGTCGCAGATCCACATCCTACGCACGCCGTCTGAATTCTACGAGACATTGAAGGTCCGCTCGAAGTATGAAACCGCATAATAGGAATTGTAGCTGATGGAAGGATAGTCCAAGATACTTGCTGCGGAAAGGCATATTTTTCTGTCTACGTTGTACATAGGAAAAACAGAACATGAATTTGTAAAAACCATATCCGCGTCCCTAGCATTCCTTGAATATATGTTGATTCTCGGGCCCAGATTTCAACACTGCAAGCCGCTCTAAGAGCCAAGCCACATCTGAAATTGAGTATCTTGACAGATGCTCTGAGAGGGACACGGGAGTCTCCAGACCCATCATGCGCGTCTCTACTTGCTCCACTGGTTGCGGAGTTTGGTACGGAGAGGGTGGAAATTCGAATGTACCATACGCCGAATTTAACGGGACTACGGAAGAAGCATATCCCAAGACGAATCAACGAGGGATGGGGATTACAGCACATGAAGCTTTATGGGGTAGATGATGAAGTTATAATATCTGGGTACACTTACGCTCCTCGGATTTTGTATATTCAAGAGGACTAACTAACTGGTATAGTGCCAACCTCTCGACCGATTACTTCACCAACCGACAAGATAGGTACCATGTGTTCTCCTCAAAAGAGATCACAGAATACTTCTTCAATATCCATAATGCGGTGTCGAAACTCAGCTTTTTAGTGATCCCAGAGAAGCAGATACCTGCAGGCTACACCCTGGACTGGCCATCCACCAACCTCGCCCCATCCCCTCTCTCTGATCCCACAAAATACATTACCCGCTCGACCTCTATCCTCGCCCCTCTGGTCCAATCCGCCTCCCCTGATTCTAAAAGCATCGTCTCCAAGGGAAAGACAAACACAACCGTCTATCCCCTCTCCCAACTGACCCCCCTCCTAGAACCAGACACCTCCACGGAACTCCCTTTAATCCAGTCTATCCTCCGGACCCTCTCCCAACCCGCCTACAACAACTCATCCTGGACCTTCACAGCCGGCTACTTCAACCCTCATCCATCGCTAACCCCTCTCCTCCTCTCCACCGCCTCGAGCAACAACACCGTAATAACCGCCTCCCCGTTCGCAAACGGTTTCTACGGCAGCAAGGGCGTATCTGGTCTGCTCCCCGCAGCCTACACACTCCTCTCTAGGCGGTTCCTCGAAGCGGCCGCTAAAGCCAATCGCACAAACGATATATCCCTTCGAGAATGGCGCCGAGGCACCGTAGGCGAGAAAGACGGATGGACGTACCATGCCAAGGGGATGTGGGTGAGCTTGAATGGCGAGAAAGAGCCGAGCATCAGTATTGTCGGGAGCAGCAATTACACCAAGCGAAGCTACGGATTAGATTTGGAGGTGGGAACTTGCATTGTTACGAAGGATGAGGGGTTGAAGGCGAGGTTGAGGGAAGAGAGGGATGGGCTGCAGGATCACGCGCGGGTGGTGGGCATGGATGAGTTTGTGAAGATGGAGAGAAGGGTCGGGATTAATGTTAGGATTGCGATGTGGATTGTGCAGATGGTTGGAGGCGCCTTGTGAAAACGGGCCTAGGAATCATCATGTGTTCGATTAGTTGGTTGTATCATCTGCCTGGTCTAGGGATTTGTAGGTTATACCTACGTGTATGCGTATGTTTCACATTTTAGATTTATAGACATACAACAAAGTACGGAAATTTGAATCGGGGGTTAATATTACTCTTAACACATGTTATGTACCATAACAAGAAAGTTAATTAAACTGAAGGAAAAAAAGATTCGTGTCTTCGTCGTTCTGTCGTCTGAATCCTGCACAGGTTCTATTACAACTCCGCCATGAGGTTTTATGTGCTCTCATCCCAATCCTGTGCGGAGTCCTCCCTGCACTCCCTTCGCCAAACACCTTTGAAATGCCATTCATAAACTATCCATTCCGCCTCCCACACTCCATCATGCTTCAGTTATCCTGCATGCTAAATTTTCATCCCTATCATGACCATCTTTACTAGTTTATAAACCTTCTTGACTCATGATCACAGAATCTCCTTCAGCTTCCGTTTCTGCTCAGAGGTCAGATACGTTGGGAATCTAACATTATACGTGACGATGAAGTTCCCTCTTTGACCGGGTTTCTTGCTGATTGGCATGCCTAGGCTGGGGTAACTATCTTTGCTGCCAGGTTGCGTGGGACCCGCTTTCTCGATGTTGATTTGCTTTCCGTCGATCGTGGCGACGGTTCGTTTCCAGCCGGTTAGGGCTTCTTTGAGCTCGAGGTCTATGGTATGGTGTATATCGTCGCCTTCACGGGTGAAGAGCGGGTGTTTTTTCTGTGATGGTTGTTAGTTAATCCGTCGGAATAGTGTATCAAGGGGGAAATAATAGCTTACCTCTTCAATAGTGAAATGCAAATCTTGTTGCCCGCCTTCCTCTTGATCTCCCACGCCCTTGAACTTTATCTTGCTGCCCTTCTTTAAGCCAGGCTTGATATCCATCTCAAGGACTTTGTCCTGCGTGGTGCGCTTGCCGGTAACTTCATCGAAGGCCTTCCGCTTAATCTTCATCTTCTTATGACAACCATTAAACAGCTCTTCGAGGGTAAGCGGCAGCGGTCTCTCCACGGTTGTAACTTCAAGCTCCGACGTTCTCGGTCGCCCAGCAGGCTCCGCACCAAACTGCGAAGTGCGAGATCGAGTTCCACCACTGCCGCCCGACGTACGGGATCTAGGTATACTACCAAATATATCCTCGAAGCCTGCAGCACCACCACCACCTCCTCCACCCATTCCCGTTTGTCCACGCAAGAACTCAGAGAATATCGAGTCTGGATTGCTGAAGGTGAATCCTCCTCCAGCCCCGGGCCCCTGGTTGAATTCGTAATGGAATCCTTGGGGACCTCCACCCCTACCACCGCCTGGCATGCCTCCAAAGTCAAATCCTCCTCCTGGCGCGCCGCCAGCGTTTGCGTATGGGTTACCCCCTTGGCCTGGCTCTGGGGGTGGTGGGCCTCCCCGAAGTAAGAATTCCAAACCATATTGATCGTAAGTTTTCCGCTTTTCGGGATCGGAGAGGACTTCGTAGGCTTGGGAGATCTCTTTGAATTTCTCTGCACTCTCGGGCTTGTCCTTGTTCTTATCGGGATGGAATTTCAATGCCATCTTACTGTAGTATATATTAGCATTTATGTCATTGTCACGATGCAAGGGACGAGGGATATACGGGAGGGATGGAACTTACTGGTATGCTTTCTTGATGCCATCCTGGTTGGCATCGGGCTTCAAGCCCAAGGTATCATAGAGCTTCGTTTCAGCTACCATGGTTGCGATGCGGTGCCACGGGAGGTATCCTATATGTGACGCTTGCGTTCAATATATGATCGACGAGTGTCTTGCGGTGTGGTGTATAGCTGGAGCCACGACCTTATGGAACAGGCGTGAACCTCGTTTTCTCGGTGAACAGAAGGGTCGTGAAAGAGATAGTTCTGGATGTCTCTTGGTGTCGTGGTGTCGCACAATGCGCTAATCCACAGGGCGGGTGCTGAACAGCTGATCGTGTGATTTGGTTATTTGTTCGGCTTTTGTCTGGATGTCTGATCCTCGAGCGAACAATGGGCGCTTTGTGTTGTGCGTGCAGTATGGTGCCAATTGACCAATGAAGGAACTTAACTGAAGAAATTGAGCTTCTTAAGAAGCTTGATTGTTATTCTTTGATTTTGGGATCTTAAAGAGTGCTGCTTGCTATTCAGGTTCAGGCTCAGGCTCAGGTTACGCTTTACGCTTTACTTGTACACGCCACTCTTGCCCGGTTTTGCTGGAGGCGGTGACGTCCATTGCGCGGGGTCCGATCTGTCTCCCAACCGGTCGCGGGGTGGCCCATTGACGTCGGGCGTCGCCAGATACTTTATTATTAGTACCCAAACGAAGGTTCTGGAACCTTCCACGTCACGAAAAATCATACGAATATGCAAACATATAAACATACAAGCTAGAGTACAATCTTCACGATGATTCAAGAAATGTCTAGAAGTAATATAGCATGCCTCGCTAGGTGGAAAAAGAAATATCTGCATTAAACACTACTAGCTCGGAGGGCTGGAGGGCCGAGTTGAGCAGTGTACCTTATCCAAAGCCACACAAACTCCGGACATTATTAGATCAACGGTGTCTTTGGTTAATATACTACCGACAGTTCATTTAGTGATACAAAACAAAGCAGTCTGCTCCAGTACTCATTTGGAGTATCCAACTTGTTTCACAGCTGCGCTCTCTTCCATGGAGCGCGAGTCCTCCAGTACCTCATCCAAGTCCATGCTATCGATAGTATTTGCCTTGCCGCCATTTGCATGAGGTCTACTTCCTGCCATTAGACTGAGCCTCATATTGCCTCGTTCTTGCATTTCCTGTGCCGCAGATTGCCCCTTGTTGGGCGACGATGGGTCAACCCCCTCGATAACTTCGTCGCCATGTAGTTCAGTGCTGCCCTCTGGCACATCTGTTAGACGAGTTGAAAAACTTTGGGAAGCCACACGAGCTTCATCCAAGGGCGGGCCATCGGCACCACCTAACTCCCTTTCTAGCACACTGGAGCTGCTTTCTCGCTCCTTTGGGCTTCCGCCACCACTATTCCACCGGCCAGCTCCCGAGTCCTGAGAAGCCTCAGACTGCTCGTCAAATTTCCGTTTGCCCGGAGATGACAACTGAGTTTGGCTATCTTCAGTTTCCGCAAATTCGGCTTTGAAAGCCCGGTTGTCGGCGCGGACGAATGTCTAGATAATATTAGCCACAGCCATTTAGACGGGTGGGACCAAACAAACCTCCAATGAATTAGGCAAGGGCTTGTTGGAGAAGTCCATCGCTTTCTCGCTCGCATAGACCAACACTGTATTCTTGCTCTCGCTCTTGGCAGCTTGGAGAACCTTTTCTTTAGTCGTTTGCTACGGAATAGTCAGTCATGCATCCAAACAAGCAATGCTCAACATGATCATCACCATACCTCGACTGTAACGGGGTTGTGCCCCACTGTTGCATAATGTATTCTCCACCATTGGTCACCGTAAGAGGTTATGCGATCGTTATCCAGATCCATATCAATCAAGTTTGGCTCGGCACGCCTGCAGACATACATTGTGTTCTTGGTGGTGCTAACACCACGAAGGGAGTATGGATGAAGCTTTGCTGCTTCGGGGTCCGTTGAAGGTTCCGTGTATAGCTTGGATAGGTTCTTCAAGGCTTCACGGGCCTTGTCCTTCTCCGAATTCAGAGCTACAGGCGGTTAGTTCATGAGCCTGTGCCACAATCTAAAACAGGGAGAGCTAAATACCTGATAATTTCTTATCTATGCTGGCAACTAGCTTTCGAAGCTCAGCTGAAAGGTTCCTCGACTTCTTAGGACGCTTTGTAGCAAGTTCATCCACATCCGCATTGGTGCGCTCCAGAGTTCGATCGTCATTCTGTATCTCTGCCTCGTCATGTTTAAGAGATGCTAAGAATAAATCCTTCACCTTGACGACCTTACCTCCGCGCATGGGGTAGTTCGTGAGATCACCCTCCAGAGCACAAAATCTCCGAAGACTATCCTCAATCTCATGCTTTTGGAGTCGCATGTCTAGGGCCGCCTGCCTCGCTGATTTTAGATACCGATCGGGATACCAGATCGCAGGGATGTCGATACTTTTCGACGAGTCATCTCCATCTATCTTGAAGGCGATGACGTCGGCAATATGAGAAAGATAGGGGCTCTGGGCCAGATCGAGGGGTCCAAGAGCCGGCCACAACGCTTCATCGGCGATATCATAGAGCGTTTCTTGTAATGAGTCTTTGGCTGGCAAAAGTAGCTCGAGAATAGCAAACTCTTTAGTCCGATCTTCTTCTGCCTCACATGGCACCCCTCTACTGAACAGTTTGTTGATGACCGCCTGGTTATCTTCCAAGGCTTTACGCCACGCATCCAGAACAGCAGACTCAATTTCAGAACTCCATCGTAGGGATTTGTTGATTTCGCGGAGGGATGACAAGGCTCCTACAGACCCATAAGCACGGTCTGTCTTATCAAGGAATGCCATAAGACGTTGGATCTCCCGAACCACTTCACGCTCGGGCGGCTCCTCATCTCCAATTACGACAGGCTGTTCTATTATATTGCCTGTCCACCATTCTTTATCAAAGCCATAATTTGGGATGACGTCTATTCGATTAAGGAAGACTTCGCGGATGATAGGTATCTCGTGGTAAATAGTGAAGAGTGCGCCTAGACGATGGTTTTCAATGCTTGGCTTGAGGAAAGGGGGAGCATCGATGTCACGCTTCCGTCCAGCAGGTTCCGGGTCTAACATTATTCCTCCGGACGATTTCCCAATAGGAACCATCTCCCATTTGCCTTGCTCATATTGAGTACGGGTGGCAGGGCCAAAATGAACTTCGTTCGTGGCGGCGATCCCGCTTTCTTGTGGTGGTAGCCCGGCTTCCGCTCGAGACGCTGCAAGTGCCTGCTCTAAGTCGCGATCCCCGTGTTCCATATACGTCTTCGAAGTGCTCGGATCAGCTACCAGAGTTGCGTCAGCACTTTGAAACGGTCACCAGAGGCATATACGAACCAACTGCAGCCTGAGCGGTCATATCTATGATCTTACCAAGGGGAGATTTGTTGTTGCTCGTTCGAGATGGTGGTCTTGATGGAGCTGTATCGAATTGGCTGTACGGGCCGTTGATATCTGGGCCTTGTATATCAAACGCTTTTCACCAATGTCAACTTGCGCAGCCCTGGAGAGCAGCAAACACAGTACTCACAGATTCCATGGTTCCCGGAACTTCCATCTCTCTCGCCACTAAATTGGCCCTCATCCCAACGATACTAAACAATCTTCTTAGCCATTGTCGATCAGATGGCGTACAAATATGCGCCCTCATACCTTGTTTCTATTGGGATTGTCGAGATCATCGAAGTATTCGCCTACGGCTTGGTCGACATTGCAGTTGTTATTCTGTATCGATTAGCCTCAGCCCTGCACATCAGACGAGAGAAGAAATACTTTGAGCCTGGCTATCACTTCCTCACGAGGAACGTCTGGAAGCAGTGCGCGGAAGGCCTCAATATCATCCTCTGAGGGCTGTGGATAAGCTCCCATATCGCATGCGCTCGTCAGCTCCTTGACGCCGATGAAGCTCGGGGCGCGGCGATGTTGAGTGAGTTCCCGAACGCTGTATCGGAGTTCATTAAACAGAGGATTGAAGCTGACCTGTCTAGGGAGTGACGCAGCAGATAAGAAAGATTCCCCCAGCAGACAGTTGTTTGAAGAATACCCAGCTTGGGTAGAGAGGGTACGTACTGGGTATACTGTAGCTTGTCAAATGGTACGGAGGAAAGCTTGCAGCGGGCGATCGAAGATCCTTGCAAAGGCCCCGGCTGGCACGTGCGCTCCCTCCCGTGGGCGGCCTCGGAGCGGTCTGTACTCTGCAGATGATGATGATGGTTTACGATACAATAAGTACAGTGTCAGTTGTCAGAAATATATATCTACTTTTGGTACCTACGTGTGTCACTATGATGAAAAGTGAGCAGTGAAGTGGGAGCTCATGCGAAAGAAGATCCGATCTATTTTTTGCCTTCGTTCCTAACCCATACAAACACCTAGAGCAACGTATGATTATGCCGTGTGCACCAAATCCGAGACCCTGATCAGAGGCAGGCCCATGGTAGAGATAAATGCGCCGCGGACAAATGTTGTATGCCTGTCTGAATCCGTACGCCAACCCCTCAAGCCCCGAAAGAGGTTGTCGCTATGCTATGCTATGCAGTAAAATGAAAATATGATGCCCGGAATCTTCCAGAGACTGATGGCCGGGAGGGTAATGCCAGAGACCCGAGTCACTAGCTCCCGCCCCTCTATTCCTCCTTTCCCTCGCCCTGGCCTTCCTCTTGCTCGCTCTCTTGCTCCTCTCCATCTTCTTCATCCTCGTCCATCCCAAAGTCCTCCCCAGAGCTATCACTGGCACCAAAGTCATCCTCGGCATCACTCTCATTCCAGAAGTTGTCATCGTCGGGGATCTTCTCTGGGGGCGCAGACTCGAGCGTCGTAGGCATGACAAATCCATCGGGGATATCCTTCTTGGACGCCGCAACCGTCTCGCTAGCTTTCTGATTGTACTGTGCTCTGTTGTCTCGGTACATCACTCCTGCATCTACATTGGCCGGAGAAGCAATCTCTGGATCATCAAGGAGGAGGAGGACAGAACGCAAGACCGACTCAGCACCCTGCAGAGGAGACCAGCGTTCACTAGCTAGCTCGCCGGACTGTGCATCGTCGCCGGGTGCGTGTAGGATCGAGATGCAGACTCTCCCATCAGGGTAAATGTTTGGGTGGTAGATCGGACGAAGGAACTTGAAAGTTGGGGGTAGGAACGGGTATTTATCGGTGAACGTCATTTCGGCCTAAAGATCAGACCGTCAGCAGATGGTTAGCAAGGGCGATGTCGACAGCAGTTACCTTGAAATAGCCACCATTGAAGGCGCTTTCGGGATTAATGACCATAAGACCAATGGTCCATCTGAAAAGAGAGCCATCGCTGAGCTGTTTCGAGTATTAGTTGCGTTTACCAGAACATATGATAACAGATGACAAACCTCAATATTGATCCACTTCTCCTTCTCGAGGGCTTTGTACTCGCTCATCAAGCGTTGCTTCGCGGCGGCAGACATCCTGATGTTTCCTGCTTTGGGGTGATTTATCGGGTCGCGTTTGGTATCAGGTGAGACTGTGTGCTAGAACGTCCGAGTAATTAATGTACGGTGATCGATCTTGTTTCCGGACGACTATTGCTCGGGCAAGGGGACTGCCCAGAAGAAAAAGGCGGTCTCCAGATACCTGTTCTGGGAACTGAGCCTGACCGGGAGTAGGAATAGAAGAGGAGTGTTTGTTGTTTCTCCCCGTAGAGTTTTGTGCGGGACAAAGGTGAAAAGGTGGTGTGAATGTTGGTGTTTGGGAGTGGGAGGAAGGGAGGTTGAGACGGCAGCGAAAGGCGATGGCGATGGCGATGGTGACAGACAGCGCCGGTTAGGCCGTGACCTAACTACGAAGTACAGGCCACGGACTGTCAGCGGGCCTAGGCCGAAGCCTGACACGGTTCTAGTTCTAGACAGTTGACGTGAGGCAGCAGGGTTGGCTTCTTAGGCGGGCTGGTTTAGGTTCATGCGGTCTGTCTCAGGCTGTTTGTCGACGGCGACATCCAGGTGCACCGAGTCCAGCGAGTCTGGCATTGATTGACCATAGCACTGTACCGTACGTAGTATAAATGGCGGAATAATGACGGCCTTGCCGATAAGATAAGTACCGATACGTACGTGATAGGCGAAGAAAAAGGAATCGGGGGGCCCGGCGTGGCGTGGCAAAGGCAAAAGCGCAGGGAAGGGAAGGGCAATCAAGTCAGTCAGTGCAAAAACAAAAATAAAAGTCTGCGTCTGGCATGACTCCTGAATTTGACTATCAATATAACAAATACGGATTCCTTTCACCCTCTCTCAATGCCACTGTCATTCAAATCACCAAGAATCTCGGTTGAGAGGCGAACGGAAATAATTGCGTCATGGTATTGTTAATCTAACAATATAGCAGTCCATACTCACAAAATCCAATACGGATCGTAAAGTCAACCTACTCCGGCGCTATAATCTCTAACAACAATGCAACCAAGCCTGGTATCATAGTACAAACTCCAATCTAAACAGGCGTTGTCTTTCGAATCGAAGCAAGCCCTCCCGTAGACCCGAACTCCTTGAATAACCCCCCTTCCCCACGGCAGTTGTGCTTAAGATGGCATATTCTCCTTGTCCGTCTCCAGTGCTCGGCGCCGCTTCTTTTCAGCGTTCTTCTGCTCTAGTCGGGCCCTTGCGGCGGCAGCTCTCTCCGGCGGAAGCGGATTCCTTGCCTTGGAGCCATCCAAGCTGGGTAATCGGCCTGAGGGAACGCTCATCGGTCGTCGCCCTCCTCGATCGTTACCCGCCATCTTTGGAGGGCTTGACGTAATATTGAACATAGACGGTCTTGGGCTTAGACGATGATCCATCTTGGGGATTTTCCGGCCTATGTTTCGGGGGGGTGACCGTTCCAAAGAAGGCAACTCGAATTTCGGGGATTCCAAGGTCATATCAGAGAATCGTTTAGCCAGTGGTGTGTAATGTACTGGCCCGGATGTTCTCGGGGGCACGGTATCGACAGTCGCGTGGTTGATTATCTCTGATAATGCGGGATGGGCACGTTGAGGGGATCCTACTGGCGTCTCAGAATGAGAAGCAGTCCGGGTCTTGGAAGGGCGAAAATTTGACTGAATAGTCACCGGGATGAGACTATGGCGAGACTGGCAAGACTCCTCAGATGCAACTGGCTTTGCAGGCTGCTGCTTTCTGCTATATCCCGGGTCTATCAAGCTAGGCTCTTGTCTGCTGCTCCGCTTCAGTTCTGCAATTTGCTTTTGAAGATCCGCCACGACCTCATCATGTTCAGATGTTTTCTGTGACAGGGCTTGCTGAAGATCGCGAATAGTAGATTCTGCGCCTCGCATTGAGGCAATCTCTTTTTTAAATTCTACAGCTTGGTCATGTCGTTCCTTTAGGAGTTTCCCAGCATCCCGACGTTGTGACTTCGCTTGCTCTTTTAACTCGTCGTAGCTCTTTTGAAGAGTTTTAAGAGCCTCTTCATTATCATGGAATTGTTCCTCAAATGACTGCCGACGCTTCTCGCTCTTCTCGCTCTGCTTGTCGAGTCGCATGTTTGCATGGCGTAAGTCGGCGGTCAATCTCGTATTCTCCTCCTGAAGATTCCGATTATTCGCCTCTGCAGTAGATAAGGTCTGTCTCATTTTGTCTATCTCGTTGCGGATCGCGGCCATATCACGTAGCTGCTCCTTTGCCTCCTTGAGCTCTTGGTGGATATCGAGATGGGTTTGCTCGCTTCGTAGTGATAGAGGATTTTGGCTGGCAGTTTCGTTCGACGAGATCTTACTACTTCTGACTTCTCGGAGGGTTATTCGGAGGTTGTCCACCTGAGCTTTGTATTTTAACGCCTGAGCAGTTTGTCTAGCCAGTTCTTTGATTAACTCTGGGGCCTCATCCTCAGCTCCATCCAAGCCCGCTCTAGCTAGACGCGCAGAAAGCTTCGAAATCTCACTCTCCATGCTGATGACTTTCAGCTGTTCTTCTCTTAATTTTTCGGCTAAGTCGACAGCTTGCCCGTCCTTCGTCTTGGCGTAACTTCTAATAAGATGCTTGGATTTGAGAAGATTCTGCATCTCAACCTTTGCTTCGTCATGATAGCTCTGATATTGTGATTTCCAGTACTTTCCAGACTGAGAGTGTGGTTCATTCAGGTCCATCGTTACATCGCCGTCGAGCTTGTCATTTGGGATGAGGACTTGTTGCAGCAAGTCGGAATTACTCTTATGAACCTGGTTTGCGGTACCAGGTTTTGAACGTGACCCGTGTAGTTCTAGACCATCGATATTCGAACTAAGACTCTCCTGGGGTTCTGCATCAAACAGAGAAATGGTTGGTTCGGTCTTTGCCAGGGCTCCTTCTCGTGCATTCTCCAACCTTGCAGTGAAGGAGGGTTTCCTCGAAGCTCTGCTCGACGCCTTCCGATTTGACTGTCTCTCGTTTCCCGAGGTATCTGTGGGTTCTTCTAGCCTTCCACTTCTTCTAAGTCTCCCTGCAGGCAGACCGGTTGTGTCCACGACCTCGCTTCCAAAAGAAACGGTCTTTCTCCGCGTTGTTGCAGTCCCCGGTGTCAACAGGATACCCTGGGGCTTGGTGGGAGAGAGATTCATCGAGAGTCTATTTTTCGCCGCGGCCTCAGCCATCGTATCGGACGGCTGGTCAATTTCATAGAGGGTATCGTCAGCTGGTGGTGCTGGGGTTCCGAATATTGCGCTCTTTAGCGCACGCGCAGCGAAGACAGGAGCGGGCGTTTCTGGAGGCTCTAACTCGGGGTTTCCATCTAAGGGTCAATCAGTAAAGTGAATAAATTACTACCTTAGCAGTACACATGTACCTTGACCATGGCTCCCTTCAGCACCCTTGCCTAGCCACCAATTTAGCATCTTTGCGGACAAGGGCTTTCGGCAATTCTTATGAGATTATTTGTCCATCGATGAGTCGAGTTTGGTGGTTTGGCGGATATGAGGTTGTCCTCAAATAGCTGCAAATGGTAGTTCACCTTGTTGAATCGTGGTGTTGATTCTCGCGTTTTGTTTACTTTGGCTTGGAGTACACCACCCTTGTCACTAAACGATACGGCAGCCGCAATTCGGGGACGCGCTTGCAGTTTACGGCTAGTTACGGCGGGAGAGTTCCGCTAGGCCTCGGGTCAATCCCGGTATCACTTAAACCTTAAATTGCGTCGCGACTTTCGTCACCATATCATCTACGCATACTTCGTACCTAGGTACATAAACATAATGGCGAACCACACGCCAGTGAAGGTCTCTGTGGTCACTGAAACGGACGACACGCCGACACTGAAGAGAAATGCTGATCGATCCGCCCGAAGGAAAAGCACTAGGATGCTCATAGAGAGGACTGTGCTAGGGAATATTAGTGATAACGACAACGAGGATGAGGATATCGCCCAGCATATATATAACTCCGAGGAAGAAGATGATTTAACCAGAGACTCCTTCGAAGCAGAAACATCGGTGACGGTAGACGCTCCATTGACGCCTTCGAAACGTGGAAGGGGACGGCCAAAAGGTTCGAAAAATCGGGTGCGGTCACCAACACCACCCCTTAATGGCCACGAGGTGGTAGATGTCCAGTTCACTCCTTCAAAACGCGGAAGGGGGCGGCCAAAAGGTTCGAAAACCCGAGTACGGTCACCAACCCCGCCCCCTAATGGCGATGAAGTGGTAGACGCTCCGTTCACTCCTTCAAAACGTGGAAGGGGGCGGCCAAAGGGTTCGAAGACTCGAGTGCGGTCACAGACACCAACCCCTGGTGGCCATGAGGTGGTAGACGTTCCGTTCACTCCTTCAAAACGTGGAAGAGGACGGCCAAAAGGATCCAAAAATAGGTTACGATCACCAACCCCACCTCTTGATGACCTTCCACCTCACGAGAAGTACTTTTTCCAGAACCGTGGAGGCCGCGCCAACACTTCAGATAACAATCTGTCTTCCCTAGCGCTCCTCGACCACGAGGAGTATTTCAGCCTCGTTCGAAGTTTCACAGATCCACATGTGAATGACCTGAACACATTGCAAGAGTTACACGCTAAATCATTCAATCAATGGCAGTTTGAGCTGAGCCAGGACTTCAATATATGTGTTTATGGGTGGGGTTCGAAACGGTCACTCCTAATGCGCTTCGCTGATCACATCTACAAATCTCAAATAAATCAGAAGTCGGCAAAAATTGTCGTTGTTAACGGTTATGTCCATACTCTTACCATTCGGGATGTTTTGAACACGATTGCAAGTGCTGTATCAGGGCCCGATCAGAAACTTGGCTCACAACCGGCTGAAATGCTTGAGTCTATTATTGCTTTACTCGAAGAGGATAAAACTCAGGATGTAACAGTTATTGTTCACTCAATTGACAGAATGCCACTTCGTCGACCCGCCTCACAGGTTATACTTTCACGTCTCAGTGCGCACCCACAGGTCCATTTAGTGACTTCCGCGGACCATCCATCATTCCCGCTCCTTTGGGATAGTTCTCTCCGATCAAGTTACAATTTTGTATTTCACAACTGCACAACCTTCCAACCATATATCGCGGAAGTGGATGTGGTGGAGGAAGTCCATGAGCTTTTAGGAAGAAGTGGGCGAAGGGTTGGAGGGAAGGAGGGTGTAAGCTTTGTCTTGAAGAGTCTTCCTGAAAATGCCAAGAACCTGTTTAGGGTCTTAATAGGAGAGCAATTGGCAGCAATGGATGATAGCCACGCAGACGGACTCGGAGGGTTTGACGACGATGATGATGATGAAAATGAGCAACGAATAGGTTCTTCGAAAAGGACCGACCCGGGCGTCGAATATCAGGTTCTATATCAAAAGGCTGTTGAGGAATTCATTTGCAGCAACGAGATGAACTTTAGGACTCTGCTGAAGGAGTAAGTTGGACGCTTGGTCTTCGCGGAAATTTATGTTTCTAACTTTTATCAGATTCCATGACCATCAAATGATTCAGAGCCGAAAGGATGCCTTGGGAACGGAGATGCTCTCAGTTCCATTCCGAAAAGAAGAGCTAGAAACGATTTTAGAAGATATTATGTCTTGAACTGTTACATATGGCGGGCATTCAGAAGGTTAGATGTACAAAGGTAGAACGAACATGGCGCAACGGACTGTATATTACTAGGGGAAAATCAGACTGCCTACCTAGAGGTATGTGGAACTAGGCCTTAGAGAGCCATTAAAGCTGCGAATTTGTTGGTTTTTCTCCAGCGAACAACAATTTCAATTCGTCGAATCATGTTCTGACTACTGCCTACCTATGTGTGAATTTTCCCCTTATCCTACTTTATTTCTACGCAAAATGATTAGCATTAGCTATCGACGATAGGGAACTAAGATTTTACGAGCATATATCATTCCTAATTGGCTGTTGTGTCATCGAATTACGGATTCACGATTAGCTAGGATTATAATACTCTGCCGAAACCCCCAAGAGCGACTCAAACATCCGGGCAATTTTATTTTTATGGCATGTCAAAAGCTGTGCCTTACAGCCAGGCAGGCTATAACACGACTGCTTTCGGCCATTACATTTATATCCTGGATAGTGGAGCAGCTAAGGGCCATATGGTCAGATGAGGTCACAGTTTTAGGAGGGACGACTATCAATCTAGGAAGAAGGACGAGCGGTAAAGTATATGCCTAAAATGGCTGTGCTCAACTTTTTATTATCTCGACGTTCTTGATCTGATACTTCTGTGGAAGCCGTTCCGTAGAAAACAATTTGATTTCGACTTACCAAAACATCTTCAAGATTTTCTCGTCTTAGTAAGTACTTACTTCGTCGCCTTGAGCCTTCCTGCACTGCCTCCCACAAGCATTCGGATTTCCCTGTAGAATGAGATTCCACGTGGGCAGATGTTTACTTTCATCGGTTGCCACATCGATGATACTCTAACTGTGCATCCTGTCTCAGGTTTCTTGGGGAAAGTGTACTCCCATTCCAGCTCCTTCGCCCAATATTTGATCTTTATGGCTTGAAGACACTGAGACCTAGGAGCTTGATGAATCGATAAAAATAGGTGCGGTTTGAGTAGGACCGTGGAATTGTATTCATAATCTGGAAGTGCCACGGAAGGTGTCAGGAGAAGGCGAATTAAGGACGGAGATTGGTCGAATAAGTTGACTGGTCGAAACAGAACACGGCTGAGTGGCGGTAAAATGAATTGAATTGAAGTCGTACAAATAATCTCCCCTCTGATGACAGTTAATAAGGCGGCCGAGGGTTAAACAAAGTAGAGAGACGGGGAATCGAAAAATGACTAATTGGAAGAAAGCTTTCCGCAGCAAAAGGCGAAAGGAGGAGGGATAGACCAATTTGTCGAGGGCTGGGATGAAACACGAACAAAAGACCCTCTTTCATCAGTCTTACAGAGACAGAGGGTATTTCCCTTAGAATCGGCGATACGGTCCCGAAGAATCCTGTGATCTTTAATCAATGTTTTTAGGGAGGCAAGTACATTAACTGGGAACGTTGGTACGAAATAGACGTTACAGAGAGTAATCGTTGAGGCTTCAGAACAAGAGACCCAAACAGGCAATACCACAGTTCCGACAGCTAACGTAGTAACAGTACCACTTCCCGTAATGATAGGTGGAAGGTCCTTGAATTGAGGTTGGCAAGAGAACCATGAAATGTCATTGGTTATGTGGTCAGAGCTGCCGGTGCTATTAATCCGCTCATCGTGGTAGTGGACGAATGCATTCGAGGTGGAATTGGTTGCAAGGGCAATAGGCACCAGTGGTGTAGTGACAGCCAGGTTGGAAATGATAGGCGGCAAGCAGAGAGCTATCTAAATTGGCCGAAAAGACAGTTAAATCGATCATAACGTCATTGAGTTTGGGGAAGTTGGAAGCTCTTCGACAAGCTGCATCCTGACGCTTTGCCCAGGTGGGAAAGGCATTTGAAACAGCTGAGATGAATGTGACAACATACCACAAGTTGGCAGTGTATTCATTATTGACGTTTGGAGGACCCTAGATATATGGAGGCGATAGGCCTAGGCTGGCTAGGTCAGCGATAAGAGCCTTGAATTTCGAGATAAACTGGGCGACATTGTTGAAATTCTCGTATCTGATGTTACAGATCTCGTTGGCATATTGGTACTGTAAGTTAAAACCAGATCCTCCGTACATTGATTCAAGTTTCACCCAGACGTCCCTAGCCGTATAATAGCTTGCGACTAGCTTGTTGGAGTTGGCATCAATGTTGTGTTGTAATAGAAGTTTAGCCTCGGCCACGTCTTTAGCCCAGGCCTCGTAAAGCCGAAGGTCGTTGGGCTTGGGTTCTTTCGTTGAGTATGGATTCCAAGAACTAAAGGATTCGGGTTTGTCGATAGAAGGAGCGTTGGGTTGAACTAGCTCACGAAGCCCCTTGCACACGAGGAAATTCTGCATCTGACTGGCCCAGACCGTGTAATTACCAGCTCCATGGAGCTTGGTAGGCAAAAGCGAACCAAAAGAATGGTCGTCGGTCATTGTATATGTGTAATTCAGCAAAGAGGCCGGGAAAAGGCAGCGTATTCGATGTATCGGTACAGCTCGCCCCTCACCGAAGACGGTGGCTTCGAAGGATTGATTCGAATTCAGATTGACTTGGCCAGGGGGAAATAATTTGACTGTGTAAAAACAGGAGCGACTGCGATTTGGAAGTTGAGCAAGAATGGGTCACAAACAGAATAAGCGAGACGATGGAATTGAATAGTCGCAGTGAATTAGACTGGAAGGACTCTAATCAGATAGCTGCAAAAACTAATGAAGTGGATTGCAAGACTCTAATTAGATAGCTGCGAAGTTGACAAGGTGGCAAAATCAAGAACCAAATTAGAGCGATGCAAAGTGACGGAGTGAGTGAATTGCATGGTCCCTTATAACTAGAGAACTGCGAAAATGAAGTTGAATTGAGTACATTTCAAAGCGATTGCGCAGACAGTCCTCTCAAACGGACAAGAGAAACTATGCTATCGCAATAGGCGCAAGTGACTGCTAAAGTTCAAGATACACTTCGACTGCTCGGCGTGAGCTGAACAGAGGCAAATGAGGCCGAAGGCGAAATCAACACAGCTGGTATCCAATATCCAAGATCCAATGCATTGTCACGGAAGGGTTCAAGTCATGTAGGGACTTATCGTGCATTCAATAGTCCAGGAGCGGGAAAAGGCGTGCGAGTGCTTAATGGCTAGGTGAGTGAGGCATCGTAAACTTTGAAAGAAAGGAGAAACAGGTGGGAGGGCACAGCTTCTTGTTGAATTTGCGAGATGAAACAATCCTGATACTGTCGTTCTACCGAAACTCCAGCCTTCGTTGCTCCCATTTCCTTCACTGGGATTCAATGTGGCAATCTCCACCCTAGCAGACCATAACAAGGCAGTGTCCTTCTCCCATTCTCCCTTCCTGTAGCTCCTGTATCTTATCTGAGACGTCGTGCTTCTCGCTCGGATTCCAACAGGCACAAAATGTCATCCTCGCGGACTAGATAAGTTAGCCGCTGCGCTCTTCATTAGAGAAGGAAAAACCATACCAGGGCCCTTGACATTGCGAATGATGGAGCGAGTCTGGTCGTCCATAAATTCGACGCGCACCTGCGTAACACCTCCACGGGAACCTTTTTTGAATATTAGTTTGCGATCGATGAACGGAGAAGCCTAGAGGCTATGGAAAATTGCGTACCGGTTCGGCCGAGGACACGGGTCACCTTCACGAGCTTGACGGGAACTTTGGAGGCCTCCATTTCTGCGATTAATCGAGTTGAGGAAGTTGTGTAGAGGGTCGGACGTAGGAAATTCGGAGATGTGCCTTGTCGTGATGAGTTTCGTTGGATTTGATGCGATTGTATTCGTCGTGCGATCTTTTTCTTCGCTTATCGGTGGTTAATAAGCAGCCCTTGTCGCGAGCCCTCAGGCGGGGAAAATTTAATCCGGTTCCGCTCAAAAGTTTAACTCCGACCCATCTCGCCCAACTTGGGCAGCTTGATAGAAGAAGCTAGGTGACGAGATCAACAAATGCTCCGGAAACGCTCCACAACCACCTGGGAGTGAGCAAATGCTGGGAGCTGCTACACGGTATTTTGCCTCTCTATGGAAGAATGCGCTCATGGCCAGAATACCACCCAAGGATCCACTGATTGTGGTTCTTGGAGCAACTGGTAGCGGGAAATCACAGGTATACCAAACTCCCAGTTATTAAACTTAATATGCTCACTAAACTAAGCTGGCAGTCGATTTAGCGACTCGATTTAATGGCGAAATTATCAATGGCGATGCAATGCAAATGTACGACGGGCTTCCGATTGTCACCAACAAGATTACTGTAGAAGAACAAAAGAGCATTCCCCACCACTTGTTGGGATCAGTTGCGCTTGATGAAGAGCCATGGCGGGTTGGTATGTTTAAACAGAAAGCCAGTGGAATTATCAAGGAGATCCGATCCAGAGGCCGGTTGCCGATTGTCGTGGGAGGAACACACTACTACACCCAGTCGCTCCTCTTTGAGGATTCCTTGGTCAATGATGGGTTAGATGGGGTTGACCAAACGCAGGCTGAGTTAGGTGAGCGGGAGTCTCCTGAGACATTCCCAATTCTTGAAGGGCCGACTGAAGAAATACTTAACCGTCTAAGGGAGGTGGATCCCGTCATGGCTACCAGATGGCAC
Source organism: Venustampulla echinocandica (assembly GCF_003357145.1). Classification (NCBI taxonomy): domain Eukaryota; kingdom Fungi; phylum Ascomycota; class Leotiomycetes; order Helotiales; family Pleuroascaceae; genus Venustampulla; species Venustampulla echinocandica. Next base: position 1,134,447 of record NW_022474210.1, read on the forward strand.
CCGAACGAGCGACGAAAGATTCGGAGGTCACTCGAAATATTTCTTACAACTGGCAGAAAAGCTTCTGATATCTACGCGGAACAGAAACAACGCAGAGTAGCGGCCAAGGTCCCGGGCTCAGAAGACGGGGAATCGGCACAGTCCAGCCTTGCGAATGGTTCAATATTACTATTTTGGGTCCACGCCGATTCCGAAATCCTAACGGATCGTCTAAACACCCGGGTCGATAAGATGGTACAGTCTGGTCTGTTGGAAGAAGTAAAATCCATGGACGGCTTCCTAACCAAGCAATTGGACTCGGGGCGGCCTGTCGACCTCACCAGAGGTATCTGGGTTTCCATTGGCTGGAAAGAGTTTCGACAATATCTTTCAGCGTTGAAGGATGGGTCGTCCTCCCCAGATGAGCTAGAAAAGCTCTATGAGCTCTCCACAGAGCAGACGAAAACTGCAACCCGACAATATGCAAAGCAGCAAGTCCGCTGGATACGTTTGAGGTTGAGGTCCGCGCTCTTGGAGGAGAATGCCCTCGACAAACTATATCTCCTTGATAGCAGTAATATCGCGCAGTGGGATGCGGATGTGGCTCATCCTGCCCTTGATATCACAGCTAGTTTCTTGGACGGTCGTGCACTCCCTGCTCCACATGAAGTGTCAACCATGGCTGCGCAGCTCCTAGATCCAAATGGCCCTTCCAAGGAGGTGCAAGATACAGACTTTCGTCGAGAGTGTGAGCTGTGCCATGTCACGGTAGTCATTGAGGATCAGTGGCGCCAACATCTCACAAGCCGCCGCCATCGAGCCCTTGAGAAGAAGCGCCTGAAGCGCGCCTTGAATCCTGGGCCTTCTCAAAAGCTGGATATCTCACCAGCTATAGATATCACTTAAATAACGTCGATAATATTTAATTCAAAAATGTTACAACTAGCGTGCCGTCCTCGATGAGCAAACCGTAAGACTCACAGCTATAACATACACTAGGTGTTAGGGGACAATCCACCTTATAGTACCTTGGTAGCTAAGTGAAATTGGAATCCATGAGAAATACATGATATTAGAACTACCTACCATACTACATTGCACATGTATGACGTGGGGGGATGCCGGAACATACCGTTGTATAAGTAAGGTAGCCTACCTTCTGTATACACAAAGCCAAATTGGTGCATCGTATTCTCCCCCTTTTACCCGGCATTCAGGGGGCCCGTTTCGCGAGAGGTTACCCCGGAACCCCCCGGCAACTCTAATGCGTGGTCACGTGTGGAAACCTAGCTGAGGCCACATACTCGATACTACCGAGACCGCCCCAAATTCCCCAAGCGACCACAGCTCGGAGATCTGTTCGATATTTCCTTTCGAACACATCACCACGCCTGCGCGTAATTTTCTGCCATTATAAGAGCAGAGTGTTGACGTGTCATTCCATTGTCGCTCCTTAAACTTCTTATCTTCTTTTCCACGTCTGTGAGGTTTGCAGAGACCAACCGCCAAGATGAGTGGCCGTAAGTGCAATCTACTCCTATTACCTCCCTCGTCATCACGCAGCTGTGGCTACGATCTCTCTAGAAAGGACACAATGGCTAACGCTTCGCTCGTCTTCCTGCAGTTCGATTCCTCGATCTCATCAAGCCCTTCACGCCGATCCTCCCTGAGGTGCAGCAGCCGGAGACGAAGGTGCCCTTCAACCAGAAGTTGATGTGGACGGGTTTAACCCTTTTAATATTTTTGGTCATGAGCCAAATGCCATTGTATGGCATTGTGTCGTCAGATACTTCGGATCCGCTATACTGGCTTCGGATGATGCTGGCGAGTAACAGAGGAACTTTGATGGAATTGGGCATCACCCCCATCATCTCCTCAGGGATGGTCTTCCAGCTCCTTGCTGGCACACACTTGATCGACGTTAACCTTGACTTGAAATCGGATCGCGAACTGTATCAAACAGCGCAGAAGCTCTTTGCCATTATCTTGGCCATGGGTCAGGGTACTGTCTACGTGTTCACTGGTCTCTATGGTCAACCATCCGACCTTGGCGCCGGTATCGTCTTCCTTCTGATCCTCCAATTGGTTGTTGCTGGGTTGGTTGTTATTCTCCTTGATGAGCTCCTCCAGAAGGGATATGGTCTTGGAAGCGGTATCTCCCTTTTCATTGCCACAAACATCTGCGAATCCATCATGTGGAAGGCATTCTCCCCTACCACCATCAACACCGGCCGTGGACCCGAATTTGAGGGCGCAGTTATTGCGCTTTTCCACTTGCTCTTGACCTGGCCAAACAAGCAACGTGCGCTTCAAGAGGCGTTCTATCGCCAAAATCTCCCCAACATCATGAACTTGATTGCAACTCTCGTCGTTTTCGCCTCCGTTATCTACCTCCAGGGCTTCCGCGTCGAGATCCCAGTCAAGTCATCCCGTCAACGTGGCGCGCGTGGATCTTACCCAGTCCGCCTGTTCTATACCTCGAACATGCCTATCATGCTGCAATCAGCTCTTTCCACCAACGTCTTCCTCATCAGCCAAATGCTCTATTCTCGCTTTGGCGAGAACTTACTTGTCCAACTCTTCGGTGTCTGGGAGCCAAAGGAGGGATCCGCTCAGCTTTTCGCTGTCTCCGGCCTTGCATACTACATGTCGCCGCCATTGAATTTCACTGATGCCCTCCTCGACCCCATCCACACCGTTGTCTACATCATCTACATGCTTGTTGCCTGTGCCGTTTTCTCCAAGACCTGGATTGAGGTTTCTGGTTCCAGCCCCCGCGATGTTGCTAAGCAGCTCAAGGATCAGGGACTCGTCATGGCCGGCCACAGAGAGCAGAGCATGTACAAGGAATTGAAGCGTATCATTCCTACTGCTGCTGCTTTTGGCGGCGCCTGCATTGGAGCTCTCTCTGTTACGAGCGACTTGCTCGGGGCCCTCGGCTCCGGCACTGGTATCTTGATGGCTGTCACGTAAGTTGAATCTCCTTGTGCCTTCAAAATCACGGGTTACTAACTTGGATACTAGTATCATCTACGGCTACTTCGAAATTGCCGCTAAGGAGGGTGATGCCGCAGGATTGAAGGGTATGATCATGGGATAGGGTGGAAAGTCACGAATCTTTTATTGCTTCATTCGGTTCAGGCTACATAAAAGTGGTGGTGGAATGGATGACTTTCTAAGGTTGAAGCGATTTTCGCGGCCTTGTGTAAACCACAGCAAGACGGGGGAGGAGGAGACAGGAAGATGATGGGATTGAACAATTGAAAAATGCATGGCGTGGGCTCGTGGACAAATCTATCTATGGTATCACAGTAGGTAGAATGTTCTGTGTATATCTATCTATCGAAAGCATTGTAAACATAGTATGCGACGGTAATTTAAGAGTTCCCGGTGTAGGTACTCTTCTTGTGCGGATCAGGTATACGAATGAGGTGATCGCTTTTTTAGTTGGTCGTCGAGTCATCAGACCGCTACTATTAAATGATCTCCAAATTTATTTCTCCTTCCTCCTGTGCTCGTCCCCATGATAGCACTTCCACCACCTACCCTTCGGACTGGATCAAGAGGATGCTAGATCGGAGTCTCCCATACAATCTTCGGTTGGTGTCTGTCCGTTTCGTGCGCTTCATGTGAACCACACATTCCAATGCTGGGGAACCATTGATTGCCTCCTTCATTGTGCCTAGTCGAGGCTGGACTCCAGGGGATGTATTATTATCCAATATCCAGCCAATTCGGCTCTGACAATGCGGTATCATGGCGGTGTGCGACGGGAAAACGGGAGCATTGCATTGTAATATGTGTTCTGGAAACCGGTGCTGCAGACGGGCAACTAGACGGGCAACTGCATCTACTACAAACAGTTATCACAGCTCGCCCTGTCTCTCAATTACATTTTGAATTCTGTTCTGGTCTGGTCTTGTGGCGGACTGCACCTGTTCTGGTTCTTCTTCTGCTGCTCGGGGCTCCTGACTGTGGTTACTACTCTTTAGTGACCGCTTGCTCTGAGGCATTGGCTGTGCCACGCTGTGCTACACGCCCGACGGGGGGGGAGTTGCGCTGACGTCGCACTGCTTCCGCCGGGGTCGGCCGTTGACAGTGCAAAGTGGATGGCTTGGGGAATATTCTGTGGCGTTTGATAAGGTGCCTCGAGCTACAGCACGTACTTGTCTTGCTGCTTAATAAATAAGTCAGGTGGGACGGAAGCAAACTGGTGAAGGAACATTATAAATACTAAACTAGGTTCTTCGTATATATTGATTATTGGCCATACGAAGTCCGAAGAAAGCTCCGATCTAAACCCCATTATTGACAGGGTCCGAGCTATTAAGCCCCGTTAAACATTAAACCTCTCCGGCGCTACATCACAGATTCAATGTACATGTGCATGTACATGTGCCTAGGTATACGAATGTATAAGAATCCCCACCAGGACCCGAGTAAAGTGGCAGAGAAGAGAGCAATAAGCTACTACTAATTCACTTTATTACTGTGGTATTTATTATGGATATAACCACAGCATACCAGGAAGGCAATGGAAAACTATCATACCGTCTTATCTAAAGCGCGGGGTCCAATGCCCCTGGCATGCTCGAGTAGCGGTAAAAGAGCAATTTGCCCCAGTACGGAATAAGCAGGTCAATAACTATGACTCTACGGCGTAGGAGCCGCATGATGCAACTTGACCCTTCAATGATTGCCTTACCTATGTTTTGTGCGAAGTGAGTGTCGGTGGTGGTAATGGGGATTTCCGTACGACATAGGACTAACCTTTTGGCAATTGACAACAAGACAAGCACAATGCAATTCCACTTGGGTGCTATTGTGTAGCTACCTATAGCAGCTATGCTGTCTTGTCTTGGCTTGCCTTGTCTCGCCCGGCTATGTATACGAGCTATGCAATAAATGCCAATAATAATAAAGGCGTGCCCCGTCCACGCGACGCCCCGCCACTGAATGCTTGCTAAGAAATGCTAGCAGCTGCAACATTGAACAAGTGGGGTTTTTATTAGTATGACTCGTACCGGAATTTGCATCTGCACTTTGCGCTTGCATTTGCATCTGCTATTTGTGAAGATGATAAAATGATTTCACTGCAACTGCAACTTCAACAGCTGCGATTATCATTATTATTATTATTCCCATACCAATTCACTGCCCACCAGCAACGCAGCCAGCGGCTTCTATTTTAATGCAGGCCTTTTGCCAATGCGCGTTGAATAAGGCCAATTTCTCGTTCGCTTCCTGTTGAGAACTCGCTCGCCCTTAACCCAAGGGCGAACGAAGGCACAACGCCGGTGTCGCTCTCCCTGGTTCGATTCCTTTTACAACAACAATCACCTACGTGCAAGTAGCTGGTAGTTGGTCGATTCGGTCCTGGAAAGATGTTCGCTCACTGTCGATCGCCGATATGGCGTGTCGATGACATATCAAATTGCGTCCAGAGAGAGTATGTCATTGGCCCCAGCAAAAAGAAGCAACTGTGTGTCGTTTTGGCTGACCCGGAAACAGTTATCTCAAAGTTCTCTTCCCTCTAATAGCTATTGGCATTTCGTCACTACTTCTTATATTACAAGCAGTCCTACGAAATGTCAAATTAAAACGCAATGCGGGCTACAAATCCCTTCCCAATGGATCGAGCGCGGCCAACGGGCCCTCCGGAACCGAGAACGGCCGCCCGACTGTCCCTGGATATGCCAATGGCTCACCGACACCAGACGAGGTGATGGAAGAGGAAGAGGAAGAGGATGATGTATTGACCATGGGTGGGGGCCGATTGGTATTGACAAAAACCACCACCAGAGGATCCGTCGCGGCGGTCGATAGCCCTCGAGGCCAATACACGATACTAGTTGTGGAGCTTCTAGCAATAGTTGCAATTGTTTCCATCAACGTGGTAGCCCTGGTTATTCGTGCATACGGTCCGAAGGGGACTCCAGCAACGGTGGCAGGAATAGCTACATGGGTATACATCTTGATACTGGCAAGTTCGAGGCTGTTGCTGTCTAGAACCCGGTGGAGGATCCCGAGGGTATGGAATCACACCGCGGCGCTTTATACGGTCCTCTGGCTCTGCTCCATAATTTCCTTCCGCTCCGCCATCATCCATCCTCGATCAGGAGCTGCTCAAGCTTTGGTCATGTCCGAGTTTGCTCTGACCACATTGGTCTTTTCCATTGCCATCGGCACTCGGAAGGGTAATAAAACCGTTGTATTGGAATGGGAAGACGGTATCGAGCCTTCCAGGGAGCCCCTCGCAAGTTTGTTTTCTATCGCTACGTTCTCGTGGGTTGATTCAATCGTCTGGCAAGGATACCGGAAAACATTCGAGCTACCAGATGTGTGGAACCTTGTACCCAAAGAAAAAGCCGCAGCAGTTATTGCAGATTATCGACAATTGTCAAAGACGGCTGCGCTGACATGGCATCTCATGCGCTACTTCCGAGGAGTACTTGTAGTCCAATGTTCGTACGCCGTGGTCGGTGGTATTTTTACCTTCGCCCCGACGCTTCTCCTGAAGTCCATTCTGGAATACATTGAGGATCCTGAGAGCGCGCCTCGAAATGTTATCTGGCTCTTTGTCATCATGCTTTCATTTACAGATATTCTTCGTTCGTTGGCAGACCAACAGGCTCTCTGGATAGGCAGGAAGATCTCTGTCAAACTACGAGCCATCATGGTTGGCGAAATCTACGCAAAGGCTCTACGGCGGAAAGCCGCAGCTGGAAGCGACACACTTCTAGGAGACAAGAAAGATAAGGCAGACGCTGCCAAGGATGGCATGTTCAAGAAGCTATTGGGTCTTGGTAAGAAGAAAGCTACCAGTAAACCAGATTCAGACCCCACAGTCAAAGATCCCACGGCAGTAAGAGGCGCTGATGAGCAGGTCAACGTGGGAACAATTATCAATCTTATGTCTGTTGACTCCTTCAAAGTCAGCGAGATCACGGCATATTTGCACTTCCTTTTTGCGGCCGGTCCAACCCAGTTGATAGTGTGCATCTACCTCCTCTACCGAATCCTTGGTCTCAGCAGCATTCCTGGACTGGTGATTATGTTTATTCTTCTGCCTATCAATATCGCCATTGCACGAGGCTTTGGCGCTTTCCAAAAGAAGATTATGGCAGCGACGGATAAGCGGATTCATACGACCAACGAAGTCCTCCAAAATATTCGAATCATTAAGTTCTTTGCATGGGAGCACCGCTTCAGCAACATTGTCAATGACAAGCGTGCCGTCGAGTTGAAATCCCTACGGTCAAAATACATACTCTGGGCCTTTGCGGTTGCTGTGTGGAACACAGCTCCCGTGGTGATAACATTCTTTTCTTTCCTCTGCTACACCATGATCGAGAAGAAGCCACTGTATCCTTCTATTGCATTCACAGCCATTTCGCTCTTCACAATTCTCCGGGTTCCTCTAGATCAGCTTGGCGACATGATTGCGCATGTGCTAGAATCCAAGGTGTCGGTGGACCGTGTTGAAGAATTCTTAAATGAGGAAGAGACTGAGAAATACGATCAACTCCGCCACGATTGCAGAGATGAAGATGGTGATAAAATGATCGGCTTCAAAGACGCTACTATCTCCTGGGGTGGCAAAGAATCATCCGCAGACCAAATTTCAGATGCATTCCGCCTCCCGAATTTAAATATTAAGTTTGCCATTGGCGATTTGAATATCATCGCTGGCCCCACGGGATCCGGCAAGACATCTCTCTTGATGGCGCTCCTGGGCGAGATGACATGCATCAAGGGGAAAGTTTTCCTCCCAGGCGGTGGGTACAGTCGTGAAGATGTCCGACCGGACCCGGAGACTGGCCTCACCGAGACTGTTGCCTATTGCGCTCAGCAAGCCTGGCTTGTAAATGCAAATATCAAAGATAATATCCTGTTTGCCGCACCACTTGATGAGGCGAGGTACCGTCAAGTTATTGTGGCATGTGCCTTACAGCACGATCTAGAGGTCCTGGATGCCGGCGATGAAACACTTGTCGGTGAGAAGGGTGTGACTCTTTCCGGTGGTCAGAAGCAGCGTATATCGCTTGCAAGAGCACTATACTCAAACTCGATGCATGTGCTTCTAGATGACTGCCTCAGTGCCGTGGATTCACATACAGCAAAGTGGATCTTTGAGAAGTGCATCCGAGGACCTCTCATGCAAGGTCGAACCTGCATATTGGTGACGCATAACCTAGCTCTATGTGTGCCCCAGTCCCGATACGTTGTATATATAGAAGATGGGAAGATTGCAATCCAAGGCTCGGCTGAGGAGGTTATTGCTTCTGGCAAGCTCGGCGAAGATTTCATCAAGTCGCGGCCTGGCTCCGCCATTGCCTCGCAAATACCATCACGAGTGCCATCCAGTGTTGGAGATGAAAGCGGTGGAACTCTTGTCGATGATATGGGCACTGCACCTGGTGCGAAAAGCAAGAAGGCACAAAAAGCTAAGTCTGCCCAACAAGATGTCACGAAGGATGCCATGTCAGAGACAAAGGCTGAAGGCGGTGTTAAGCTACCTGTTATTGCGCTCTATTTGAAGGCCATGGGACCTTGGTATGTCATTATTAACATCACTTTTACAAACAAATACTGACTTCTTTTAGGTGGTTTTGGGTTCTTGCACTTGCAGTTTTTGGGATCCATAATTTCGGCATCCTGGCCGGTAATGTCTGGATCAGGGAATGGGCAAACCAATACAGCACAGAATCAGTCAGCACGTATCATACCGTATCCACCCAAGGCTACCTTGGTAACTCGATCTCAACTGTCCAAGTGGCTAGCTCTCGGATCGTTCAATTACAGCCTTTCTTTAACCCGACTAAGACTTCGCTCCTTGCAAAGTTTGCTCCAGACGTTGATGTTGCCTACTACCTCACGATATACGCTATCATCGGTATTCTCTCCATGTTTATAGCGCTTTTCAGAGATTTATGGCTATTCTTCGGTTCCTTAACGGCTAGCTGGCATATCCATACGCGCTTGATGGAATCTGTGACGCGAGCAAAGTTCAAGTTCTTCGATGCAACACCACTCGGTCAAATTATGAACCGTTTCAGCAAAGACCTAGAAGCTGTTGATCAAGAAGTGGCACCTATAGCTATTGGTGTCATGTCCTGTGCTCTCTCCATCGTTGTGACGGTTGCACTTATTACTGTCATCACACCTGGCTTTCTGGTCGCCGCTATACTCATTAGTTTCGTATACTTCTTCGTTGGGCGATTCTACCTCAGATCATCCAGAGATCTCAAGCGGATCGAGTCGGTTCAAAGAAGTCCGCTATTCCAACAATTCGGAGAGACCCTCAGCGGGATAACCACAATTCGAGCTTATGGAGAGGAAAAACGATTCATTCGCGATAATATGCACAGGATCAATAATTATAGCCGACCCTATATTTATTTGTGGGCAGCGAATCGATGGCTCGCGTTCAGAATCGACGTTATCGGCGACCTCGTGGCTTTCTTTGCTGGCGCCTTTGTTGTCTTCAATATTGGAAAGATCGATGCTGGTTCAGCTGGTTTGTCTTTAAGTTATGCTCTCAGTTTCACGGAAAATGTGCTCTGGCTCGTCCGTCTCTATTCCATGAATGAGCAGAATATGAATTCGGTGGAACGTATTAAAGAATACCTTGAGGTAGAGCAGGAGGCAGCCCCTATTATTGAGAAGACGAGACCTGCTGCAAACTGGCCAAGCGAAGGCTCAGTGGAGTTCGTCAATTATACTACGAGATATAGGGCGGATCTCGATCCTGTATTACGAGATGTCAGCTTCAAGATAAATCCCTTGGAGAAGGTTGGAATTGTAGGAAGGACGGGTGCTGGCAAGAGTTCGCTTGCTCTCGCACTCTTCCGAGGGCTTGAAGCAGAAGAGGGCAAAATCTTCATTGATGGTGTTGACATTGGCCTAATTGGGCTTCAAGACCTCCGGGGATCTATTACGATTGTCCCACAAGACCCAACACTTTTCACGGGTACTATTCGAACCAACCTCGACCCCTTCGATCTCTTCACCGACGAGGACATCTTCACCGCCTTACGAAGAGTCCAATTAATTGGCGTCCCTACCTCTGCGGGCGCCTCAACAGTAGATCTTCTGGAATCCCCAGACACACCGACAAGCACATCCACACCCGGCACAAATAAAAACGTCTTCCTCAACCTCTCCTCGCCCGTTGCCGAATCCGGCAACAACCTCTCCCAGGGTCAGCGCCAACTCCTCTGTCTCGCGCGCGCCCTCCTCAAAAATCCCAAGGTCCTCATGATGGATGAGGCAACCGCCTCAATTGATTACAACACCGACTCCAAGATCCAGGAAACCATCCGCGAGCTCAAGAGCACCATCATCACTATTGCTCACCGCTTGCAAACCATCGTCGACTACGACAAAGTCCTCGTGCTAGATAAGGGCCAAGTCGTCGAATACGGACACCCACACGAGCTGTTGAAGAAAGAAGGCCCTGAAGCTACCTTTAAGGGCATGTGTGAAATGAGTGGGGATCTCGAAGCATTGCAGAAGGCTGCGAAGAAGGCATGGGATGCGAAGAAATTGATAGATGATGAGTAAACCCATCATCTATCTCATGTACGCTAGTGTTTCTTGAAGATCGCTCTCTGCAGAAGTTGCTGGATAAGTCCATATGGGCCGGCATGTTTCCATGAGTGGAAATACGGTGTTAATGATATTGGCGTCTTTCTAGCTATTTTAGCTGTTTCTTACTGAAATTGATAATGTAATCTCATGGATTGAAATGCATGTGACCCCCCTAGGGGCTTGTGAGTTGGCGAGTTGGTGCATTCGGCATCTAGGCAGTAGTGTACCTTGCTGGTAATCCACGTATCTAAAGAATAAGCCTGTATAGGAACTACAACTACCGAAGCACAGACAATAAACCTAGACACATATGTCACCTAAACTCCGCCAACCAGGGCTAAAATGAAATACATATAATCATGAGCCTTAAGGAGAAATTAGGTCTTGTTTTAAACCCCTGTATGAAAAGCCACTTGAAGTAACCAGTTACAGCATTGTTATTAACTTGGTTGGAGGGTCTGGAATAAGCCGCGGAATAAGCCGTGGAAGAAACTGTAGAAGAAGCTGTGGAAAGGACAGCTGAAACATAATGCTGCGGATATATAATAACAGCGCTATGTCTGCTCTCCCGCTGCGCGCCGGAGCATGTCGACCGTCCACTAGAGAGAGAAATGGGTGTTAGTTTTAACGATATTGGCTATGCTTTAATGATGTAAAAGCTACTGTGGAAGAGAAGAGAGAGTGTCTTAAGAGAGTTTCTTGTTCCTTACCGAAATACGACTTAGAAATACCGAATTCCCCGCCTCCTCGCACCTCTCTACCGTATCAATCATGTTCGGCGTGGAATCCCTCGCATTCTGCAGCATAATCTCTGCGTACTCCGGCGTGACATTTTGATCTTGGCCGCATATAACGTAGGTTGATGGAATATAACGCCAGGCGGCATAGGTGGTCTTGCTCCAGAAGATGCCGAGACTTTGCGGTAGTAGTTGCGAGACCCAGAATTGGGCTTGGTGGAGTGCTAGGTCGTTGTAGAATGCGGGGATGGCTAGCTGGGGGTTGACGGTACAAATTCCGGCCTGTTGATCCGGAGCGGTTGTTAGAATTGAAGTTTGAGACGCATTAGATGGGACTTAAAGTTGATAACAAAAGGGGTAAAGCGGGAGCTAGTAAGGAATCGTTTCTAGAAGCCTAACAGCATCGATTTAGAGCTTTTCTACCCCTGATAACTGTATCCGTAGCCATACAACTGTAATTGCAGAGAAAGCAAAAATGAAGAAGATTTCACTGACTTGAACATCTGGAATCATATATGGAAAGAGGGCAGAAACATCTCCTCTCGGCGCTCCCTGAAATCCCTCCCCGACTATCCAGCCCATAATGAATACTAATCTAATAACTCCACCTCTGAGCCCCCTCTGCTGTCTTTCCAGCTTTCCTAGGCCTTGGACTGCTTCACTCCCAGCTACACCGCTCCAAGTATGCATCACAACAATTACATCTAAGCCTGACTGGACGAGCTGTGAGATAAGGTTCCGAATAGCAACGACATCTTCAGTAAAATCGTATGTTGGTGGGTTTCCTCCGGTTGAAGGGAGATTGACGGCATTTGTGGTGTAGCCATGGAGTGATAGGGCCGCTTTAAGTGGCTCATACACAACAGAGGCATGAGATGGCCCTGGAATGCACACAAAGGTAGGTTTAGACATGATATTCCAGATTAAAAGTCACAAACAAAAGTTCGACTTCATTTTTGCAGAAACCGAAGAACTACTTGGTTTACATACATGGGTTCTGACACTTATCGCCGGTAGGTTTATGGGCGTAGACTATGTGTACTCCGGTCATCAGAGACAATTGACATCCACCCTCGTTTCGGATGTAAGTCTGCGGCGGAGGCGGGTAACTGCGAAAATATAAATCTACTGGGGTCATATACCTTGTGACATCAAGATGACCGGTTCGTTCGGTAAATTGAGCCAGCTGGTGTTCCTCGTCTTCTGCTGCAACTTGAGGTCTCAATATTGGCTAGATTTGAGGTCATATAAGGCACCCGAGTTGACCAATGATAACATATTCCGAGCCGACAACTGACAGGAGCTGCATTTATGGACAATATAGCAAAATAGACTGCGGTTTCTTAGGCCGGTAAGAATGGATATTTCAACTGAAGCTTCAAAAGGCCGAAGAAACGGGAAGGAATCTGTGCTTATGGTAGACGTACGGTAGCTCGTATTTCAGTGGCTACTAGGTCATGATGCAAGGAGCCACCTGTGAAACAACGAGCTATCCCGGCTCAGCTCATCGGCGGTTTTAAAACGAGGGATCGGTGATCCCACGTTATTAAACAGAAAGTTCCAAAGAAGAAACCCTCCAGACGACCACGGCGGGACATCCACACTGTCGGGTCCAAGGTGCGCCAAGGACCATAGACCGGGTTTGCTTTTAACCTCTAAAGGATCATATCATGAAACAGTAACTCGCGGGAGGCATGAGTTAATGCAAGAAGACACATCACTGGTGGAAACATACGAGGACGGGTATCAGCAGTTGAGCAGACAATCCGATAGACAGACTCTGACAGAGGCTAGTTGAAGAATCGTAGGGAGGCAGGCTGCTTCGCCCCCTGAACCCCACCGTCCATCCCACTTTTGCTATGATTATCTGACATACATAGGTAGGTACATGTGCGGTACATGTACATCAGAACCTCGGCGATTGCTGTAGGTAAGCCTCCGCACACGACATAAAGCCAATACAAGGAAATTACCAAATCGGGCTATGGTGAATGGCACGAGCCTTGGCCGGGCCAGGATAAAGATACACGCGCGAGCGTTGGGCCAAGATGGAGCAGACTAACTTTGGGTGCTCGTAAATAAAGGGGTTTTGATATCAGGAAATGGTGGAAAGCATACTCCGTACTGGGGGAAGACGTCTGAACAGACTTTAACAGGAAAGGATAGCGCTACTGTGAGGCTGAGTTGCCACGAGGTTGCCTTGTTCGATCAGGGAACGCTCGTAAGGCAGCAGCTGAGCCGCTGAGCATTGGTATTGGCGCGTTGAGAGTCTCGAGTAAGATTTTGGGCTTTTCGAACACTTTTTCCGAGTCTTTCTATTGTGTGTGGTTTGAGATTTAAGTTTTTAGTGTTGGTAAGAGGAAAGAAAGCACAATTTCTTGCTACTTAGGAAGGTGCAACGAACTTTCCACGGCTTTATATATACCTAACTACCTACCTGCCATACCTAGTATATACACATACATAAGTGAGCCCTACCATAAGTTTTCATATGTATTATATATTTAGCTAACAGCATTCTCAGGCTACCCCTATCTCTCTTTAACATGTTGTTGTAGTAAGAGCCCTCAGCCTAAACATCGCCGCACCATGTCGGCCCACAGTAGCCGTGATCGTACCAGAAGGTTGAACGGTTGTTGTCACATTTCCTACTAAAAGTGGATTACCCTGAGCCAAACCATCGGCATAGCTCGTTTCCGTCGAATTGTACCTCCCCTCCGTCGAGTTATTCCCGGCAATAATAGCGGAAGCCATATCGTTTGACATTCGATTCGCCCATAAGTCCCGTACTTCCCAAGCCAGCTTGAGTTCCGGTGCATTAGGAGTATAGTCTGCGAGAATATCTGCGAGAGTGGCGTTCATGACGCTGAATCTTTGTTGCCGTTGACGAGGAGGACAACTATGTCATTATACTGGTTACCAGTTGTTGATTTTAGAGGTCCTGACCACATTTGGATATTATCGCGCATCCAACGCCTCGACGCGCTGCTTCCAAGCGGATCCTGATTTACAGCAATGACGGCTGGATTTGAGAGGATTGCCAGGTCTGCCGGAGCTATTTTGCGGATATCATTTCCCATTAGAAGGGCGCTCTTTATCACTGACCCTACATCCCCTATCAGCTACGGATGCGGATGCAAGATGAACGACAGAGCACGAGATACTTACATATGCTAAAATGTGCGACATACTCGGAATCAGTCATATTTCCATTACCAACTTCCAACATATCCAGATCATTCCATCCCCCTGGCTGTCCTTTTGCGGTAATAAAAGAGGCTTTGTTCATGATATTTGTGACCGAGCAGTTGATTCCTGTGTTGGTACAGTTCCAAGCACTTGGGCCGTCGCTAGGGATGATTAGTCGCAAGGTACCTAGGTAGGTAAGGGATAGTTATTGAAAAGCAGCGTACCAGGGACATGTCCCATTGTCACCATCGAAGGAATCCCAGATATCGCCTGAGATCCGCCAGCTGTTTGCCATAGACGCAGCCCAATCCCACGGCTGGTCCTCTCCCCAGTTGCAGATGGAGTATAGAATTGGACGCCCGGTAGCATTCAATGCTTCGCTCATGGCCCGGTATCTGTATAAAAGTTGGCAGGGAGGTTTTTTGACAAAGCGGCGCATCACTCACCTAGCAGAGCTAACTGTTTGATTCCCAAAAAGCCCCTCATTATTGCAATTGTCATTTCAGATAATCCACCCGCCAGTGGGCAAAGGTCTTAGCATCGGCCGTCTCATATCCAAGACCCCCAGCAAACCTAGCACAAGATTTACTGCCAGCATCGGAGTACATGCCATATTTTAGACCTAATGCATGCATATCATCCGCAACAGCAGCCATACCGCGCGGGAACTTCTTCAGATCGGCAAGCAGCGAGTTGTTGTTGCTAGCATTGCGGCCAGCACTCCAGCAGTCATCCAGGACGACGTACTGATAACCCAAGTCCTTGAGGCCATAATTAACGATCAATTTTGCTGTTTGTAGGAGTAGGTCTTCAGAAACGTTGCAAGCGAGTGCATTCCAATTGTTCCCTATATATTTTGTTAAGTACAGCAGGCAGGCTGAAGGGAACGGCAACTGACATCCCATTTGAGGCGTTCTAGCCAAGCCATTATCAAGCGCCGTTGCACTCAAAGCAAACAAAGCAGCTGCAGCTATTAACCTCAATTCTATGAATGCCACCACTCGATCCATACTGCCACAGGTAAATCTCAAGCAAAGCTGTAATTTAGACAGAAAACTAGTCTTCCGGTAATCAACGTACTTCGTACATTACATATCCGAATAGGACATTAGAAAAGAGCAAAAGCGTGTCCTCATGACTATACACACTTTGTCATGTCCAGCATGTGAACCATGGGTACACGGGGAAACCACTCATGCTCATCACCACCAGCTAGCCTAGCTACTGTTATAGTAGTTTAATAACGCGGCGAAAGCCCGTACTAGAACCCGTATTCGAGGCTCATGGCTCATGACTCTACTCGAGTACCTTATAATAAAAATGAAAATGGGACTTCATCCTCGAAAGAAATTGAAATTGGGCCTCAACATGAAAATCCGTTACACCGTTGAGACGGGTACGGGCCGTGGGAAGTAATATGACATGCAGGTAGCCACCCGACTCCTAATTTACCTCCTTCCGCACTTGCTTTGGGAGGGAGGCTAGGCCATTCGGGAGGGAGCATGCCTACGAGCTTGAATACCGTGATGGGAGGGATAAACGAAAAGTGCAAGTTCGGATTCAGCAATGGTGATGCAATAAAACATGCAGGTTTCCCTGCAAGAAGATCAGACGGATGGTGGCGGGACCCGCAAGCAAAATCAAATCTAGGCTTATGGGTAAGGGGAAGTGCCCCCTTGAGTCCCTAATATATACAAGTTCCATTAGTACAACCGAGATTGATCTATAACATAATGCCCATTCACACATCTGCCTTCTGAAAGCTTTATAATTTTCCCATTTTAGCATCTTGAAATTCCTATTAGTCCGAAGGGAGTGAACCTTTTACACGACATCATTCATCCCACATGGTACATGTATAATATACAAGCAATCCCCATATCCTCACTTGCTCTTGCAACTAGCTCCGCGTCATCCCAAACCCCTCCCTCTCCATTCCTTCAATCCCACGCATCTTAAAGCTACCCCCCAGCAACAGCTTGACCCACCGCAGCACCCAACTCTCCAAAAACTACACCCTTCAAAATAGTCTCTCCCATATCCTCCGCCCAATACCCAGCCTGTTTAAGCTTCTCGATCCACTTCTGGCGCTGCTCATGCTTCAGCTCCTCCCATGGCTGCCCACCATGCGGACCATGGACTTCCTCATCATGCAGCTTGGCTTTAATTCCGCCTTCAGCGTCCGCGTGTTCGTGCACAACAAACACACCGGTTCCATCGCTCTCGGATTTCAAGCTTGAGAATATTTCCGGGAGCCGTAGGGCGGAGCCACTGGCATCGTCGGCCGGAACGCCGATGTGGTGATTGTAACCTGAGGCGTAGGTATCTTTTGTAGAAGCAATGCTACTTTTGTACCCTCCTGGGAACTCGTACGGTCTCCCAATAACTTCCTGGACGCGGAGAGGAATGAAGCTCCTCGCCTGCACCCAATTCGGGGCGGCGCCGCGGATCTCGAGGAGGCTTTGGATAAAGACTGCTCCTAGCAAGATGCCCAAGGTGCATAGCACGAGGCTCATCGCCATAGCGGTTGCGCCAGACGGGAGAGCGACCACGTAGCGGGGAGTTCTGGATTGGCCACGCTTGATCGAGAGCGGCACAGGGAAAAGAGGAAGGGTGTGGACAACGACCGTGCTGCTTACGCTTATGCTTGCTAATTTCAAGCACTGGGGAGGCGTACTGGCTGTAACTGGGTGCGTGGGCGGGACGAAGTTTGAAAAGCAGAGCCCCGTGGTTTGGTTGGGATGGACGTTTTTGAAGGTGCGGAACTCCCTGATTTTAGTGGGCATAGCGACGCTCCGCTCAACTTGCAGGTTGACCTTGAAGAGCGTGATGGAAATGTCGTGCCCTGCTACTGCAATGACGAATTGCGTATAATCCTGCTCGGCAGTTGGTGATAATGGCGGTGTCAGGTTTGCAACCGCTAGCCCAGTGCCCTTGGTAATTCTTGATGGCAGTCGAAGTGATTGCGCGATCCTGCAGTGGCCATTGCCGCTTGGAGGTAGTCGTAGGATTTGTAGAACTGCCCCGCTATTGCCGTGGATATTGGTGAGCATAAGGAGGAAGTCCTTTGTTAACCACCTCATTGCTCGGAACGAAGGTATGGTGACTTTCTCGTGTGATCTGGATGCCGGAGTGATATAGACCTCTCTTGGTTCCTCATCGTCGTTGTCGGGAGTTATCTTCTTGACAAACACATCGTGCTCATCGCAATATGCAAACATATATTCGTTTTCCCCGGTCTGTATTAAATCCGCATCCACAGGCTCCTTATTGCTCTGCACAGCACCCCTCGATCTCATCGGCTGTGTCGCCGAAGTTTCAAACAACACAATCTCCGATTTCTTCGTAAGTCCAGTTGCAATAGCTCCGAGCTGCGGTTGATTTGGATATGGCTTCGTCAGTCGCAAAAGTCTCTGATACGAGTCTTTCTCCGTCCCGGTAAATAGCGACGACCTCGAAAGCTCAGTAATCTTAGACGTTCCCGACGTAGCGGCCTCAATCCCAAAGATACGGAAATGCTTATTTCTCCCCTTCTTTATATCCTCTGGCCTCGAATTCGCGCCGGCGTAGACTAAAGTGGTTTCGCCTTTCCGCTGGCCGACCGCAAGACTCGTAACGTTATCTTCATCCTTGCTAAGGTCGATTTCGCCGACTTCTTTAAGTTCGCTCGCTTTTGAGGTGTCCAGGAGCGTCTACGCATTTCGTTTGTTAGCATCTGGTCTGGCTTTTAGAAAATTCCAAGGTGCCACTCACAATCTTATTCCCTACACCACTTCTTCCGGCTCCTCCGCCGCCGCCGACTACCAGTCGCGAGGAATCAAGAGGGTCGAAATCGCATGCCCACAGCGGATAGGAGAGCGTGGCTTTCGCCGAGGGGACTAAGGGTGCCATTTCGCTACGATGATGACACGATAACGATTATAACATCAACGAGCTTGCGCTGTGAAGAATTGCGCGCTGTGAGCGCTAAAGAATTTGAGGATGGGCGAAAGGTATAGGTGTCAAGAGTGGAGGGAATAATTAGTTGTTGGAAGACTAGAAATACTTGCTGTACCTTGATACCTCATCAGATCCGTCAGAGCTATGAACAGGCCAATCAGAGGTGGGGTCTGGGCTGCAAGCGGCGTTTCCGAGGCTAACCTAAACTGTCTTGAATCCTTTACAACACAAGGCTGGGGAGGGAGATAGCGGATTCGCGTTTACACAATCGAGAGAGGCATTCATTATTTGCAGAATAGCTACGTATAGATGTATATCACAGGGGAAAGATTATGCAAAGGTCTTTTATTCCGTTTACTTCTACCAGACGCCGTTGTGTTCTCATGATATTCCATCGTAACCCATATTCTGGAGAGCATCACCAACGTCAAGCATGAGAGCAACCCAGGTGTATTGCCCCGGTGAATTAAAAGAAGCCGAAAATGCTAAGGGAAGCAAAACCTATCTGCCCGTCTACCTTTATGTGAGTGAGGCCATTCTTAAAAGCAAAAGCAATTGATCATCCTGTTGATCTTAAAAAGTCGCTGCCGCAATGTAGAATCCTGGCCATTCGAGGATGGCCGCCCGAACGCCGGGAATCCATGTCGATGATATGTGTTACGCCGACATGAAAAATGCATTTTGTCCGCGCAATGATTGAAATGAAACGAACCACGAAAGAGTCTGCTACAACCTAGACACCAAACCACCTATGTATAACGTTGGTATGTATACGAAGTAGGGCGATTTGGTTTACTTGGCGTGCTTTCGGAAAGCAAGAAGGTCTGCCAAGCTCGAAAGGTTGCATCCATGCTTCAGGAAGTCATGTTGAAGAAGCTCGTTTGCGGAGGCTCTGCTTCGGATATCAACGCAAAGGCACACCGACAAGAATGCCTTCAGTTCCTTGCTCAGCTTCTCAGGCTTCTTCAGGCGGGGGGTGCCGTTGGTTGCGATAAGATAAAGTGCCTTCAAAGGCTCCTCATTAAGGTAAGGTGGCTCGGATTCGATCATCTCGATAGCCATAATGCCCAAGGACCAAATATCAACCTTCGGGCCATACTCCTTCTGTTTGACAACCTCGGGAGCCATCCAGTAGGGTGTACCAACCATAGTTGCACGCTTGGATTTCGATTCAGTAAGTTTAGCACAGAATCCAAAATCGGCTGTCATTTGCGATTAGTAGGAAGATAGTTAGAGGGGGTGAAATGCTACATACTGATCTTGACATTACCACGAGCATCAAGAAGAACGTTGTCACTCTTGATATCACGATGGATAATGCTCTGTTGATGGAGATGTTCAAGGCCACGACAAGTCTAGCAAACGGTTAGTTAATGGTTAGTGGAAATTTGCCGGCGTTCCGGCGACTCACCTCAAGGCAAATAGTGGAAATCTGGTCCTCAGTGATGGTTGGGTTGTTATCAATGACATCCGTCAAAGCACCACCTTCCATGTATTCCATGACGACCCAGAGCTCCGAAAAGTTGTTGCGCAAGAAAGCATCCAGGAAATTGACAATGTTGCGATGTTTGCTGTCCTTCATAACCATGATTTCATTGACGATTAGCTCCTTTCTTGGTTGGTGAGCCAAATCCATCTGCTTAATAGCAACCTGGGCCTTGCTTCCCTGCTGGCGAATGACTTCTCTAGCGATGGGCGACAGTGGATTCTCCTTGACCTTGGCAACATAGACTGAACCAGAAGCTCCTTGTCCAATCTTCTTCTGCTTAGCGTAAGACATGTTAGGGTCGTCCTTCGAAACAGCCTCCTTAAGCTTGGCCATGACTTCATTCTCAGACATGGTGGACATGCGGACATCCTTCTGGCGCTCACTCGCTGATGGCTTGGAGGTAAGCGCTGCTTCGGCTGCCTTGATTCCTCCATCATTTTGCTGGCCGTTGGTAGCTGCTTGTTGCTTGTTGGCAACATTAAGCGGCTTGACCTGGTTGACTGGTGCAGGAAGGCGGGAAGGAGGTTGGTTTGGGTTATTAGCAGGACGGTATGGAGATTGTGGTACATTGCTGGGACCGTTCTGATAGCGGGGTTCTTGGGGACGTTGCATGCTCTGGTCGGGTCTTGCAGGCGAAGCCCTACCACCATTCTGATCCCGCGAGCTAGAACTCTGCTGGTTTGCAAGCTGAGGGCGGGTTTGACCGGTAGGAGTAGGAGCGGATGGGGCCTGTCGCTGTGTTCGGAGAGATTGGGGTGCTTGCGCCTGTTGTGGTTGACGAGGTGCCTGGGGCGCGGCTCTTGAAGGATTGTATCGATCGGACGTAGAGCCTCCTCCACCATATCCACCTCCGCCTACCTCCTGCTGAGCCATAGGTGTACGTGTCTTTGGCAGGGACGCATTGTATGCCTCCATGTCACGCCTATTCTGCTCCTCGATTTCCCGTTCACGCTGCATCCGCTGAGCCTCGAGCTGCTTCTGACGCTGGTCTTCGCGTGTCTGGGGGTCGACATAGTTCGAAGCCATTTGTTGCATCTGGCGCTGCTGTTGGGCAGTTTCCGGGGGGCTTGGTCGCCGGGGGGCGGGGGATGGTGACTGAGAGCTGCCATAGCTGTTGTTGCGCTGTTGCTGGTTCTGCACGCCTCGTGGAGGAGCGATACTAGAGCCGCTTGAGGCATAGCCCAACTGCTTGTTTTGGTTTGAAGTAACGGGTGGTGTCGGAGTGAGGCTCGGGTAGGTATTTGGGTTTTGGGCCCGCTTGGTGATATCTGAGTAGAACTCCAGAACCTCGAAAACGGCCTGTGGGTTACGCTCATAATCCTCCTTGGTGATTGCCGAGGAATTGAGCAGCTTGGACCACTCAGCAGGAAGTCCTACAAATTCTCCAGTCTGGGGATCAAATCCAACATGGACAGAATGGCTGAAGTTAGTGGGGTTGCTGACACCACCCATGCCTGGGCATCGGGCGTAGATAAAGTCAATCCATTCGTATAGCTCATCATCACCTTTGACCTTAATTTGAAGGGTCTTGGAAACACCGTCATCGTCTCCGGGGTTTGTCGAGGATCCGGTCAAGGTCCGCTTGATCTCAAAAATAGTGCCTGCGGCCTCCACACGAGAGACGCCTAGCACATCCTTCAGGACTATCTGGTAGGACAACTTGCCGCCATCAGTCTTGTGGAAATCGAGTGCCTCCTTCCGCAAAATGAGCCACTTCTGCTTCCAGGGACTGATGAAATTCTTGCCCTCCTTTACGGTGGCCCACCCCTCCTTGATTATAGCGACCCCGCCTTGTCCATCCATATTGGATTGCTGGCGCGCAAGGGGAAGAGATACGGTCGAACCAGTGTATGTAGAGGTTGCGGTCCGGGTGATGGGAGAATTGATGCTCATCTGAGACATGTTGCCTGGGAGATTGGCGGTGGATGGGGTGAGATTAAGTCGGGGGCGGTCGGTAGGAGGTCGTGGTGCGGGACCAGGGTTCATGAACTGGTCCGCCTGGTAGAAACTATAGAAAGCCAAGGTTAGTTACCTTAGTTGTCTTGTGATTCGCGGCGAACAACGGTTGGGAAGGTGAAATTGTGATTGTTTTGGGGACCATGGACTCGAGGGCACGATTGAGCAAATTCGACGTCGGTTCGGCGATGTGGGCGCGATTGACTGGTCTGGTCCAACTCGGCCTCTCGGGTCCACAGGTGTTCCAACAGATCGCAACCATGTGCGAAGCCCAACTGGGGAATGTGACTTTCTCCAGACGGCGAAGGTGACAACATACCTATTCTGTGCAGCCATTTTTGCAATATGTGAAATATCACGCCTGGAATGACTAGAATGACGGTGGGATGATCTCGTAAAAGGGCAGGCGTAGAGTCGTTGCGGGGTATTTGTAAGAAGAAAGAAATCGTTGGCCGTGCTGCCAACAGCGCTGCAGTCAGCTTCCAGCCATGGCAATAATGTAATATGCGCCAGGAGGGGATTCGGAATACATACAGATTTAAGAGAAGGTGACAATGCGCCGGTCTGGTATCCTGTAGTGCGATGCCGTCGTCGCTCGTGAGGCTGGCTCTGTTGCGACGGGGGCCCCTATCCTCAGTTCACCTCACCGTGCCTGGACGACAGGCGCGGGTGAGAAGCGCAGGACGTCGAGCGGCGCACAGAGCGGTTCGCAGCGCAGCGCAGTAGGTTAACGGGAGCCCTTCAATAGCTTGTCAGCATGGAATGTGTTGACCAGACGGGGTGGTCTGGTGGGTGGTGGGTGGTGGTGTAGAGTCGAGTCCAGGTTGAGGTCGAGGTTGGAGGACTTGTTGGTGTTGAAGGTGGAGGAGAGTTGGTGGTGGAGGAGGATGTGGAGATACGAAGGACGGGTCTCGGGCGGTGGAGTACCTGGGTACTTGGGTACTTGCAACTGCTGCACAATTCGCGGGAGATCGAGGTCACTTTAGAGGTTCGAGCCTATTAGCGGTCTCCCGTAGTGGTCCCTGGGCGGTGTCCTACGGCCGGCGCTAGCGTACTTAGCGGCGGCGGGACAGACCTTGAGCTTGACCTTGTTGTCGTACGGAGGGGGATGGAGGATGGAGGAAGACGGTGGACAATAATATTAATGAACAAATCAGCAATTCATTCAGCAGTCAATAGCCAATAGTCACTAGTGAATAGCACCTAATACCATGGCCTACACGCTCAGCGATAGGCTCGCACTCCCTTTACAAGTCTACATACTCGTACAATGACCGGAAACGCTAGAAACACCAGAAACACCCAGCGTTGCTCCACGCGCGCCCATGGGCATAGCGACGATCGACGGGTTTTCCGAGACATCTCCACCTCAGGGGCGCCGGGAAACTGACATACAGTAGCTACCAAGTATTCCATGCAGGAAGCAGGCGGATAGGGAATGCAGAGGCCCGGACTGGTGGGATTCAACCTGAAGCGCGCAAAGGAGATAGAGGGGCAGCAGGCAATTCCGACATGGCACAGCTATCTGACAGCAGGACTTCATAGTGGGGAACGACCCTCTCGCGGCCAGGCGGCTCGGCCTCCAGGAGTCTAAGGGGATATGAGTATGCGCTCTGGCACTGTCACAGATGCCGGCCCGGGCTTCAGGTGTGGTCGACGGCGGGTTTCAGAACTCAACCGCCAACGCCTACATGGGCGCCAGCCCCTATTTTACGAGGTAGCCGGGCGGCATTTTCACGTAGCAAGAATCTTGGACTCCCGGCGTTGGGATCTGGGGAGCAGCTGTAAAAGTAATAAACAGTGTGGAAAGGAAACATATCTCAATGTTATAATCAAACACAGGTCTGCGAAAGGGACAAACTAAGTCAGTCAGATAGCATAGTATTACAAGTATCATACAAAATAAAGGATGCATGAGTACACCTAGTTGATAATCCTGCTTTAACTTATAGTAATAGTAAAGCCAAGTATTTATTTTAATGCGATTTTCTTAATACCGCTAATAGCCTATACGAGTAGGCACTGTTCACAAACTACATGTGGGGCTTATCTGCTAGGTTTGCGAATTGGATTGAATTGAATTAAATTATCCAGTCAAATCGAGGAAAGAAGCAATAATAATTTTCTACAGAGCGTTGTATTTGTTTATACTTTTACTTTACTTTTGCCACAGGGCATATAAAACCACATCACCGCAACCATCGCTGAAAATCCAGCCATTTCGTGGATATCAGCATCAATGGCTGAAGACTCAGCCACTTAGCGAACAGCAACATCTGTCTCCTGGCCCTCAAAGATCGGCAATTCCTTCTCAATATCGGCCCAGACCTTCGTTCCATCAGTTAGCGACTTGATAGCCGCAATGATCTTATCCTCATCCGCCCGGACCTGTTTGGTAGAATCTCGGTCGCGGAGAGTGAACGTCTTGTCCTTAACACTTTGGAAGTCAACAGTAATACCAAGGGGTGTGCCCAGCTCGTCATTTCGGCTATATCGTTTGCCAATTGAAGCGGAAGAGTCATCAATCCGGCTAGAGATGCCCAGACCGCGGAGCTTGAGTGACATGTGCCTGAGGAGCGGCTTAAAGCTTTCGTGGGAAGAGAGTGGGACAAGCAGGATTTTGGTCGGGGCAATAGTAGGAGGGAATGAAAGCACCTGCGACTATTAGTAAAGCGTCAAGGCCCTTGAAATCTGCATGAAATCACTTACACAGCGTGCTTCATCACCGCCATCACTGGCACGAGTCCAATAGCTATGTTCAAGCAGGGCATATAAGATTCTGCCAAGGCCAAACGATGGCTCGATGACATTAGGCGTGTATTCCCGCGTATTCTCAACCCGGGTTCTTCGTTCAATGGTAATAAGATCTTTGCTGATCTCTACCGTGCCGTTACCAACGCCCTCAACATCGACGGTAATCTTGCCAGCTGACTGGAGATCCTGAGCCAAAGCCTCGCGCTTATCTTGGGGTAGTGCTTCAATAGCAGCTTCGACTGTCTTGCCGTCTTTCTTGAAATGGGGGCCGAACTTCTTTTTGTCGAGGTCGATCTGCCACTCCTCAATACTAATAGGCTTATCTAATCTCTCTCGGACCATTAGTGGAGCACCAGTCTTTTTAGCATGGACTGTAAGATCATAGGCACTTCTGTCGGCGCACCCAACGCATTCAATCCAACCGTAGCTGGTTTGCATTTCGGCGTCCCAGCAGTCTTTCGCGTAGTGAGCAGCCTCATTTGCCATGTGCTGTCTGAATCTAATCTTAGATTGATCAATACCAATCTTCTCTAGGAAAAGATGTATACGGGCTAGAAAGTAGCCGAGAGTCTCATTATCAACAGTGCCGTCAGCAACAGCCTTGCCGATAGAAACCTTTTCGACATTTGTTTTGCCAGCCAATTGGGTGTGACGGTTCAAAAGAATAAGCTCCACGTCTTTAACCTCGTGGAAACGGTCGTGTTTCTTGCCACCTTGAGGGTCAACGTAGTGTTCGATCTCAGCCATCAGAAATTCTCGGACACGGATAATTCCAGCACGTGGCGAGATTTCATTCCTGAAGGATTTGCCAATTGATGCAGATGCAAATGGCATTTGTTGTTGGTTCCACTCTAGGAGCTTTGCGAAGTTCAAGAACTGGCCTTGTGCAGTTTCTGGACGTAGATAACCAGGAGCATGGCTGCTAGGGCCAATAGCAGTCTGGAACATGAGGTTGAATGCCACAGGTTGAGAGGGCTCGGCGCCAGTTGCGGGGTTCTTGAGTTCGTACTTCTTGATAAGTTGGCCCAACTCTTCGCCGTTGTAATTATCAATCTGCCCAAATCAGCGCGTTGTTACTTTCATATGCTATTATCACCTTACCTTTGCTAGCACTTCCTCATACTCCTGCACCACGGCATCGTCCAGCTTGACAGCTTCTGTGGCCTTGGCCTTCTTCTTTTTCTTCTTAGGGTCTTCTTCTTTCTCCTCGACCTTCACGCCTCTCGCTTCCTTATCGCCCTTTAGTCGAGCTTCCAGAATCTCCTCCACAAAATGATCTGCCCTTATGATATCGCCATTCTTAGGGTCTTTACACATCCAGTCGGCGAACTTCTCCACGTGTCCACTAGTTTTCAGAACCTCGGCAGGAGTTAAGGCCGTGCAGTCCACCTCCAGCATATCCTCCTCAAGGATGAAGTGCTTGCGCCATGTGTCAATAATGTTTGTCAAGAGGGCACAACCAGGAGGGCCGTAGTCGTACAGACCAGCGACGCCACCATATATTTCGAAGGAAGGGGTATAGAACATGCGCCGCCGCAGCATGGAATCGAGGACCGGTCGGTCAAGGGGCTGGCCCTTCAGGGTCGTGGCCGTGGCCGCCATGGTGGACTCTGGTGGTTTTCGAAATTGGGGGGGTTGATATCTGTTGTGTTGCGCAGTCGCAGAGAATCCTCGAGCTGCAAGTCGTGGTATAGACTTTTGAATAGAAGTAACGGTCCAAGGATATTTGAAGAGGGAGCGCATCCACTCAGTTCTCGTGCAATTGAGGTCTTAAGGACCTGATCGTGATTGTATGCGCTGGAAAAGAATGTCGGCTGAATAGCTGTTCGAAGAAATGTGAATGACTCTTTCTGGTTCAATTTAGAGCCTTGTGTGGGGCGGCAGACCGCGGGGTCGGCTTTTCTTTCTTCCAGGAACTTTTCTTACAAGGGAACGAAATAAAAATTTAAGACTTCAATTCTGATATACACCCCAACCAAACGCAATGGGATCCAAAAGAATCAAGCCGGTCTCTTCGAAGGCTGCATTGCCATTCAAAACCGCCAACAAGTTCAAGAGGCAAGATCTGCATGTCAAGCAAAAAAAGGCCCGCGACAGCCTTCGACGAGATGAGCGCTTCAAACGGAAACGGGAAGAGGATAAAGATCCAGAACTGAGGAGGGCGCGATTAGCAAAAAATGAACCGCATTCGATAGACAAGAAACGTGTCTGGGATGAGGTGGATGGCGACGGGCTCAATGTCAGCGTCGATGTGGAACAACTGAAGCGTCGACGGATAGAGGAAGCGGAAGCTGCAGAGCAAGAGCCTTTAGAAGATGGCGAAGAATCCCAGGAGGAGGATCTAGACAGCATGTTGGATTCAGATTCAGAAAACGGGACAGACGAGGAGGTGGACGGAGATATAGAGCACTCAAAGTCGTCTCGACAAAGGCAACGAGCAGCTTCAAATGCACCCTCTCTTGCGCCTTCTACAACTAGCACCAACCTCGACCTTACGCCCTCATCCCTCGCCCTCAAATTCCCTACCCTCTTCTCCGACGAGCCTCTTCCAGTTCCCAAAGTCCTCCTCACAACCTCTATCAATTCCACACTCCACCACGAAGCAGGACTCCTCTGTACCCTCTTTCCACACAGCACTTACATCCCACGCTCCGCCCATCGCTACGGACACAAATACTCTCTCCGCGAGATCTCTAAATTTGCAGCAAACCGCAACTATACTTGTGTAGTACTTCTGAAGGAAGATGCTAAAAAGCCGGTCGGTCTCACGATCGTGCATCTTCCCTCGGGGCCAACCTGCCATTTCTCCATCGCCAACTGGGTAGAAGGCAAGAAACTGCCGGGACATGGAAACCCCACGAACCATTACCCAGAACTGATATTGAACAACTTTCGCACACCTCTCGGTTTATTAACAGCCAGATTGTTCTTAACACTCTTCCCACCGCAGCCAGAATTACAGGGTAGACAGGTTGTTACTTTGCACAATCAGCGTGATTATATCTTCGTGCGAAGACATCGATATGTATTTCGGGATAAGCGAGAGACAGAGAAAAGCGTGGTTGGGACTGATGGGAAAGCCATGGAGGGAGTTGAAGGTATCCGAGCCGGGTTACAAGAGCTAGGACCGAGGTTTACTTTAAAGTTAAGAAGAGTAGACAAAGGGATCGGTAGGGCAGGAAGTGAAGGCGATGATGCCGTGCAATGGCAGTGGAAGGCGCATATGGAGAAACAGCGCACAAGATTCAATCTCTAGTATTTCCGAAGTATTTCCATTTTCGGTATACTTCAGGGCATGATAATAACGATATCTATATAACTACCTTTATAGATAATGACAGTCTATGAAGAATCGCCTTAGTAGCACCAATTCGTTTCGTCAAGGGGTCTTCTGATTGGTGGACATTCGGACATACAGGGGTGGCTTTCCATAGTCCGCTCCTCGACATCATACGAAGTATAATATGTTCCTTTGCACACTCTTCCTCAACTCTGCTTACTTTCTAACCTCTGTTTAATTGACTGAAGCTGTATCTGCCCATACTCGGTACACTCGATCATGCTAATTGGTTTTGAGCCTGCTATTATGCTCGAGCTAGCTAATGCTAAGGTGTGAAGCCAGCTGGTGTTACGCGGAATTGCATCTTTTGGGCAGTATCTTATTTTCAGACGATCCAACATATCATTATTTGAATACACACAGTCAACATGTCCAACTCCTCAACCTCACCCTCCCTGTCCAATGCACCCCAATCTTCGGTAGCATCTCCAAAACCCGCGGCCAAACCCACTCGACGGCGAGAGAAGATTCAGTTTTCCTGTACATTATGTAGAGCTAAAAAGTCACCATCCCTTTTATCTATTTTGCACCGGGCGCTAATAATATTTCATAAACAGATTAAAATGTGACCGCAATCAACCCTGTAGATCCTGCTCAGGACGCGGGCTAGCGAATTCGTGCACTTACGTTCATCCTGGGGCACACGGCAGAGCGGAGATGCAGCAAGCACCTCAGGCTTCATCAAGTGGCAGCATCCAGAAGAAAATTAATCAGCTTGAAAATCTGGTTGTGTCGCTCATGGCAACGCTGAATACAGCAAAGCAGGCTGAGGAATCCCGCGAGAATTCTGTTGTCGAGACACCTCCGCCAAGGGAGGATTTTGTTGCAGCTACTGTTGAAGAAGTATCTTTGGCAGATGGTTTTGAGGGAGACTCCATGTCCAAATTCTCGGATAGTTTTGGAAAGATAAGTTTGGAAGACTCGGGAATGAAGTACGTTGAAGGTGGGCACTGGACTGCGATCCTTGATGGTGTAAGTATCTTTATTTTATAATCTCTTCCATTATATTGCTAAGCTTGAATACCTATTGGAAGACGACAAGGGGTTACCATGTCGATTTTCCATGGTTGTTCGCCGCATCTAATGTGGTATCGAATACACAAGGCCACTTCACAAAGCAACTCATACCGTGCTAGCTTACATTTCACAATAAGCTTCCCATGTAGCATTCGCTAATGCCAAATCTATTAGATTTCGGAGATCAAATGCTATTTCGAATCTGAGAGCTCCCAGACACACGTCCCAACCCCTGAGACAATAGACGTTGACATTGAAGGGCCCCTATTGCTGTTCGGCTGCAATAACCATGCCACAAAATTTGATATTCTTTCGGCAATTCCTCCAAGGCCCATTGTTGACAGATTACTCTCAAAATATTTTAATCAGATGGAACTGTCTCCTGGTAAATGGAATTTATAGACTTTAAATTCTGGTTTAACTGCTAACCCTAATTATAGTAGCTACACATGGTCCTACATTCCTCAAAGAAGTATGTCTCCCCTATCCCGTATCCAAATATGGGCGTAGCTAATATCCGTCAGTATGAGAACTTTTGGGACAACCCGCCCGGAACACCTGTGATGTGGCTTGGACTCCTCTTCGCCATGATGTGCTTAGCGGTCCACTTCCAGAAATTCGCTGCAAGCGGATCAACAACTGTCAATCCAGCCCTACGATCAACTCAAGAACATGAATATCAATTACAAACTTACCGAGAGAAAGTCGCACAATGCCTCGTACTAGGCAAGTATACCAAATCCGTGCCATATACTGTTCAGACCCTCCTTCTATATTTCACAATCGAGTATATTCAGTGCAAAGATACACAGGTCGGCCCCTGGATTCTCATGGGAATGATACTCCGCATTGCCATGCGCATGGGCTATCATCGTGATCCTTCTCATGACCCACGAATCTCCCCCTTCCAAGCAGAAATGCAGAGAAGATTATGGGCTGTCCTCGTGCAAGTCGATCTAGCAAACTCCCACCAAGTGGGATTGCCCCGCATGATCCGAGAAGGTCAATCGGATACCATGGAACCAAGAAACCTGCTCGACACCGATTTTAACGAGGATATATTGGAGCTACCCCCTTCGAGGCCCCCGACGGACTTTACACCGATGCTCTATGTTATAGCAAAGAATAAGGTTTTAAAGGGCTATACCATGGCCACAGATCTTAGTGGATCTACCACTCTACCACCTTACGCCGAAGTTATCAAGCTAGACAGACTTGTGCACACATCTCACAATTCCCTTCCACCATGTCTACAGCTCCGTTCAATACTGCAATCTCTTACCGACCAACCGGAAAAATTAATGCAACGCATCTATCTCGACACCATATTCCACTCCTCACGCTGCATGATCCACCGCCGCTATCTACTCTCCGCTCGCACGAACTGCCACTATAAATACTCGCGGAAATCATGCATTGACGCGGCTTTGCAAATACTAAAGCATCAATCTAGCTTGCACGAAGAGACGCAGCCCGGTGGGCAGTTGTATGAGTGCAGGTGGAGAGTCTCTAGTGTTGTTAATAACGATTTCCTCTTTGCGACTACGCTCCTTTGCCTTGATCTCGATTATGACTTAGTATATGGGCCGCCGAACCCGGACTGCCTTTGTGACGCGGATGTTGACAACATGCAAAGAGCCAACATTGTGAAAGCTCTACAGGAGTCGTATAGGATATGGCGTTTTTCGAGTCATTCTTCGAGAGAGGCACGGAAAGCTGCCGAGGCTGTGAGGATTGTTCTGGGTAAAATAGAAAGGAGTGACGGGAATAAAGAAGTCAGGGATAGCAAAAAGTTGGAGGCTACATTTGGGACGAGTGGAACAGCGGCAATTGGTGAGCATACTTGGACTTGACTATAAAAGCTTGCAAGGCCATTGACTAAAACGAAGCAGGGACTCCACGTTCTTTTAATCTACCACAGCATCCTTGTTCTCCTTCCAGCAGCAGCGGTTTTATGGCCTCCGTCGATGGACAAGCCTCAACTTATGTGGCTTCTACCATACCGACGCCGTCTCCCACAAGCATAAACAAGCTAGAAGATCCAGCAGATCCCGATAATTTTGGCTGGGTAAGTAGGCTTCCTATAGTTTACTGTTCTTTCCCATTCTCCGCACTTGCCTCCCATCCCCAAAAAGCTAACAAATAATAGGAAACTTGGGCACGGGACTTTCCAGAACAAGACATAGATGATTTTCTCAACATTGATTATTCGATGAGATCTTTCGACTATGACTTCCCGATCTAAGCAATGTATTTGTTCCGTATGCATTTAAGCTTCTCTGTTAATTCATGAACCAATAGTTAGCTTTATAAATACTCAAGATACGCCTCAAGGGAAAGAAACAATATGCCCCATCTTTATATTTATCAACCAGCCACGCCAAGAGCGTTCTTGTACTTGTATATTGATTATCAACCATTGCAAATAAGCTCACCACCTCATAGCTCATAATACTTAGAAGCTAGATTATCTCTAGCCCTCTGCGGATTTGGAGCCATCCCACCGAAATATATATACAGGCAGATAACTTTGTCCGCTTCTATATCACAACCGCAACTACAACCGAGCCCACCATAAGCGACACAAAAAGATCCTTAACGTCTGTTACAAAGGTACTTAGGTAGGAAAATGAAATAAAAATATTCTCGTATATCCTAGAAGCAGAAAGAGCTCAGCCCGATGTCGAATGCCTACATCTCTTGTCGGTTTTGTCGGTTTTTCTCTATCAATCCTCTCCAGAAGACAATTTGACCTAAACCACCTAGCCAAGTGGCCGCGTTTTGTCTTCCTTAAACATAAAATCCCTTATTTTGATCTATACAGGGAGAATAGGTAGCAGTGAATGGACATAGAGCATGTGACTAGCCTTATACAGCCTATACCAGTTAGGTCCCTTACCTTATCTACCGCTGTCGCTGGATTCCAATCCCTAGCTATAACTACTCCAGCTATGGAAACCCCTAAAATCAGCCTTACAGGTTTCAGATGTCATTGAGCCTTACAGTCTGTAACCACTAGTATTCAACTTTCAAACCACGATACATCCTATCACAAGAATCATATCCCAACACCCCACGCCAAAGAATGATCATGCTC
The DNA here is from genome assembly GCF_003357145.1 of Venustampulla echinocandica. Classification (NCBI taxonomy): domain Eukaryota; kingdom Fungi; phylum Ascomycota; class Leotiomycetes; order Helotiales; family Pleuroascaceae; genus Venustampulla; species Venustampulla echinocandica. Next base: position 1,166,537 of record NW_022474210.1, read on the forward strand.
CCCAGCCACAGCCACAGTCGACACCCAAAACGCCATGATTCTATAAGCTAGAGCTAAAAATAAACCCAAGTCAACATCTCACCATACTGGTGGATGGTTTCGGGATATAGCACGAGGCTGAAATCTTTCACATCCAACCATTCATATAAACAGTGCCTGTCACTGCCCTTTCAGCTTTATGTTGGGTTTGAGGAAAACTCCGTGGTCTGGAGGGGGATGTTTTGTGTAGTGGCCATGTATCAATTAGTGGGTTTAAATTAGTAGTATGTGTACTGTTAAGGTTTATCGGTGGTTTAAATGCTGGACAACCAACTATAACTATTGCTACAAATCAATCGACTATACAAGAATAAAAACTACGACAACATTGAGATTTGTGCCTAACTTTCTATCACAGCTGGCAGAAGGGAAATTATAGTTATACTATTTCAGAAAGTTGAAATCAAAGCTGAACAAAGTACACCACAGGTACCAGCAAACCAAATTTACCTCGGGCGACCAATTATCTACTTTAACACACTATCAGGAGCCATTCTAGTCGAAGCTACCATCCCCACCAACCTCAGCCCAGCGCCCTAAGGCTTAATCATAGCCACTCCACATATTCATTCACACAGCCCGTGCTCCTGAAACAAAACATACCGCTCTAAATCCAACCCGAACAGTTGATTCACTCAGCCATGTGACCTGCATGTTATCGGCGCTTAAACAATACCACCACCTGACGAACGAAACCCCTCCAGTCAGCCCTATGCAATGTGCTTTTATGCATGTTGTCGGCAGGATTTTCAGTTTTCGGAGTTTTCCGTATGGGAATTACCCAGATGGATATGTATGGAGGTGGCTTAGGATGGGCGGGATGGAGATGGATAGGGGCTTGGAGGTAGGGCGTTGATGATGGAATGGCAGTGGTTCTGGAGAACGGTGGGCTATGTGCTGCATGTCTCGAGCACGAAATACCAGGTAAATATTTTCGATATGGGGAGGATGGTGTACTTTGATTTAGCTAATTAAAAGCTTGATCTAGACTTGAAGCGGGTAAGTACCTAGGTAGTCTTGTACCTTGGTAGTGACTTGTACAGAGTCGAAGGAATTTTGTTCAAAGAGCAAGCGAGAAGGGATGGGAAACAGTAGCGAAAACCCCTTGCTGTTAGTTTGTTGATCATAGTCTCTTGTTCTATCAATCACCAAGGTTACGAAGTAGTTGAGCGCGGAATGCAGATCGCAAATAGAGCAACCTGTTCTCCTGTCCATAAAATAGGAATACCCTCAAATCACAGCGTATTGGCAATAGCGAATTTTGGATAACTAGTTTTGAATTTCATATTCAATTTTGACGAACCTTGACCATAATATCTTTGCATGCAGAAAACAACCCAACTTAGAAATTTTAGTAGGTAGGTAGTCTATTAACGGAGAAACCACGTAAAACAGCCCAATAAATGCACCACGTCAATTGTTTCATTTCCAATTAAATTGCCTAGGCCTGCACCGATTGCACGGCCTGCGCACCAGCTCCGTCAATCTTCCGCTTCTTGCCAAGCGTCATCTGGTCATTAGAGTCGACGACCATCGCCTCGTCGATGTCCTCTACGGTCTCGTGGCCGGCAACAACATCTGTGCCAGTAACGGTTGGGAAGGGAGTGAGGACCTTGGTGATATCGCCCCACCATTTCTCGCCGAACCGCTTGTACCAGTCCACTGTGATTGACATTCCCTGCTCGAAGCTCGTCTTTTGATCCCAGCCTAATTGTCTAAGCTTGGTGCCGTCGACAGCGTAACGGTGGTCGTTGAAGGGACGGTCAATTGTGTGCTTGACCCATTTGTGGAGCTCTTCTTGGGTGGAGTGGGGGATGTCCAGGTAAGTGAGGAGCTTCGAGCAAAGTGTCAAGTTGGAGATCTCATCGTATGATCCGACGTTGTAGATTTGGTCCATTTGACCCTTGTGGAGAATGGTATCGAAGGCATCCGCAGCATCTCCGGCGAAGAGGTATCTTCTGGTTGGGGTACCATCTCCGTGGAGAACGACTGGCTGGCGTCTGTGTAGCAGCAAGCTGAACTTGGGAATGATTTCTAGAATATCCGTTAAAACCCTGTTTTCTACTCTCTTTGTGTTCTTGACTTACTCTCGGGGTATTGATGAGGGCCGTAGACGTTGTTGCTGCGCACAATGATCACGGGAAGCTTGAAGGATTTTTGGTATGAGTGGACAAGCATCTCTGCCGCGGCCTTGCTTGCAGCGTATGGGTTGGTAGGGGCCAAAATGCTGGTCTCCAACAGGTCGTCGGCATCATCTCTCACCTCTCCATAGACCTCATCTGTGGAGATGTGGATGAACTTCTTGATGCCCACCTTCTTGGCACTCTCGAGGAGAACGTGTGTGCCGTACACGTTGGTGTGGGTGAAAGCATAAGAGTTTCCGAAGCTCAAGTCGACATGGGATTGAGCAGCAAAGTGGAAGACGGTATCAATATTATGTCTCTCGAGGCAGTCCATGACTTCGGAAGGGTTTGTAATGTCGCCATGGTAAAAAGTGAAATTCCGCTTGTCGTTGAGCACGCGGGTATTGTTCAGCGACGCACAGTAGTCGAGCTTGTCAAAAGACACGATATTGTAGGCATTGGGGTAGGTTAACGTCAAATGTCGCACCAACCAGCAGGCACTGCGCGGGTTACGTTAGAAGGCCCTGTTCTCGTCTCTTGACGGCGGGGGGAAGGGGGGGGGGGATTTCGGAAACTTACATGAAGCCGGCACCTCCAGTGATCATAATATTCTTGACATCTGGCAAGGGCTCGAACTTTGTGCTCCCGGTAAGGACGGGGGCATCTTTCCAGACACCGAAATCCTCGAAGAACTTGTTTGCGCCGTTTGTGGCCCCTGAAGAACGCGGTTCACGGTCAATAACTTATCCAGCCCTACCGCGCTACACGATGCACGGGGGAGGGGAGATGGCGACTTACCAGAGGCGCCGTTGGATGGATTGTCTCCCATGGTGGCTGCGGTGCGAATTATGAAGATGTCTTTAAAACGAATCCCTTTCTGTCGAGGGGTGGAATTTGAAAATTGGATTACGAAGTTGAGATGCTTGGGAGAAGGTGGGGTGGAGAAGTAAGGAGATCCCAAAGGCGGTCTGCACGTTGCAAGGGGAATGGCGGTGGATTTTTTATTAACAAACGCGGTAAATTAGGGGATTTGCCCCCGAAGCCGCTTGGCAGATTGGCAACTAAGGAGCTGGGGGCAGTAAGGGGCTCCAGGGCGAGAAATCGAGATAGGGGGGGGATAAGAAAAGGGGGGATGTTTTGTTGATCGCAATATTTGCTCAGGTTGTTTACTTCGCACCAGATATTGTATTGCGTGTCGTTGCGACTCGCGAGGCTCGTAAATATGGGTTTTGACTTTGGTGGAATGCGCCAATGTTATTAGCATAGCATCTTGGAACCACGCACCGCGTAGCACGAACCAGGAACCAGGAACCAGGAAGGCTATTCCAGTGCTCAACTTGACTTACTCGCAAATTCGTAACAATGGACGAGAGATTCCAATTCCATCGTCTACACTCCGTAGGTACCTGTAGGTAATATGTACAGTACAGTACACTCATATTCGCATCCTCGTTACAGTACTCCGTCGAGCTGGATACGAGGACCAGATCTTGGCGATCTTCACACGATTCTAACTTGTTGAAAAATAAAAGCCCTGCGAGGCTACGAACCACAACACGAGGGGGCCGGGTCAGCACGAAGATAATACGAAGTAAGCGTGGTGGCCAACAGTTCCGTCCCCTCGTACTCTGCCGCCACATGGCTATGTGCCACAGATAATTCCGATCATCTAGGGTCGGCTCAGGAATTGACAACGCTGAGACAATCTCAAAGATGGCTCACTATCCCGTAAATATACCTATGTAGGTACCAGGTATTCTACTGCCCGTATAGAAACGGGCAAAGCCAAACTTAATTATCAATAGCGCTTCGCACGGCGTTGGCCTGGGTGAACTTTGAGGCGCGTAAAAAGTGGTAACCCCACGTACGTCCACCAGGCTCAGCGGCTGAGCATGGAATAATAATACCTAAGTTAAGTTAATAAGCCAAGTTAAAAATAAAGTGACAGCGCCAGCACAGTACATGCACAGTACGTAGTCGTGAAACACAGGCCTGTTCGCCCGTACCAAGGATGGAACTAGCGGAGGCCGACGACGCCCTACGTGCTGCTACGAACGAAGTAGTCCACGACAAAGAACACCGTCGCTCACTTCGGAGGCCCGATTAGTAGATAGTCGCGCTGCTTGGTACTGTACGAGTACAGTGCCCCTAGGCATTTTGACTTTACGCTTGCTGCTCGTCCTGTATAGTGCATAGTACGCCCAATCCGAATTATTACCAAGATAACCCAAGGTGCATACCTGTAATTACAGAGGATTCGATAAGGGAGCACCAATAGAAGTCGACGGATGGGCTCAGCCAGCGCCGTCCACCCAATAAAGCCCCCTAAACCTACCCAAGTACTTGTACCATCCATGTATCTGAGATTCTTGTTCGTTGTTCGTAGTTCGTGGTTCATAGTTGGTACCCTCCACCCATTTCCAAGGGACCGATATCCCTTCAGCATTCTTTGGCGCAGCCAGCATTTGGCGCTACAACACCACCACCATCTCCACCAAAAGAGGCTCACGCTGTCGCTGGTTTTCCTCGTCGCCTTTTACATCCTCTAGATATTCTGCATATCGCTTCGCATACGCTGTGCGCTCGGTGCTCTCCTGTCCTTCCGTGCCACCAAAACTTTCCCGTCACAACCACCGTGGTGGTACCGGGGAAACAAAAAATAATGGCAGACCGTCAGCCAGTCCGCAACCCCTCGATCGGGTCCTCAACCACCGAGGCGGACGATGTAGACGTGAATGAGAAGCATGGCGGGAGCTTTGACAGCTTAACCCGTGCCAAAGAGCACGAAGCGGGCGACGATGTGGAAATGGCGGAACTGCTACCTGGGGATGTCGAGAAGCCCGTGCTGGTCAAGAAGGACAATTCGACGAGGTCAGCAGTCATATGGATGGTGGTCAACACGTTAGCTACCATTGGAATTGTGAGTTAGAGAGGAGATCTGCCGTTCAATCCGCAAGACAAGATATGCTAATGGGTTACATCCAGGTCTTCACGAATAAAGCGATCTTCTCAGACCCTTCCTTAAAACTCGCCCAATTGACCTTTGCGGCCTTCCACTTCTTCGTAACATGGCTCACGCTATTTACACTTTCTCGACCTCGGTTTGCCATGTTCACACCGCGGAGAGTAGCGATCAAGGAGATTATGCCTCTGGCTGTTGCAATGGCGCTGAATGTCATCCTGCCGAATTTGTCCCTCGCCTTTTCCACCGTCACTTTCTACCAAGTAGCGCGTATCCTACTTACGCCGACCGTTGCGCTCATGAATTTCGTTCTATACAGATCGACACTGCCCAGAAATGCCATCTACGCATTGGTTCCTGCTTGCTTCGGAGTGGGGATGGTTTCCTATTATGACTCGCTGCCCAGCGCAGATACAAATATTAAGACCACCAGCACGCTGGGCGTCATTTTTGCCTTTACCGGCATATTTGCAAGCTCCCTCTACACCGTCTGGATTGCTAGCTACCACAAGAAACTGCAAATGAACAGCATGCAGCTTCTATTCAACCAGGCCCCATTGGCAGCTTTCATGCTGTTATATGTCATTCCATTCGTGGATACCTTCCCAACATGGACCGAGGTTCCTGTCAACAGATGGTTGATGATTCTCATGGTGAGTTCAACCGCCCCTCGTGCAGCCAACCCAAACTCCGCAACTTCGTATATGCAATGCTACATAGGTATGCGCACTAGCTAACATTTACTACCAAATTTAGTCCGGGTTTTTTGCCTGCATAATCAACATGTCCCAATTCTTCATCATCGCACAAACCGGCCCTGTATCTAGCACGGTCGTCGGCCACGTAAAGACGTGTTCCATTGTGGCTCTTGGCTGGATCACGTCAGGTCGCGCGGTTGGGGATAAATCCATAATCGGCGTCCTGATCGCCGTAGGAGGAATAATCATGTAAGCATTATTTAATTTTGTTCTGCCATTTTACCCCTTGACCTCTCCCGGAGAAGCCATCTTGAAACTGGCATACGCAACCCGGCCGCGCCGCCCCCTCCATAGCCAAGAAAGATCTCTCGCTGACCCAGCACTCCCTCACAGATACTCGGTAGTGATGCTGAAGCACAAAGCCCAGCAAGGAAAATAATAATCCCTATCTTTTTCGACCCCCCCATCCTGGGCGGCCAGGTTTCAGCAAACCCCTGGATCATATCGCGCTATATGCGCTACATCTTCATTCCTTCCATTCTTGTACTCATACTTAAATCCCTTTGATTTCATGGGAAAGCGGTGATCGGCGTTCTGAGCCTCGTTCTGCGTGTATTGTGTTGCATCTGAAGCGCGTGGGGGTTTGCATGCAAGGGCAAATTACATACCTTGAGTTTGGGCGAGAGAGCGGTTGGGATATCTGTAGACTTCCAAGATAGGATAGAGAAGCGATAGAACATTGAAATTTCTAAATTCCAGAAACATGAATAAATGAATCATTGGTCTTGCGTGCTCTCTGTCTTTGTTCGGGTCCTTGCGTCGTTTCAACAAGGAAGCTCAATGACAAAAATAGCCACTGGTCTTATATTGAAATCTTATATTGAAACGTTAAATAGAAGGCTTTTGATATAGACTTTGTAGATATAAATAGCACCCCTCACTTCATATTGCACATATTTATACTCAATATTCCATTTCTGATATATTCTAGGCTATTGTTTCCTCGGCACCCATGTTGAATATTCAACGGCCCCATATGTATCTAGACATGTCTCAGCGATCCATTCCAACGCCTTGCGAAAAAGTGGGCAGAAACAGTGTCAGATGCTGCAGATATCTTTTATGTAGTACAGTACATGAATGACGAAAAATAACCCTTTATAACGCTTATCTGATCCCGGAACGCCTGCCCGCCTTCTTTATCCCAGAAGATTATATATCGCCTACATGGTTGTTTTGGGGGGATGTGTGTTTGTGTCTGTCGTGAGGAATGGTGAGGGTGTTACCAAGGCACTAGGCCGCCTGGTAATATCGGATACTCGACACCGTCGATGATTTCTGTCTCCGGCGTGTCCTCACCTAAGCCCATCACGTCCATGGAGCGTTTCCAGGATGAGGCGCAATCGCCAGGGACGTACTTGGCGGCGTCCATCTTGAGCGTCATCTTGACTTCGGGGCAGTACGACCAGATATGCTTGCGCATCTCAGGCGTACCCCAGATCCCAGAGTGTAGCGTAGAGCCACTGCCACCAGTATGATAACCCATGGGCTCATAAAACCCCTCTCTCCAGTCGTCGATGCCCTTGATCAGCTCCCCCGCCTTCAGAGGATCCTTCTTCCCACCCTTCTTCCCCCCAACCTGGACTTCCTTCCCACTGAACATTTCCCCCGAGAACACCAAGGAAACTGTGCCGTTTGCGAGTTTGGCACCCGGTCGATGTCCCAATCGATCCGTAAGCCAGACGTCCTCGGGTTCCGAGTTGGGGAACCGCTCTTGATTCCGTAGCACATCGACAATTTTGCTAACCCTCCGCAAACTAAGCCCGCCATTGCCTCCAAACCTGCCATCTGGATTCCACGGCGCGCCAACCCAGTCGTATTCCAGGTAATTGTTGAGCGACTGTCTGCTATTCGCACACAGGACGCTATCTGTCTGGAAAACCAGCAGCCATTCCGCAGGCTGCAGAACCGTCTCGTAGAGCCATAACGTTGTCAAGAAACGGCTGATTTCCTCCTGGCTTCCCGTCGTCATGTTCGCCGGGATATAGGTTAGATCAAGCTTCCCCGCCGCGACTTGATCCCGCACTGCGCGGCTGGAATTTACGAGCGCGACGCTCTCAATGCTGCCCATGAAGCGGAAGCGCCAGTCGGGGGGCACGACAGTCATGAAATGCAACATGAGCGGAGCGAGGATGGGGTTCGGGCGGTTCTCGATGAGGAGGGCGACTTTGGAGATATTGTAGGGGGACGCTGCGGGACCGCCATAGTCGAGGGTGAATTTTGGGATTGCTGGGAGGGAGTTTTCTGGTATTGAGCGGGGGATGAGGGCGATGGATAGGATGCTGGAAGTTGCGGAAGAATTGTTAGTCTGAGGAATTGAAAGCGACCATGGAGTATTTATTGTACCAGAATAATACTACAGCGCTCGCTATGCGCACTCGTTTCGTTGTCTTCGACCAGCCTGACTGTGCTATTGATGAAGCCTTTGTCCATCCTACCGCTGTACCGCTCCTGACTTGCTCCCAGGCATCGTCGAGCGTCATATCGCTCGCTGCTGAGACCATCTTGGCGCCGATGACCTATCGAGGTCTCCAACAGCTTTGGATAGCAGTCGATCTAGATGCCTCAACTCAAGGTATCGAGACGATGCGGTATATTCTAGTGCCGCGGTGAAAAGAGAGCCGACATGCCACAGTGTCACTGCGGAGGTTTGGATGTGAGATACGGGTAGGTATTGCGCGTACGCATTACTTTCGCACACGAAACGGTCTCTGCCATGCAGATGCAGCCAGCCAGCAACAAAAGTCTCGTACTCGGTATTACGCCGCACCCGCCCAGGTCCGCGCAGCCGGATTCGGAGTAGTCAAGTACGAAGTAGGTAAAATGGTAAATGTAGATCCGGGCCTAAAAATAGCGTGCCATGGTTGGTTACGTTTTTGAAAATGCTTGTTTAAGAAATCTCCTAGAGAAGAGCGGCTGTTGATGGACATCAGGGTGCGGTGCAGTGCAGTGCAGTGCTAGTCTGTAATCTATAATCCCAAGAAGTGGGATGTTGATGACACCGAATCACCAAACTGCCCAAGATATAACACCACTCACTACAAATCACGAAGTACAAAGTTGAATGGGCATTTCGTAGGGGGGCACGACGTACGTGAATAATCCTTCAAGGTCGAAATTAGTGACGCCGATCTAGACTACGCCACAGGCTATTGCTGCAGTTCGCGCGGCGAAGTATCAGATAAACCCACATCATCTACTTTACATATTACATATTATTACATTACGGAGTACGTCCCAGGAGTCGAGGACAGGCCCACAGAGGGATGCATTCTGCACCAGGGTAAAACAAGCTTATATTTTTACCTTGCACCCCTTAAAGGCAGAATCACGATTTATCGATACTACAGGAATTTACGTAGGGCAGGGCTGTCTGAGAAAAGAATGATGCCGCCCTGTGCTCCCTTGCAAGTTACAGCCCCTTCGCCCTGGCCATGTTAATGTTGAGGACGATAGGGCCCATAGGGGTGCGAGGAAGCCAAATTAATCTCATAAGCAGCACTCCGTAAATGGTCTGTTGGAACGGATTGGGGATCGCCGGGTGGGAGCAGGCGCAGGGAAGCAGCCCGGTGGCAGGAGCTGGTTGGGCGATCGGACTAGAGCCCGCAAGATTGGCTGTTGCGTGCTTTTCAGCCGACCATTCCAATACTTACGAGTGAGTTGAAAATGGGTCGGTGGGTACGAAGGAGCGCTGGTGGGGGAGATTCTTGCTCCGTAGGGGCTAATAATAATAATTATGGACTTGTGCGGCGTATATGAAAGGAACTTATCAAACAAGATCCTTCGATCTCTATATTCAGTGTCTTGTACGTAAGTACGGCGTACACGCCCAGGCACCGCGCCGTATATCAAGGATTCCATTCCATCCCATAGTCGACGGTTCTCCGGCAGATCCAGTCTCAAACAGCAATGGATTGCGCGGGCTACCAATTACTGTCCCGGCGCTTGAACGAAGTAATAAGTGCATGCCTTGGCTTTCCTAGCTAGGACACCCCGACTACGCCCCAACACATGAATAGGTTGTTACTAATAAAGGGGAATGTTGAGTAACAGCGGCTAGAAACAAGCTTTGTCCGAGATGGCTTTGGGCAGTGGGCACACATACCACAATAATGGGTGCCTACTTCGTAGTTAAGGTGTCTACAGAGTAATAAAGAACATGATCACTGCTATAGGCATACCTCGACTATGTACCTAGGTAGTAGACACGTCGTACATGACGAAATCTTATAAGTACGTAGTGTATGAAATGCACCGAGAGGTTGCTGTCGGACTTTGCCCAGTCTCCAGTTACGGAGGGCTGTGATATTATGTGGCGGGAGTCTCGACGTAGCCCGTTTTACGTATCGTCCAAACATGGGCTTGCGCGATAAGTACAGTACGAATAGAGTCCTTCGTCCAGGTCCTTTTCTTTCCTTTTCGTCCGGCCGGCGAAGACGGATCTCTGTGCCTGTACCGGGCGCTGGCTACGAACTGGCGATACTTCCAATTAGTATTCGTCTGAGCTGAACAGAGAACGGGTCGCTGAGGTGGCTAGCTATAGGCCTTGCCTGCTGTTACAGCTAAGCTCAGGCCGTACCTCAACTCCTACAGCCTACAGGTATAGCTGCGATACAAAACAGAGATTTCATGAACCAATGACGAACACCTTTCGAACAAGAACCCCTCTTTCGACAACCTACAACCCTATGAGCAAGAGAGCGAATGTGGTGGGGCCAATACGAGAAGGCGGAGGGACAACGGGACGGAGCTGTTAGGACTAGCTCTCTACAACTCCCAGGACAACCACCGGCGCGGAAGATCCCATGCAGCTGCAGCCTAAAGACAGCCTTTCGACTTTCGGTCAGTATCATGGAGGAAGAGCGAGAAGTGGAGTTACTCGGTTCGATTTAGGATTTTGGGAAGGAGGATACTACTTGGTTGGTGGATTTAGCACCGGGGTTGAGATCAGAACAACTGGCCGTTACAGACTCAACAGGACAAGTGGGCGGTGGCGGTGCGTTCCACCAGCTTAATATACGAAACTACTTTCTATAAGGTTGTTATAAGGGGGACTTTATAATATAATCCTATAAGCTTAGCACGTCTCCGTACCCCAAGGGAGGTCAGGGTCATAAGCAGCAACCTACTCGTAGGTTGCTTGAATATGCCCGTATTCAGACGCAAATCATCATTTCCGTTTCTTTCTCGGTTTCCTTGCAGTTTATTGACCAGGGCGCAGCTGGGCTAGCTGAGCGGTAAGGCTTCGTTATCGTCCGAGACATTTCTCCCTAGTTGGGAGCGATCTTTTTCCCGCTGGCCTATCCCAATTTCTTATCTACGCCCTGGCCCTCAGCAGCATTCCGTGGCTATCGATTTGGTGGCTTTTGACCGTTGGCCAGCCCCGTCCAGCAACAACAAGAACGAACTCAAATCTGTTAAGTTAACAGACGTTTTGGAGCATCACAACCTCGAACGAAGAAAGCCTTTAGGGTAGTCGAGTTTTGCTACCTCCCTTGGTTCTTAGATCGCGGGGATATGTTGGGTTGGTTACAGGGTGAAAGCTGCATTCCTGACGTTTTGCGGACATCAACACCAGCGCGGTCGAGCGCGGCTTTCGCCATCAGCTGTACGTCGCTGGTATGGCGGTGACCATGACAGTGGGCAGTTCCATCGAAGAGCGACGCCGGAAGTCGAGGCATATACTCCTCGCGGCCTTTGCCCTTCTGGTTGTGCTTTGGGTTTTCAAGCTCTCCCATCCCAAATACTCAATCGTTTCCTCATATTCCGAGCAATCTCCATTAACCCAACAACCTTCAAACCCTTCGAAGCCTCCGTCAATACCGGTCATTAAAGTGGCCCCCGAAAAGAACTGGAAGTCAAGACCGGTGAACAACGCCCTTACTAGCGATCCCTTCAATGGGACCATTGGCAACAAAGTAGCCGTGATTGTCGAGACAACCTTCCGCGCGAACCTCGTCCCCCTCCTTTTGCATTTTGGCAGCGTGCTGGGTCCCAGCTGGCCCATCCTGATATATACCTCCGTCGAGGGCATCGGTCAATTTTCCACCTCCTCTGCGCTTGGCGGATATTTAAAGACCGGGGCCATCCAAATCCGAACATTGCCACAAAGCGTATTTCTCCCAAATGCGGCGGCCATGAGCGAGTTGATGACGGGGACATGGCTGTGGGAGAGTCTGGCGCCCGCTGAACACATTCTCTTTTTCCAGAGCGACAGCATGCTCTGTGCGAATGCGGCACGAAGCGTGGATGATTACTTCCAGTATGATTTCGTGGGGGCGCTGATTGGGGCGGCCAAACCGAAGGCTTATAATGGGGGGTTGAGCTTGAGGAAGAGAAGTAGTATTCTGCGAGTCTTGGAAGAGTCGAGTTGGCATAAGAACCACAGGGATAAATTCGAGGATCAGTGGTATTATAATAGGTTTGTCACTCAATGTACCCCGCCAAACCCAGGATGTGTGCTAATTCCGTGGGATGACAGATTTAAAGAGATCCAAGAGCAACAAGAAGCGGAAGGGATTGATCCCGAGACCGAAGGTGCTATCAATCTACCCACCGTAGGGGTTGCGAGGACGTTCAGCGTGGAGTCGATTGATTACCCACATCCGCTGGGTGTACAGGAGGTGCACAGGTGGAATAATGACCAGATGGAGAAATTGACTGAGTGGTGCCCGGAGTCCAAACTTTGCAGTAAGGAACCCTTTAAGGATACTTGACGAACCTTTTCTTTCGGTCGGCGATATATTGGGATATTATTAGAGTTGGGTACAATAGAGAATACATGGCATGGCGTCAAGGGGCGGACCTGTTTTCGGTTATTTTGCTGGGATATAAGTTCTGTTACGTCAAGCTGTCATCGAACTGGGAAACTGGCGTTCATTTTGTTATAACATGTATAAATATATCTTCTCACACAAGTTCCTTTTCTTCTTCCATTCGTCTGGGAGTTGTCACGGGTGGCATTGGGGATACAGACACGAAAGGAAGCCAGATCAGCGAGCGAGGAGATAAAGTCTGAAAATGCAGAGTCTATCAAGAAAGTACAAACCAATACCTTCTATTAAGCATCACCATCCTTGAATTGGCCCACTTCTATAGAAAATAAGAGTTGGAATTGTGGGTATATATTGGATCAAGATCTTCAACCGATGCACGTCAACTTGAAGGTTATGCCCACACAAAAGGGAGAGACCGACGGATCGAACCGCAGCGTCAAAAACTAACAGGCGACATCATCGCAATAATAGAGTCCGGAGGCAATAATGGACCTTCTCTCTAACCGCATACCTTAAAGTGTCTAGGTGTCTATATGGACCTTAGGTTACATACCTATTGGCTTGGATTATGGAGGTGTATCCATTGCTGCCAACGCTGGCGAAGTGGGTAAAACCTTGAAGGATCATCTTGCGCCTGGCTCTGGGACACTGCGCCGCGAAACCCCGTCAACACAAATGAAGTGCCTGGACTCCTAGACTCCTGGAGGCATGTATGTAATGTAATGCGCCGCTGCCAACACCAGAAACGGCCCCCCTTTGGCGCTAATTATGCCACATACGGACTGCACCTCGTAATTTGTATCATTACAATCATTGACCATTTGCTTCGCGGTCTCCATCACCACCGCCCGCTGGATGCCCTCAGCCACAACCGGATTGAACCCCTTTATCCGCAACAGTATGACTATACCGCCCCGAGCAGCAGGCACCCATTCGAGAGTTTAAGTTTCCTTTGTTCCTATTCCTGTCCCTCCTCGTTTCCTCCCTCCACCAACTGTCCGCGCGTCAGCCGTCGCAACGGCCCTTGATCAGTTGGGCCACGATGACGACCGCCATCGGGGGATCCAGCTCGCTGCTTCAAAAAATCTTCGTCATCAACAGGACGCGGATACTATTGGGACTGTCGCTGGTATTCGTGTAAGTCTTTTGTCCGCTTGGATTGTCTGCAGGGCGCGAACAGCGAGACTAACGGAGTTGTTCACTCTCAGCTGGGTCATCGCGCATATCATACCTCACTACAAAGACACCGTTAAGCATCTGGCGGCCGAGAAGTATCACGATGCACTCGAGCATCTGCCAGCGGTTAAGGTCGACTGGAACCCGGATTACGATCCGAAGAAACAATTCAATGCCTCCAAGGTGGCACTGTTTATCGAAGGCCGCCCACTCCCTCACCTCGTCCCCCAGCTCCTCCATATGATGGCCGTCGTTCCTCCAGATTGGAGATTCATGTTCCTCGGAACGAACAAGAGTGCTGTCAGCGTGTCTCGCAGTTTTGCGACTCAATACCACGAAGCGAATGGGAAACTGGATATCGTGATAGCCCCCAAGCCGTGGAAGTTGGACAGCAAGGAGGCTGTCTTCCGCCTCATGACGGACAAGCGATTCTACGACGAATTTCTGCCGGACGTGGAATGGCTCCTCAAGTTCGAGGCGGATAGCATTTTATGTGCGAATTCGGACGATTCGCTGAATAACTGGTTAGACTACGATTGGGCTGGCGCCCCAAGGTCAGTTTCCTCCCAAGCCCCCTATCTAATTCAAGTCTTAAAACGTCTGTTTGGAACTCGAGGTCTGACTTGCTAATTGGTAGGAATGCCGAGGACAGATTCTCAGGGAATGGCGGATTATCACTTCGCAGGCTTTCTGCAGTGAAAAGGGTATTGGGTTTCCAGTCACGATACAACGACACGGAGCCCGAAGACGAATGGTTCGGCAAGCGCATGGTGCTTCTCCCCGGAGCAAAGGTCTCCAGTACTGAGGAGGAGAAGCAATTCGCTGTCGAGGATGTCTGGCACGAGAAGCCAATGGGGTTCCATGTCCGAGGAGGCGGCGAGCAGCTCGCCGACGATGTATGGAAGAACCCTACTCGCCGGAAGAAGAACTTCGAGTACTGCCCCGAGCTGGCTATTATCATGCCGATGAAGCTTGAGAGAGAACGGTGTGAGGGGGATAATAAGGAGGGTAAAATCATCAAGGGTCCAGAATAATAGGTCGACGATAGGGGCATTGTTTCTGATATGTTCAAAATCGTTGCAGGGCTTTGCGACTTGTGTGTGTGTATGTTTAATGTCTTCAGATACTGCCATTTGCATGGGAGATTGGGACTGGATTGGGCGTTGCGGCATATTCGGGCTAGGTCTTGCTATTTATCTAAACAGGATGCATTAAAACATGATATACCATATACGACATCTCATCTATTGAAAGCATGCTAGGAGACAGGTTAGTAACACCTCTCATACCATGTAGTTAGGATTTACTTGTCTCTTGTTATCAATCTTAGCATTTCTCTATGTTTGCTTCGAAAGAGCTCATCAAACAAGGGCGTAGGGGTGCTTAGACAAAACATCACATAAACTAGATATCGTTTAATCCATTATTACAGTGCCGTTGCATGCCTTATCTGTTTACAGCCCGCCTTCTATCCATAGGGAAGGGTCATGCAGGAGATTGGTATCCAAGGGGAATAGAGGCGGGTGGAAAGAGGTGGTTTGGCGAAGTGCGAATGACCTTCAGAACTTCAAGGTTCTTCTTTTGTACGGGACCATGATGCCGACTCTAGATCTATATCTACTTCCATGCTCCTCATCAAGTTTGTCTTGAAGTATTTTGTACTCCCCCGCATTAGAGGCAGGAGTTAAACAGATTATTGAGCTGCTAAAGATCATACTTGGAATATTTGACTATACGGCCAACCGGATTGCCTCTACAACCTTTGCTTATTCTCGTTGACTCAAACTAGGTGAGATGGCCTACGATTCCATGACTTTACCTTATGTGGTGTTCAACACCAATCCAAACAAATTAATAGTCTCACTTTGCTAAATCTTTGTTATTAGCAACAGGAAGGTATTGGAAGGCCTTCGGAGATGTCCAAACGATATCCTCCATGCTGTTAGCTTGATAACTGGCCACATATATTGCCTTGTATCGAGCAGAGTTTAATCAGGGTACCAGAGAATGCTCATATTTGGACATGAAAAGGCACCAATGGACGGCGATATGCAAGCCAGTCGGTTTACAGCAGAGAAGGAGAGCATTTTTAGCCCCCGGTTGAAAAGGATCAAAACTAAACAATCAAAGCCACGTTAAGCTAAAAACTGAAAGACTTCTTCCATAAGGGATAAATAGGAAAAATAGTCAGAGGTATCCTCGAACTACTCAACCGAATAGAACGTATGCGAAGTATCCTTGGGCTTAGAAAACTGCCTCCCAAACTAGGGAATACATACCGTAGAGATATAGAGATCAGACCTAGCGGATCAATGATTCAACATGCCGTCAAATAACGAGATATTTGGAAGGTTTGGTAGACAAAATCACTAGAACAAAGTTATCCCTCGTCTATTAATCGGTATCCTATGGCTCTCTCTCGGGAGCAAAGTAAAATAACGGTTAGGAAACTCAATTCGTAAAGGGAGGAAATACAATGAATTTTTTTTAGAAATCATTAGCGTGTAGGAGGTAAGTCTGTGCCTTCTTATTTTTGATACTAATTTGGGCGTGCTATCTTCATCTCGGTTGAGTGTAAGGACCTGAGAAAAGTACAGTTGATCGGTCCTATTGACTAACCTCCGCACCTAGATGATTCCCTCTAGACTCTGGCACAAGAGCCGAGAAGCGTCAATCAATTCGGGCATGGGTTGGCTATGTCGTCTATGAAGGCAATTTGGGGCACTGATTGTCCTGTACAGGCCAGTTCGCAACTACAGGTGTAGCCTAATTGATAAAACTCCAAAGGTACCTTTACATGGACTCGAAACGAGGTAAAACAAATAAAAGCGATCTTAAGTAAATGCCGCTCGTTCGAGAAAGACTTCTTGGTAGTGAGGTATGATCAAAGAGAGTCTGTAGAGCCCGCAAATAAAATGTACAATTAATCTTCATCTAAAGGTCTCGACCGAATTAGGCATTCCGTAGACGTCACTTCCTATTAGGATCTACACGTACTCCCATAATGTGGGACTATTCCAAATGATATTAAACACGGATTCTGGCATTGGATATAGGGCTACGTGCATCGCGTTAATGATGGTGAACTTGTCGTCCAGTCACATAGTATTCAATCATTTTGTACATCTCAAACAAACAGGACCAAACAGCCTGTAGATTCCGCCGTTGATGCAGCTCTTAGTTTAACTATTGATACAATACTTGATTTGTGGTGTTCAGTATTACTTATGTGGTGTGATATCATGATGTTTTAATAAGCTAGAAATGTCCTATAACATGAAATCATCCTAGAAAATATAGCATATCGAAAAGAAAAATAGGGCACAACTGGACCATCTATTACTGGAGATGCTGTGACCGATTGTCCCCTGAGCCACAAGTGCCATGCTAGGTTTCAAACAACCCGCCAGCTGTTGAGATTTCCATCCTCAGTGTTGCATCCCAACCGAAAGACGCTACGGCCATTGGAATATACAAATTCCATAGCTAGGCCGTGGTGAAGAAGTAGCCAACTGTGAAAACCAATTCGCTATGGGTGTAGCATGCATCCCAAAGCTCGGAAACATGCCCCTCTATAACGGACAGGCTCTTGGAGCGGACTACAGAGTACATTATCTCCTTAGAGCTAGAGCTATTGGATCAATTCCCGCGTCCTAGATTTCACTGATATATCCAATAGCTCCGATATAACACAACGCTAGGGGTAGGCCGATTGCTTCATGTTGCCGGTGCCTGATAGGGATGCTCCATTTCAACTCATGAGCCGAGATCTCCTTAACTGAGCTCACAAGCTCGCAATAGCCTGCGTTGTCGTAGAGAGATGAGGTAGTTGGCATGGAAAAGTATACCCACCAGACTACGGTAGTGAGCTGAGTGCGTGGCGAAGGCTGACACTGGATTATTCTAACGCTGGGACCGCCGGTAGCCTTGCCTGCATACATCCATGAAGTAATATTCTGAAGGTGCGAAGACGATATTATAACACATTGTTGGTAGCGTGCAAGAGTACCCATCGCACGTCAAACTAGTCGTTCAAGAGCTACCGGTTTAATCGTACGAGTTGGAATAGGATCTTGAGATCTCGGTCGGCTTCGAAATTCTAGTCTGCAGCTGTGGGGGACCTGACTGCATTCATTCCTATTGAATTGCTTGGTAGTATATAGAGTATCCATTCGTGACGGCTCGCTGAGAGAGTAATATGCAACCCACCTTCTGCATACCGCTATGGTGCACCCAGGTAGGGATTTCTGGCAATGCGCTCAGTAAGAACAAGGCTCGAACAAAGTTCAGTACGCCTACTAGCGGATCTCCAACAGTGATGACGGTGACCGATGGCAATAGTGACAACTATGTAAGACTTGGCACTAAGGCCAAGTAAAGGTCATGATCGACCCTTACGCCTATGCAAAGGTCCATTCTGTCCGATAAGAACTACAAACGTGGCTTTGCGCTGCCAATGTATAAGGCGGAAACTGCTGAACCCACTGACAACCCAAAAGCAAAATAACACATGCATGAGTAGTTGTCCGCGGGCGTGTGGTAACACCGGAGATATTGAGTTGTGGCCAGAGTACTAATCTGACCTAAAGAATTGGCTTTTCCTGGCGGCAAGCCAACCCAGAAATGCGTTGAGGGAATAACTAACGATAGGTTGTCTAGCAATGGCTTTTCCCAACATCTCGACTACAGCCGCCTCCGGGAACGGAAGAGAACCACCAGGAGTGTAGCTCTTCTAACCTGCAGGCCAAACAGGGGAAATTTATGACTAGACGCAGCACCAACATAGAACTTAAATCTAGCCAGTGAAGCACTTGACATCCGACGCTGGTGGTAACAATTCAGAGATCAAGTGCTACTCTAGGGTCCAGCTCCAGAACCTCTGGGATCAAACATGCAACACCGTGGGGATAGGGAAGGATGTGCATTCGGTTCTAATCTAAAGAACGAGGCTGCAATCCGTAGGAGACACCGCGTTGGGAAAATAGTACGCTGATACAGTACCATATTGACACCTGTTATAATATGGCCCACAGGCGTCTTGTGATGGGATCAGATGGACGCCCGACAGTGGACACAGATGGAACCCACATGCAAATAATTTTGAACTTCAAACCTCGAATGAATCCTTCCGTCCCTTCTTGCTCCTTTCCTGCGTCCTGAGGATGGATTCTCTAGGATTCGTTTCATGCCCCACTACCCCCATATCTTGCGTCAATACGAGTAGCGTAACATCGCACCTTGACGTTAGAGGCCGGTCTGCATGGCCGGCCAGCGTCACTCTCTTCCGGAAAATGGGGTTGTGGTATGCACCTACGAAGTATAGGCCCTATAGGGTCTTGGAACGTTGGACGGTGTTGATGCCTTGGCCCACCTGAGCTCTAGAACATCTATTCCCAGTACCGCCACCATGTCGGTCCCAGTTCATCCGGCACGGCATGTAGGGGTCGGAGGAGGATTGGGAATTTGGGATCAGACAACGAACGGATAAGAGCCTATTACGAAGTTCCCCGACAGCACCGAATGAGGGAGTTTCTCGTACTACTGCTGTGCCTGCAAACGCCAATGCTTGACCAGCTGTTGTAACTTGTAACCCAAGGCTAACGGTCAGGCCGTCGGGATCTTGTGAAGTGCTGTACTGCCATGTATCTGTGGAAACCCTCGAAAAATATCCTCAAGATGCGTTGAAGCCTCATTCCAGGAACTTGGGCTTCCCGACCGGCGATCCCGAGCAGCATGGTACGTGTACCAGTGGGCTCGAAACAAGCTAAGGGAAACACTCAATCAGCGCGCAGCAAAATCAGACGACTTCGATGAACAGACGGGCACCAAAGCTTCGGCAGCTGCAGAAAATAGCCAGGAGCAAGCTGAAACCAGCAGGTTACTGCGACTGCAGCGAGCGCCGAGTCTAGAGGATGAAATGCTCGGTCGTTATGCAACAACATGCAGGTTGTGTTTTCCGTTTGGAGCGCTTCTGCTCGACTTGAAGGTTTTCTTTCATCTGTTTAGGGGTGCACGGCTTTGGATCCAATTTGTCATGGACCGCATGTGGGCTTGCAGACTGCACGGCAACTGGGCACCACGGCCGGAATGCTGGGAATCCTTCCAACCCGTACGCCTGGGCGGATCGGCGAATAGATGAGCAGGAAAACCTGAGATGCACCGCCAATTCGGAGACGGGGATTCGTCCCTTCCCGACGCTCGGTTCCAGATGCCGGTGAGCTGGGTGCTGGATATTCGACACTCGATGCTGCACAGGAGGGCGGAGGAGGCTGGGTGAGACGGGGATTCGGAGAAAACTCTCTGGGAACCCAGGGTTCTGGTTGGAGAATCGAAGGTCTTGATGTTAGGCCCAGGCTTTTCAACTCGAGGACGTTTAAAGTGCGGCACTCCGTAACTGTACGTCGTACTTATTCTTACGGATATGGACTCTAGGGCGTTAGCAATAATACATACCAAACCGGAAGCTTGGAAGCGTGCTCCAGTTCGCCCGGGCTGCCAAAGGTGATCGTGGAGTGGACGCCGCTACCCGCCCCTTTGTTTGTGGGGATACGAAGGATACGACTGCTGTGATTGTTGTGACGGTGGAGATAGGTGGGATTAGGTGGAGTTGGTTCCCTTTAATTTGAAGATATATCATCTCATCTCATCTCATATCATTAGTATTATTCCAGCAATTACGGAGTAGTCCCGACCCAAGAAGGTTCCCGCAGGCCCCGCGTTGTCCGGGGGCGGGCCGCACTTGGGATTGGCTCCGGCTGTCTGGTTGCAAATGTTTACTGGCCATGAAAGGAACGGAGTCGGTCAGAGAAGCCAAAGAATCCTTGGCTTCTTGGGGTTCCCAAGCGCTTTGACTTTCCAGCTTCCAGCTTCCTGCAAAGTACTACGTACTATACATGTGCTATACATGTACCTACATGTACTGTATATACGTACTGCAACTCCATACGGAGGTACGGAGCACCTCGAGTTGCACCGTACCCGTTTCCCGGGAGCATGGATCTGGCGCGGCACTAGTATTCCGCTAGCAACGCCGCCATCCCGGTTGTGCCAGTAGGATGTAGCCGTCGATTCCACCGTATCTCACTCCGTAGGTAGTGAACTATCCCATTACGTAGGACAAAGTAGCTTCCTTATTAACTCTTTTATTGCGTTCCTCTTCCACCGCCTGGCTCCACCTTCCCCAAGTACCCCCTCCCCTTCCGCTACTTTACGCCCTCTTATTTTCGTCCTCATGCTGCTCCCACCAGACCCGCAGACCGCAGGGCGCCTGCATGGTTGCACTCTGATCTTCTAGCCAGGTCAGCTAGCTACTAGAGATCCCCCATCCGCCTCTCCGTGTGCTGTCGTGGCATGCTAAACGCTCTCTTGGCTAGCCTTGATACTTTGAGACGAGCTTTATATTCCAACTTCTTGGGAGTAAAAGTGACTAGATTTGTATGATAGAACCGGCTTTAGAGGACAAACATTTTAGCAGGGATAAAAAGAATATCCCGCCCCTCGAGATATGTCTACCAATCCACCTCTGGCGGTAGACCAGCACGACGATGGGGGGCACGAGGATGCCGCCATGAGGAACAGAGAGACCAGTGAAGGATGGCATGATGGGAGCTCTGAGCACGCTTATAGCCCATACGCTGCTGCGAGGACCGTCTTTCGCCACCCGCGGGGCGACAATGATACCATGTAAGTGGCTACCTGCCGGCGTATCTCAGAGAACTTATGAAGATTGTTAATAACGAACCTTAGGAACTCGACACAATCGCTCTACGACTCTGACATTGTATACATAAACATCCACGGTCGCCGCTACTGCAAAAATTACTACATGCCTAACGACGAAGAAGAGCAAGTCCGCTCACAAATGCTCCACTCCGTCTACTTCCACCTATTCGACCAGAAACTCACCATGGTCCCCCTTACCAACCCTCGGAAGATATTAGACATTGGCACCGGCACAGGAGATTGGGCCATGGCCATGGGCGACGAGTACCCCGAAGCCGAAGTAATTGGTACCGATATCGCAAAAATACAGCCAAGTGCAGTACCGCTTAACGTATACTTTGAGATCGACGATGCTGAAGAGGAAGGAGGCTGGACGTGGCCGAAGGATGAATTTGACTTGATACATTTTCGCGCTATGCTGGGTGCGTTCAAGGACTGGAGATATATATACTCCGAGACATACCAACACCTCAAACCGGGAGGATGGGTCGAGGTTTTTGACTTTGATGATCATCAAACGCTAATGACGCATTTTGATAAGGAGCTGGAGATTGATAAATTTTTGGCAGCTATCGCAGAAGCAACGCGAATAGGAGGCCGTCCACGGTCCTATACGCATCTGGAGCCAAAATTTTTGGCGGAGCTAGGCTTCGTAGATATTTCGACGAGTACCACGATGATCCCAATGGGCAGTTGGTCGGATGACCCGGGGGAGCGACAGGCGGGGAAACACTTCCTCGTAGCACAGCTTTGTGGTTTGGAAGCCCTATGTTTACGGCCCCTGACTGAGGTCCTTGGATGGGATCCTGAGGAGGTGAGAAGGATATGTGGGATTATTGCCACGGGCGTGAAGGCTATGGCCCTGGATCATGAGAAGGCGAAGGGACTGGGATTTAATGTTAGGGTGCTGGTGGGGAGGAAGCCTTTCCCTGATGAGCTTCCGGCGAGTTCACCGAGTACTCCAAGGGCGAGCACGACTGGCGATACTATGGGTGGTGGGTAACTAACGGCGAAGGAGGCGTGCATGGAGAAATAGCGTTGGCTTGCCCAGACCGAGGAGTTGGCGGCTAGCAATCTTTGCTCCTTGTCTGCGTGTGCAAAGTTATGCTGTTGCTGTGATCCTATGGACTGGTCGTCCTCTCTCCCCATTTCTACACGGTGACAAGAGGCGTGGATTGGCTTTTGCATTGAGTTTCTAGGTTGGGGGCCTTGATCTCATTGAGTGTGTGGTATATTTCGCTATCACGAAAAGAAATCTTTCACGACGACCTGATGATGAGGACGAGAGATGAATTGTACTTATTCTGTTTATTTATTAGATACCCTATATATTATGGTTATATGTTGGCTATGTTAGCCAACTCCAAAGAACCCCAAAGTCGACCTTGGCTGTCTTGGTTGTATGATGAATCGACTGCGTGAAACTAAACCTTACCCTAAGGTGAGAGCCCGGCAGTTGGAATGTCATCCTCTCTGGCTCCTGGAACTAAGGGAGATAAAGCTATGGGGAAGGGGAGATCACTTATACACAGCAATATAGCGGCCATCTCTTGTTGAATTATGCGTCATGGCCTACCGCACACCCATACCCATACGTACTGTTACCAACACTGCGTAAGGGTAGAGCCTAGAGGGCTGTCAGTGGATAGTCAAAGTACGAAAGCGACTTCCTTCTGGAATGTTAATGATATGGCAAGGAGTGCGGTAAATAATACCTATAAGGATAGGTGAATCCTTTTTGCTTTCTTGGTCGATACTCATGAATAATTTGCAACTCACTTGGTGCTAGAGATATTCAATATTTGGTTGTCCTGTGAATTTTGATATCCCTTTCCTTCTAACAACAACACCTTATATAAGGCCCCCTAATTAAGATAAATATAGAAACAACATATAGAAACAACATATAGAAACAACATATAGAAACAACATATAGANATATAGAAACAACATATAGAAACAACATATAGAAACAACATATAGAAACAACATATAGACACAACTTGTCATGGAACCAGCGCCATGTATACATATTCCCAATGTAGGAACCAACAAATATGCTACTGTGACGTGTTTTAATAGCTGCAGTAGAGCGAAAGGTTTGAAAAGTAAAAGCAAGATAATGAGGTTTAAAAGCAAACAATTCGTGCATATACGAAGTACTGTAATCATAGAGAGCTAGACAGGGTTGTAGGTAAAGTTAAGTAACAACTCAGCTTCATAGTTCATCTTTCTTTCCTTTCTGTTTGTAATTCAGTCTCACAATGTGGTTCTCGCCATCACCATCACCCACAATCTAAAATTGCCTTTTGACCATCATCATCATCATCTACATTGATAAGGCCATTCCATAGGAAAGAGCCGCACCTTAAAGTAGCTTGGCACAGTCGAAACACCAGTAGTATAATCGCGGGCGAAGCAGAATACGGAGATAGGTCGTCCTAACTCTTCCCGATGGTAACTATGAGGATTGATTATAACTGGATCTTTTTGCTGTAGATATTCGGAATAGCGGTAGTACCATTCGCTACACTTGGTTTGATTCCGACATATCGACCTATAGCGCACGTCCTTATATTCCGGATCGGAGTTCTGAAAACCACCTCTGGCAGAAAATTATTGCCATCATGAAGATCTACATGCAATACATTCAATATTTTCAATAGAAGGAGAAGAGTGGTGTAAGGTAATATGTAGCGTAGGAGCACGACGTCGGCACTGCACGTAGCAAATAAACGGTATTGGCTACCACACCAAACGAGTAGCGTTTCGTTCCTGCAGCAAGGACGGCACAAATCGGTACCCATGCTGTCCTCCGAGAAGTGCAGCTGTAACAACGGCAATAAAAGTGTCTAGAATTTTGCTTTTGAGGGGAACACCACTTGGGTTATTCCTCTATTTTGTAGGCTGTTTGGTGACAGCGTTACCGCAACTACAGCCACCAATTTCATTTTTGTAGGCATAAGAAAATTGGAATACGATGTATTGCCACCCAATACATGCCCAATGAGGAGAGGAATGTGGCTTTGACAAGTTATCAAGGACTGGCCAGCATCATCCTGGCTATTATCTCGTGGCGGACAAAACAAGCGGCACTACCAATCTTGCTCTACTAATCTCTGAAACTTTTGGAGTTGTTCCTAATGATCTTTTAATGTATCTATGACATTTAGGTGCCGTACATTAATAAAGCCTGAGTATGAACGAGTGGTATGCCGCTTTTCGTTGCCCATAGTGAGGCACTTACTTCACTTCTCTCCGTACCTTTCTATCCTTCCGGAATAGCTTGCTTAATAACTCTTGCTATTTCATTTAGTTACCACACATATTTGTTATTGTAACTGACATAGTATTCGCCTCTGGTTACTCCCGAAACGACCGTTGATAAATGGGATGATGAGGCTTTCTTCAGCCATAACCCTTCGCAATTTGGGGGCGGTTGGATCTAGTGCTCCGTAGGTACTCATATTAATACCACCAGCCGGCCACTCCTAACCATCCGAACGACGACAAATAACGAATATGCAGCGGACATTATCGCCGTTACGGGCACCACGAGTGGCACATGGGACTCGATGGGAGCGGGTGCCTTTGGCGATAGCGAGTGCGGTCCCTTGGTGTCACCGTCGGGTCAGACACGACAAGGACTTCGACTAAATTGAATCTCATCCTGCCAGAGCAAATTGCTTTCCAAGACGTGCAGCTCGACCCAACCTGGAATGTTATCTGAGACTTTGTTTCAAGCGAGGGAGGCGAGTGACTTCTATTTTTAGCCTCGGCAAACCACACGACTTTCGTATCGGCTCGGCCCGGGAAGATCTGGAATAGACTCGCTGCTGCATCTGTGCATCTTTCACGATGTTGACGATGTTTAATGCGATAGGATATACCGTCGAAAGCGAGCTTCAGCGTACCCACCTTTTAATGGGGGCGTTCAATGCCCATCAACTATCCTGGTTTGTTGATTTCATGCTTTTGCCGGGTGTGTGCTATTTCGCTTGGAAGAACTTCTTCGCATCTGCAGGATGGCCTAAAAACAGGGAAGGCCGAGCGCGACTGAAGCCACACGAAAATAGACCATTCTACGTGGAGGAATATGGTCCTACATCCTACATTGAAGGTGGAGCGGCAGAGATTCCCGAAGACCTGCCACCGCAGACGCACACTATGTGAGATACGAGGTACAGTTGTCCGACCCAGCAACCTCGCGGAAGATCTCCCTCGATATCACGCGGTTTATGAGACACGCATATGGCTGTCTCGCTCTGTACGGGACATGCGTCAAGGTAACCTATAGCGCATGGTCGGCCCGCAGTAAACCTCCGTCATAGCACTCTGATGACCCAGCTGGAAGCAGGTTCAAAGCCCTGACTGGCGAACGAAATGCCAACCCTCGTGTTAGAACGCCCCCTGGCGATATCTTACCTACAATATTGCTGTTAGTACAGCTGATATCGCTGCATGTCATGCAGCTTCTCCTGGTCCCAAGATGATCAAGGCTGTCGGTTGTTGCGGTTGGCTAGGTTTCGTCCCCGCATCCATTACCCATGGACCTAATTCTTTGTTTTGTTTTCTTATGCGTTGCGTTATAGTATCAACAGTACCCACATGCTCCGGTCAGACTTTTTGTATAAGTATACAACTGATCTGCTGCTTTTATTCTTTCCTGCACCACTCTCGTTTATTGGGTTGAAAATCACTCAAAGGTTATACATACTCGTTGACGTGCACTCGTGTGCTGTATTTAGATATTGTATTACTGCCTCCGCGAGATAAACGAATGCTTTGAGTTTCAATCACATCGTCAATTCAGAATGAAGATTACCGCCGCTTTCGTACTGGGGAGTCTTATCTCTGCCACTGCCGCTCACTCGGAATCTGGAGATGGCAATGCTGGTTTACCGAAGTTTATGGGCGCCAGGAAGTTGCTTTCCGAAATGAAAGCTCGGAATGCCCTGCCGCACCCGTTGGAAGCAACTGTCCAGGCGGAAAAGAGACAACCAGTAAAAGCGGAAACCTTGGAGGAAAGGCAGGATTCGAATGGGAGATGTGGTCCCGGTTTTGGAAAATGTGCCACAAACTGTTGTTCACCTGCTGGGTAACTCATATCCTTCTATCATATATGTACTGTCCTTACCAGTTTTACTAGGTACTGTGGCCTGGGCACAGAGTACTGCGCCGCTCCCGATTGTCAATTGGATTATGGCCCTGCATGTGATGGGAATCAGAAACCTGCCGGGACCTCCACAGCCAACATTGCACGACCGAAAATCGGCAATGTACCCTACGGCGGTGGTGGAATTTATGACTGCGTTGTGCCTGGAGGTATACTATTCCCTATTTAATAGAAGGACTGGCTTCTTGTGCTAACTTATTTTAGATATTGCTTTCACTTTCGATGATGGTCCATATATTTATACCTCGGACCTTCTTGACAAGCTCAAGACTCATAATGCAAAAGCAACATTTTTCATCAGTATGTTCCTACCTAGATTGCCTTGGGAATGTTACTAATGTAAACTTAGCTGGAAACAATCTTGGAAAAGGTAAATGAACCTTTTTTTTAGGGAAAAAACCACACAACTAATCTTCTGCCAGGCCCCATCGACAGCACTGCCCAATGGTCGAATCTAATCAAGGTACTATTTTCCTCCCCAGTTTGCAGAATGTAACCATGACTAATCTACCTTCTAGCGCATGGTTGCAGAAGGCCATCAAGTAGCATCACACACGTGGTCCCATCAAAGTTTGACATCTGTGGACGAAACGACTTTTAATAACCAAATAATTTATAATGAAATGGCATTCAGGAATATCCTGGGCTATTTCCCAACCTATATGAGGTACTGCCCAGACTAGCAGATCAAGGAAATGTGTATAACTAACGCATACCACAGGCCACCTTATTCTCAATGCGATGCCACATGTGGCTCGCGTTTGGCAACACTTGGATATCATGTGACATGTTAGTATTCTGAAATGTATTTGAAAGTCTATTTATCTAACTATATTTTCGTAGATTTCGACCTTGACACAGCCGGCTACCTGAACGACGACGTAAACCTGATCCAGAATTCAAAGAATATCTGGGACACAGCGATCAACCCCTCCAACAGCCAAACCGACAACTTCTTGGAGATCGAGCATGACATCCACTTCCAGACGGTGTATAACCTCACTGATTATATCCTGGCATCTATGACCCAGCACGGGTACAAGTCTGTGACCGTTGGCGAATGCTTGGGGGATCCTTCCGCCAACTGGTATCGCTCAACAGATTCCGGTACACCACCCACAGACCCAACACAGACTGTTAGCACTGACGGGAGTTGCTCGGCTAGTGTAACTTGTCTCGGCTCTACGTTCGGAAACTGCTGCTCTGAGCACAGCTATTGCGGTTCCACTTCCGCATATTGTGGTACAGGTTGTCAACCGGCGTCAGGAAATTGCGGCTCCAATACAACACCCACCCAGTCCGTGAGTACAGATGGTTCATGTTCTAGCACAGTTACTTGCCAGGGTTCTACTTTTGGAAATTGCTGCTCCTCGCATGGGTATTGCGGTTCCACTACCGCATATTGTGGTACAGGTTGTCAGCCGGCATCAGGAAGCTGCGGATCTGGCGCACCACCTCAGTCCATTAGTACGGATGGTTCATGTTCTAGTACAGTTACTTGTCAAGGGTCTACCTTTGGAAACTGCTGCTCACAGTATGGGTTTTGCGGGTCCACCTCCGGGTATTGTGGTACGGGTTGCAAACCCGAATCGGGGACTTGTGGCTCTTAATAGTGGCTCTCCTCTTGAGATCTACTTTCCAAAGATATATCCTCGATCATAATTTCTTTGGAGAACTCGTCGGCTAATACGCCGATCTTAGGGTTAAAATCAGGAGGAAAATGAAAAATAGCTTGAGGAAGACACGTCTTTCTAGTATGAATTAATGAGCACCTAAATATAATATATGATATTAGTGTAAATGAGGCGAATTTAAGGGGAAATTTATTGCTTGTAACCAATAGCCAATAAACTTAGACACCGATCTTAATCTTTCATACCACATGACAAATTCAAAACCACACCAACATCTGCGCATTCTACATTACTCTCTCTCAAAGGAGAGAACGAGATCTTTATGTATTTAGCAAGCAATATCCTTGGATTTCCGTATAATAATTTGCCCCAATTTACAAATTATCTCGTATTTCTGACTTGTCAACCATCGTATCGTCAGCCCTGCGTGCAGTAGTGCACACTCAGCGCCCAACCTGTACGAGCGCCACAGCAACCTTCCAGCCCTGTATGAAGTACCCAACTCGATTCCACTGCCCCAATTCTGGCTTCGCTCCAAAAACTCTGAACCGTCGAATTGCAGAGGCACGAAATACGTGGCCATGGAGTCGGAGATTCGTGGTCTCGATTTAGAGAAGGAACTAACCTGCTCTGTAAGTTTGGGCCCTAAAACCAAAGATACATAAGGCTGGCGTCAAGGTCAAGGTCAAGGGCAGGCGAGCACTGCGGCTGCGATCAGATGCGACAGGGCATGTTTGCGACGGGAGATCTTGTTGCAATTTCACTGAGTTTATTTGGGACCTTAGGGAGAGAGAATCATGGCTCGTGGCACTATACTGATACGATGTTGCGCCACTAGATCTGCACCGAAGTGCTCTATCAACCCCTCACCCTCCTCGACTGTCTCCATACTTTCTGCGGCTCATGTTTGAAAGAGTGGTTCAACTGGCAGCTCACCGCGGCGCGCAACTCTCCAAACTCACTCCCCGCAGGCTCTACGCCGTATACATGCCCGTCATGTCGAGCGCCGGTCCGCGCTTCGCGACATGATGCGAGGGTTACAACACTGTTGGAGATGTTCCTCGTGGCGAATCCGAGCAAGGGCAAGACCGATGAGGAGAAATCCGAACTGAAGAAGAAATACACGCCCGGGGAGGATGTAATACCAAAAGTTGAGGCTAAGGATAAGTCTATAAGGGAGAGAAGGGTGGATGATGAAGACCGGAGACTCATGGAAGAAGTTAGGGATTTGAGTCTGAGAGAGGTGGGTGTGGAATCTTCGGACGCAAGGAGGGAGCGTAGGAGAAGGGAGGAGGCAAGATTACGCCCGTCAAGACGAGACTCTAGTCGTGAGCATAGTCGGGACAGCAGAAGCGGGGATGATAGGGACAGACAGCGACGGAGAGAAGCAGATTCTGGGCGAAGAGGAACTAGGGATGATCCTCGATCCGACACAGAGTCGGGAACAGAGCGAAGACGACGAAGGAACAATGAAGAGGCGAGAAGAAGACATGAAGAAACGAGCCGCACGGCAGCAAGGCAAATCGAACATCAATCATCTTTACGGTCATTGATTAGCTCGTCCGATATCGATTCTCAAGAGATGGAGGAGGAGATCTTGCGCCAGATTAGAGAAGAAGGGCTCCTAGATGGAATAGACTTGGAAAATATTGATGTTAGCCAGGAGGACCAAATTAGTGAAAGGATAGCTGAGGCATTCAGAAGAAGGCAAAGCGAGAGATCTAGGGAACAGCGTGAAAGGCAGAGGTCTAATGACCGGAGGCGGCAAGCTCGAAGTTCTGCCCCGGAATCGAGGGAAACATCTGGTGATGATAGTGGCCGAACGCCAAGAAGGCGGACACACACCAGGAATTCCAGTGCTGTTAGTGACACTGATGGGCCGAGCAGACCGCCAACATCTATCAGTGCTGCCCATGCTGCTCACCTTGAAGTCCAGCCCAGTGAGGAACGGCGGAGGAGAAGAACAACTAGCGGTAGTCGAAGCTCAACCGCCCATGTTATAGGCACACAAGCCCAGACAAGACCAGCAGCACGGTCACAAACTGATTTGAGCATAAGATCCGGTTCCATGGACCTGGGGACTTCACGCCCTACAATCACATCAGGCTTGAGAACTAGCACAGAAACAAACCGTCAGCATGGTAGTGTAGGGACAGCTTCTGAACTGGAATCCCGCGAATCACAAACACAGCCGAATTCCAGCCCACGAATGCGTACAAGTCCTCGATTGCAACAGCCTGCAACAGCATCGATATCACAAACTCGGCGAGCACCCCCTGCTGAGATCTTCGTTCCTGCATCAATACCTTCTTCGGCCTCGTTACACTCGCCAGGCGAGCAATCGTTGATGCCTGCACCGCTGTCCCCAAGTCATGCTCCACGAACATCGCTCTCTGACAGGGCGATGGCGTTATCAAGCGGTTCAAGACCAACATCCTCGTCCTCTATGGTATCACGGAGCCGTGCCCCCCTCTACCCCGAACCTTCTTTGACTTGCGCTCGGTGTTCTAAGGTTCACATCGAGTATGAACTTCACTACAATTGCGGCATCTGTCGTGGCGAAAATTATAATATTTGTCTTTCATGTTTCCGGTCTGGGAAGGGCTGTCTGCATTGGTTTGGGTTTGGCTACGCTGCATGGTCGAGGTGGGAGGCGCTGACCCAGTCGGGAGATTTACCTCCTAATGCTGAAAAACCTCACATGCTCATAGCATCTCGCTATATACCACCTAAAATTTCGCCTGGGGGAGCTGATGGCCGAAAGACCCTCACTACCGAAGACCCTCAAAAACGGCTGCAGAGCGGCACATTCTGTGCAAACTGCCTCGCCTGGGCAAACGAGTGCTACTGGCGCTGCGATTTCTGCAACGAAGGTGATTGGGGGTTCTGCAACCTTTGTGTAAACCGAGGGGAATGCTGTACACACCCTCTCTTACCGTTAACCTTCAAGCCGCCAGAGTCCGATTCTCCACCGCTATCGCCAACTCGCGCTCAGCAAATGCCTTCATCGGCCACGATTCTTACGGGACCTGGGGTGCTAGATATTGGACGCTTCAAACCTCTGACATTCTCTGTGCAATGCGATATCTGCCATCATCCTATTCAGCCATCTAAGACACGATATCACTGCTTCTCTTGCACAAGTAAAACACCTAATACGCTGCCCGGAGACTACGACATCTGCACAACCTGCTACCCAAAGCTCGTGACTTCTCGTCGTGTCAGCGCTGAAAACGGCATTAAAGGCTGGCGTAGATGTCTACAAGGGCATCGCATGGTCGTTTTAGGGTTTGAAGATAATCGAGGAGGTCAACGTAGGTCGATTGCACAGGATCTTGTCGGTGGTCGCATGCTTAAAGAGGAACCGTATAATTCCAGCGATTATTCCGATCTTCAGAAATGGAGCTGGGAGGATGAAAAACATGTTAAGCTCGTCACTAAGAATGTCATGGATACCTCACCAATCAACGTCCTAGATTTAGCTATCGACAACGACTTCCCAACCGATGGAGGCGTCGGCATGTCATGTTTTGCTCGATGGAGCTGGTACCCTGCACCGGGCGTTGATGACGAGTTGATGTTTCCGAAGGGAGCGGAGATCAGGGAGTGCAAGGAGGTTAATGCCGAGTGGTGGTATGGGACTTATATGGGAAAGACAGGTTTGTTTCCTGCATTATATGTTAGGATCCTGGATAGGGCACCTGGTTCTTAAGATGCTTTGAGTTAATTATTTGTTTACGACCCGAGTAATGGCGGACGGTCGTATATATGGATATATAATTTTTAGCTTAGTGTTCATCGATGTCTATGAGAAATGATTTAATGACTACAAGGAAGGCCTTTTGCTAGACTTTCTTCAAGCGTTATCAAAGAACTGTTTAATAAGCATTCCGAGGGGTGCGAAGAGTCATTATGCCCATGGAGCAGTACTTTGCCGAAGCTAAGAGCTCACATTGGCACTGTCTGTACGTTAAGTATAGGTAATCAGCTTTTAGTAGGTATGGTCCTAGCATCTATCGAGCAAATAGATGATGGATGATGGGCCCCTTTATACATCGGCAAGATCGATGAAACTGTATCCCGTATGGCACGATTTGAACCTGGTGACAGGTCGCAGCCCCGTTCGACGCTGAATCGCTGCATAACGTACTTCCTGTTTTAGTTATCAACATACTCATAGAGTCCTATCGACTGATCAGAACAAGATCGATCTACGAAGTAACTTCAAACCCCCAAGTCTGCCCCGCGATGGCCCATGGCGATGGCGACACCGCAACGACTGAAACCCCTCGATCCACCGATATCCCCAAGGACTAGCGCTCACCATCTTCGTCCGTATACTAGAGAAACATCTCCCCGATAGCAATCCTCCATACAACCGGTTGCAAGCACCCCATAATCTTCATTGCCCCCCGTCACCTAAAGTCCCCAGTTCTTGCTGTATGGAAGCGTAGATGGTGCTATCTCGTATATTTTGATATGGAATCTGTGGGTAATTTCCACCAAGACTATAGCCTCTCATCTAGGATCTCAAGTGGCGATGGAAGGAGCAAGAAGCGATGCGCTTCTCGCGAAGGCTATGAGGTGGCGCGAGTGTCTGAAGATCAGGTTGATATCGTAGTATCTACCTCCTCTATTCCACGCCATCCCTCAACACTCAAGCCACTAGCAAATGTGGGGATTGTGAGCGATGAAGATGGATTCGTAGCATGGGGATATATAAGTGTCGACGGAGGTAGAGCAACGCTCTATGTGTTGCCTGGGTACAGAGGGTGAAGTCTTGCTACGCTGGTAGCTGAAGAGCTCCTCAGGACACTGGATGTTGGGGAGTTCAGCGACTTGGGATATGAGGGAAAGAGTGAATGGGTGCATGCGGATGTCGCGGCGGGGAATCAAGGTAGCGAGGGCCTTATGAAGTTTTTTGGAAGCAGAATTGTTTGGCAGAGCAGGTATCTTCAAGTAGATAGTGAACAAGTTCGATGCTGGGGATGACCTTGACGTCTGCTGTTGCGGTAACCGCGCCGCCTGACTATCCCCATTGCAGGAAAAGTTATCTAGGATTCTAATTGGGTCGTGGCGGGAAGTAGAACTCTATCTACTCTGGTTTCCTTAAGAAAAACTGCAGATTCAAGAGACTTCCTACCCAGCCGCCCAATCCACAACTACCTCCAACCCCCTATCTTCCTCATCATCCCCCCTTCCCTCTCCCTTCCTCCTATTCATACTCAGTTTAGCCAAGAAGCCTCTTGAGCCTTGTAAATATGCCTGCAATATATGATTATTGTCATCGGCATCGACGCTTTGCTATTACGCCTTCGCGTCTTGCTGGTTGATGTGGGAGTCTGTCATTTTAGTTAGTGAGCGGTCATAATGAAGCATGAAATGTAAGGAGTAGAGAGCCAGGCTGCTTTTCCTTTCTTTTACTAACGTACCTAGTACTTTTCTGTTAAAATCCATTCTCTATTTAGCTGGAGGCTCGCTCTACTAAAGTTTTGGGGTTTCGTAGCGCTCAAGTATCCACGATCCGTGTGTCTAAACCTTCTAGCGACTGATATAGATAGTATGATTATTCCTCATCACTACTATCGACAATAAACCCTGCCCTAACCCTCGGCCGACTAGGTCTCATAACAGGGGCCATATCTTCATCCTCATCGTCATCGCCTAATGCATTCGTTATGCTCTTCAACCCATCTGCAGCAGCCGACTCGGACACAGAATCCTCTTCATCCCCATCCACCACCTTCCGCTTTTTCGTTTTTGAAGGTCGTGTGTGTGGACTGGATAAGGGGGTATCAGTCGCCTCCATATCGGAGTCGTCGAGGATATTTTCCCTTGGTGTGGATGAAGAGCGAAAACTAGGAATGATATTATCCTCATCATCACTGCCCACAGAAATAGCACTAGAAGCCCTTTTTCTACTCTTCATTTTAGCATTATCACCATCATCCTTCCCAACACGGAGTAACTCCTTCATAATCGCAACTTTAGTCTTCTGTCGGAGCTTCTTTTCATGCTCGAAGAAAATGCGATCTCTCTCCTCATCCGTCTCGTCATCACTATCATGAACAAATAGGTCACTCTTAATTTTTCGGTTCTTCTGGAGTTCTTTCTGGCGGCGCGCTTCTCGGCGCGCTTGTAGCTGTTCTTCTGTCAAGCCGCCACCCTCGGGATCTTCACTTCCCTCCTTTCTTCTACGTCGGCGGGTCTTCTTTAATGCCTCTAGGGCCTCGGACTTCTTCATGGCGGTAGGGCCACCCGCGGGAAATAAGAACTCCTCTTCATCGTCGTCATCAATTCCATCGTCATCATCATCGAACACCGCCCTCCTCCTTGCTGCCGTGCCCGCAGATTTCCGCCTGATGAAATCGCCTGCTTCTTGCCCATCGTCAACGACAGGGGGGTTAAATTCAGCCTTCTTAATCAAGTCCAGCGATTGATTGAGTTGATCTGCAGACAGTGAAGCGGGTATGACCCATGAGCTTTCAGGATCATCATCTACACCCAATCGTTGAAATCCGACTAATGACATGAGAAGCCGGAGATGCCCATTCTTGAACATAGCGAGCTTTCGTGTATCATTATCAGGTTTAACCACTATTTTCAATCAGCATGTAAAATCATGTATGGGACAGAAAGCATACGAATAGTGGGAGCTTTTGGTGGCTCAAGTGGCTCAGCAGGTGTTTCGGTGTTTGGCTCAGCAAAAGGATCGTCCTCGATAGACTGCAATGCAGCATTCGACCCTTCCCAACTCCTTCGTTCGCTCTCGGCAGAAGAGAGTTGCGGCTTGATCCATTGAAGATGTTCCGCTTCGTTCCTGTCAAGCATAGCCCCAACGACGATACTAATCTGCTCTTCCCACTCCTTGCCTGGTTTGACTTCCAATTCCGCTGCGGCGCGTGGTGTTGTAGTCACCGTCTGCTTCTCGTAGCCATACTCGAGATAATGCGCAGTACTATTGATTTTCGAAAATAGCATTTCGACTACTAACTCGGGTCGTTCTTGAATTTTCTTGAAACTCCTTTTCAATATTTGCTTGACAAATGCTTCCCACTCCTTGTAGCAGGGAGACTGTGGGTCAAGACTTTGTGGGCCCTTGATCATTTTATAGAAGAGAGCAATGATATCGACTCTGAAGAGCATCACACTCATGTCCTGCTTGTAAGCAACGCGATAAAAAAAACGATGGGCGCGTTTTAATTGGGGAGGCTTGAGATCATTATAATATCCAGTGAAGGTGACAAATGTGTCGACGCATCCTTGAGTCGCAAATCTCGAAGCAAAACGCTTAAAGTCGAATTTCCGTTCATTTGACGTTCGTTCTGCCCGAGTTTCGTCTTCTCCTTCCGATTCATCAACAATATTATCATTGCCATCATCTTCGCCGGCTTCTCGTGCGGCTTTCTTTTTTCGTCGGACCCGCCTCCGTGACCTCACTTGTAGATCCATATTCTGTTTCGCGTATCGCTCGAGAATTCGCAAATAGTTGTGTGCGAGGTCTGTAACAGAATCCAGGTAGCCGAATCCTTGGTCTTTGTAAGTGCGGGTGATATTTGCAACCCGGTCATGTGTGGTCTCTTCGTAAAATATGCGGTTAAGGATATTCTCCGCAATTTCTTGATCTTCCTCAAGCGGAGATTCAGACATTTCCTGAACAGTGATGAGAATCTGCGTAAAGCATTTCATCGCAGCACTGAGATTATGCCACAGTTTATTCTCAAAAGCTGAATCCATAGCTCTGTTCAATGTGACGAACATTTCTTGGCTCAAGACACTTGCTACTAGTGAAAAGCTGTCTAAGTCGTCTGGGTTGACCGACTTTTGGCGACTTGAGGGCGCTTTGATTTGTCGTCTCGCGCGTTCCGCCTCGAGGAACCATGAAACCAGGTAGAAGAACTGTCTAGGGTGGTACTCTAGAATCCGTTCTGCTTCTCGGTCAATGGCTTTGCGAACGTGGTTGAAAAGTGGATTGAATCCTGCATCCAAGAACTCCTCCACAAAAGCACGGAGATGCTTGGTGGCTGTAACAGTCAGGCGTGCAGAGGTGTCAAAATCCATGGGTCCACCTTGTGATTTCAAAGCCCGATGTGGAGGTCTGAACTTCTTGGTACTGTCCATCTTTGCCAGACCCCTCGTAGAGTCCGACACGGCAGCCTGTCCGGAAATCGCTGTGTTCTTCCCATCTTCTCGCTGAATCCAGACCATGGGACCAAACCGATTATGTCTTGTAGGTGCGTGAGTTTGGTAGCTCCTTAACATTGCTGCCTCCTTCTCCCTTAATTGCGCCAACTCATCCATTTGCCCGCTCTTCACTTTTTTCTCGTCCAGAAAGAGTTTGTTGATATCAACTCCTTTAATCAGTTGGAATATTAGGTCTAAAACTACCACGTCTTGAGTGTTGAAGTCCTCCCCCATTGTCGAAGAAAGGGTTAATAGCAGCTGAAATATATCTTGGTAGTCGAAAGCGTCGATCATGGAGGATCTCGAGATCTCGGCTTCATCTCCCTCGTATTGAACGTTTGGCGGAGGAGCAATCATGGCAATATTACGCAAAAAGTATAGCATAAGTTTGATAATTCCCTCGTCCCTGCTGCTCCGGTCGCCCATATCCTGCGCCATAGAGGGTAACGCGCACCTCACCGCAGTGTGAAGTATCCTTGCGCCATCATAATTTACAATATCGCGCTTGTATCCAAGTTGGGCAATTTCGAGATAGGGAATATGTCGGTGATGATTGACCGTCATCTGTTCTGGGTTCTTCTCTAGCGGCCACGTAAGTGGCACCATAAGCTCCAGGCATGCCAGAGCTACCTTCAATTTGAGTCGGTCTTCTGTTGCGTTCTCGGACCAGGTCGCCAGAATTTCAAGCAAATCCCCTCCAACCAGATTCGATTCTGCCAAACATCGTGCCACGTCCAGTCGATTCGCCTTCTCATCGTATAACTTCAACCATCTCTTGAGATCCCGCAGACATGCTATGGCGTCGTCTCCAAGTATATATCGTCCATCCTCATCGGCGCCGCTTCCACCCAACTAGAGCGCGTTAGCATAATAAATTCCTCTTAGGCATTACGGGCATAGGTAAGGAACGTACTGCAGACACAAGACTCGAAACATAGGCGCGAACTTCGGGGTCGACAACATCTCTGTTCCCGTTTGCCAATTCCATTTTTGCTGGAATGACAGTTGATGTTGATGGTGCATTGAGCTCGCAATCAGTACAAGTATCAATATCAACATCAATATATCAAAAGCTCTCTACACGCTTCAGTTTCCCACGGAAGTTTGGAGACGCGACGCGAACCCCTGCGAAACCACTTTAGCGACTCCGGATAAGGATAAGCCTCCGCTCCGCCCCGCCGCCGCCGC
The DNA here is from genome assembly GCF_003357145.1 of Venustampulla echinocandica. Classification (NCBI taxonomy): domain Eukaryota; kingdom Fungi; phylum Ascomycota; class Leotiomycetes; order Helotiales; family Pleuroascaceae; genus Venustampulla; species Venustampulla echinocandica. Next base: position 1,204,275 of record NW_022474210.1, read on the forward strand.
TTTCCGCCAAGTCTCCGATCTCAGCTGCTTCTAGCGTCTTAAGCCGAGGTCGAATACGTAGTTCTATCGGAATAGTTCGTAGAAATAACCTTGGATTCTCAGAAATCTCCAACCTCACATTTGCACATTGCACCAGCACAGCACAATGTTCACTCCAATCTTCAGACGGCAGCTCCTGCAAAGCAGTAAACATGCCAGATGCTTCAGCTCGACACGTGTAGTCGCCACTGCTGATGTCAAGCATCTTGGTGTTATTGGAGCGGGGCAAATGGTATGGCTGGAGAGCTGCTCCCCGACCTACGAGCCATTGACTGACATGATTCCAGGGCTTGGGAATAGCATTGGTCGCTGCACAAAAAGCCGGAGTTCCAGTGACACTGGTAGATACAAACCAAGCATCAATTGACAAAGGCCTCAAGTTTGCAGGTACGCAGCACGGCTCCGGCTCTTCATTCCCACCACCTCCAATTACTGACATATCCATCGCCTATAGACAAACTTCTAGCCAAAGATGTCTCTAAAGAGCGTATCACCCAAGACCAAGCGGACAAGATCCGATCCCTTCTCTCTACAACTACGTCAATGGACTCCCTCTCATCCGTGGACTTCGTGATTGAAGCCGTCCCCGAGATTCCCTCCCTCAAATTCTCTATCTTCGAATCCCTCGCGCAGATCTGCCAACCACACACTATCCTAGCTACAAACACCTCCTCCATATCAATAACACGCATTGCAGCGTCGACAACGAAGGACCCCACTGATACCTCGGCCTCATCCCGTGTAGTTTCCACACATTTCATGAACCCGGTGCCAATCCAAAAGGGCGTCGAGATCATAACAGGTCTACAAACGAGTCAAGAAACCGTCGATACCGCCATTGCATTCTGCAAGAAGATGGGAAAGATCCCCTCGCAATCCGCTGATTCACCCGGGTTCCTTGCAAATAGAATTTTGATGCCGTACATCAACGAGGCAATCATATGCCTAGAGACTGGTGTGGGACGCCGGGATGATATTGATGCCATCATGAAAAACGGAACAAACGTGCCTATGGGGCCTTTGCAGCTGGCAGATTTCATTGGCATTGATACATGCCTGGCCATTATGAAAGTGCTGCACGAGGAAACCGGCGATTCCAAATATAGACCTAGTGTTCTACTGGGGAAGATGGTGGATGCTGGCTGGTTGGGGAAGAAGAGTGGCAAGGGGTAAGTTTATATCTTGATGAGTTACTCATGCACAGACGCTAACAGAGACATAGCTTTTATGATTATTAGAAATTCGAACACGAACTTCCTCCGCGGGACAAACGGGACAAGCCACTATGCTACCCAACTTCATCAATTCACCTTGGAAACCCCAGATCACATATGATGAATTCATCAAAAGCAGCCACTTATTAAAACACCTCATCATTCCAATATCCAATCAATATCTACAGGCCCACCCACGGACCAGCTCATAGCAAAAAGCCTCAAAAAAATATACACAAAAAAATAACTTCCATCTCGCCCTTCTGCCCACCCTGCTGATTCCCCCATCATAACCAACAATGCCCATTCCATATTCAAATAACCCCGCCAAAAATCCCAATCATTTCATTCATTTGCAACTCTTTTCATATAGCGTTTTTTTTTCCATATAGCCATCCCAACCCCCATTCTCCCTATCCCATTTATAACCATTCCATTTACTAAAACACTGGTACTCTGAAAAAAAAGGAGGGAAAGAAAGGAGAGTAAGTATCGCTCAACGAAGAGCGGAGGTGAGCGACGGTGCTGGGAGGAAGTGAGCTAAGCTCAACGAGTCATATGCTCCGGCATTGCGACCTATTAACCTGGGTCATATAATTGAATATGTGCCTTCCGAGACGAGAAAACAGTGCCATGACTGTCGCAGAGGACGTGCTGGAAAGTCCCGATGCGTGCTGCAGGCGCCCATTAATGATTTCTCCTCAGATATGATAATATCTACTACGCGCTCTCAAAACTTCCAGGCATCGTAAAACTCCTTTTCCGCTTTTGACCCGTCTCGTACTGCATAGGCCTGAGGTAGGATGCCTCCTCATTATTTCTAGCTTGCTGTTGCTGTTGTTGCTGCTGCTGCTGTTGTGGCTCTCCCCCGGGCTGCCCTGATCCCTGGCCCTGTGTCCCTTGCGTTGTGTGGACAGCATGATCCCCATTATTCTGACTCTGATGTCCAAAATCCCTATCCCCATGTTGCGGCCTGACAGGACTAAGACTCGAATTATAGGCAGCTGAGAAATCTGGCGGTGGCGCCATCGGCGCGCTTAGCTGTGGAATATTGAAATCCCTGCTTCCTGACCCTCCATCAGCAGGTGTCCGTGGCAGCGCAAAGTCAACGGGTGCTGCCAACGGCGCGCTTGCGTATCCTCCTGTGAAGGCACTGAAGGAGTTACTTCGTGTCGTTGTGGGGCCATGCGGAGAGTTAAGCTGAGGTGGAAGCGCCCGATACTGGTTTCGAAGGTCTAGACCTGGCGGGAACGCTGCTGAAGACGTTCGCAGTCGAGATATTGAGGCCGGTATCGATTGCTGTAAGGAACTTAATGAATTCGAGGGGCCATGCGACGGCGAAAATGCCATGTGGGGAGGTGAGCTTTGGATATTTGCGCCTGTAGAAAGGGGTTAGCACGTGAGTTTTGCATCACAAGTACGGGAACTAGAAAATTTGAACCAACTTGAGAATCCTGTGCCATCATACTGATGCGAATTGACATTATTGTTACCAATTTGATCAGGCTGATACACAGACTGCTGCCGACCGCTCAATTGTGGACTCGGCTGCCCCGATTGGTAGTTGGTGTAGTCAAGCGTTTCTCCCTTCCACGACATGCTCGTTCTTAAAGGAGACTGGATCGATTCGGATCGTGATCTGGACATAGTCTCTCGAAGCTGCAGAGGCTGCAACGGTCGAACCGGCTGTCTCGAGTGGGACATGTTTTGATAGCTATTCTGCCGGTCGAAAGGATTCGAACTCCGTGGACCTGTGCTCATTGGACTGGTGAGGTGACTTCCAGGGTAAAACCGGTCGCTGGAATTCAAGGACAACGGCGAGAGAGCATCAGACGTACTCATCGACCCGCTAGCACCAAAGGCTACATGACCAAAAGCTGGACTGAGGCCGCTGGGAGAGATATGCTCATCATGATGATCGTGTCTTCTCATGGTGTCAACCATCAAGGGCCGCATCATATGGTCAGCATAGCCTGGGACATAATCGACTGGCGATTGCATGGGAGTGCCGATGCCATGAACTGCCCCATACGGAGAGTGCAAGGCCTGCACATTATCGAAGTCGTCTGGTACGGCTCTCATCTTCATCATGCGCTCTCGGTCATCAGCTGTCAACCGCTTTATCTTCGCTCGTCTGTATGTGGTCAGTGATGCTATCCCCCACGTCTCTGTTTCTAACAGTCCGAAGTCTCTCTTACCTATTTTGGAACCACACTTGGACTTGTCGAGGACTAAGCCCTGGTATTTCCCTTGAAAGGCGCTCACGGTGAGCCGCATCAGGATGCGCCTGTTTAGCAAACTCGCTCATTAAGAAGCGTGTTTGTTGGTGGGTGAGACTGGCAGCACTATTAGTATATATTCGATTGCGCCAAAAAAAAAAGAATTAGGTCATGTAAAGGTAGGGGCATTGATTTTGGGGCGCCAATATCATACCGAAATCGCTTCATCTTTCTTCGCTCAGCTCGTCTTTCGGCAGCAGTCTGTGGTGGTGCCCCTTCCTCCACATCAATCATCTCATCGTCGTCCTCCTCCTCCTCTTCGTCCTTGATTTCTTCTGGCACATCTCCTCCGTCATTATTCGCCAGTGTTGGCTGCTGAGTTGGGGCGCTTGATGCAGAGCTTAGTGGATTTGAACCAAGTGAGCCAAGTGAAATTTCTGTCGACTCTGTAGAAACTAAAGAGTCGTTACGCGCAGGATTGGCTGGATGGTCGCTATCGCCCGGTGCGGATTCTGGCCGCTCTATGACAGACGCTGGCGGAGCCTCTTGGCGAAGGGGTCCCAGGCTATGCCGGTGCTCGAGTGTAGGTCTCGAGCCACTCTGCTGTTGCGCCTGGTTGTTTTCAGAACCATTTGGGTTTGCTGTGTGATCAAACGATGGCTGGAGGAGGCCATTCTGTCCTGGAAGGGGAAACGCTGAGTACTGTTCTCGCCAGTCCGGCTGCGTCGTCAGTGGCTCAAAGTTCGACATGCGTGGAGACGCTGCGTTTCGATATATCGCCTCGAGCTTGCTAGAAGACCAAGTATTCCTTCCTGTATCACATTGCCGTGTAACAAGCATTGAGAGATTTGTTGCTCCTGGTGCAAGAAAGCCAAAAATTCGGTCCGATACGTTGACGGGCGAGAATATGATCTCGTATTCCGATGTGCAAAGAGGCCGAGGTGGTGGGACGATGCCGTGGAATGAACGAAAGTCAGGGCCGCAGTGGATAGGGGTTGATCACCGACCAGAGGTACTCATAAGGTTATCAGGGGCGAGAGTGTCGGATGTGTGTTGGATGGTTGACAAGCTTGCTTGACTGGGATGGCGACGGTTGCGTACAGACTTCTCTTACAACAACTGGATACTCGTGTGAGGTTTTCCGAACAAGACGAATTCGGCTGCAGGTCTTCCTACTAGATAGATAAAGTCTGCCAGATCAATCCACAATTTCGTCGGCGGGTCGGATTGAGGGGCTCTTTGAGCTCCTAGCCTGGTTCAGGACCTATCCTTCAGCCCAGGACAATCGATACACTTAAAGTGACAGTCTATCGATCACGCGGGGCAGATGATAGAGATAGAGCGGCCGGAACCCAGGGTGGTTTGGACCTTAAACAGTCGTGGCGAGTGTTCTGCGTCGTCCAAATGAAGGATAAATTGCTTTCCAGCTTTATGACGTTCCTCGTCCGTTTTAGGCAATCTGAAGGTTCCTGTGAAGTGGATAGGGTCCGCGGTCCTGATTTTCACGTTTGGTCGACGAGCGTCGGATGATATACCCCAAGATTGAAGGGCCTTGATATGATGCTTGGTATGATCACCACGACAAGGTCAATGGACCCGAGAGGCGCCCTCTTCTGCCACTCCCTGCCACTCCCTGTCAAATGCTCCACACTGCCCACAGGTGCCGCTGAGAGAGACTTTAATCCCGCGCCGACGACGGGCGTTGCACGAGCGGAGAATTATCGACGCTGGGCAAGATCAAGACAGGGACAGCACGGGTGGTTATACTATCTTGGCGAGACTCCGTTACAATAATAATATAAGGTGGAAATAAGGCCAGAATGGAAATATGAAGACTTTTCACAGGCGGGTAGCAACGAAAACAATGGAAGCGCATGAGGGCTTCCAAGCATGGCCGAGGGACTTATTAGCCACAAGGCTCAAGAACGATAGTAAACGAGCACCCGGTTCAATGACTAGTCTCTGGAGAACTCCCTTATAGCCCCTGTGAGGATTGGCAAATGGCATCGGAGAAACCGCAAGGTGCTGGAGAGCGCCCCCATCGAGAACCTCGTGCAGACTCAGCACGCCTGGATAAGATGAGGGTGTGCCTAGGGTTATCGGAGGGGCCTGTTGCCGGCGCAATCATCCGATACTCTGATGAGGCAGGAAATAATAGCGAGCCAACAGGAACAGGTGCGAGATCAGCCAGGGCCTTGAGGTTCGCGAGGTGCATCGATCTCAACTGCTAAGCCTGATGGAGACGGTTATGCCACACAGCAAGTGTGACAGGGCGTCAACGGAAAGATCGAGGCTCGGCCGGACCTGGCTGAAATCATTGGCATCGGCGCTTTGCCAGGACCAACATCCTGCGGGTCAACGCATAACGGCTGCCATGTCTAGCGAGGGGAGGGTGATTAGCCAATAAGACACATAGCGGAGAACGAACTGTTCAGGGGGGGAGCTTTTGATATGAGAAGCAACTTGACAACGTGACGGCCCTGGCTCGACGAGCACCAAAGAGGATCTCTCGTAGCATTGGAGACCGCAAACAACAGTATGGATTCGCAGATCACAGCTAAGCTCTCGTGGCGGGTGCCTCATCCAGCTTGTTGGATTGCCCAAAGCATCCTCCGGCAGGCTCTCAACACTCCGATATGGCGCAGATCAGGCTCGGCTGCGGAAGTCACCACACAGCGACGATGCCCATGGGAAAAGCTCTCTGGGACGACGCATCGTGGTCCGGCCTATTATTCGCCCCGTGCAGGTTAGTCCTGTTGAACCTTGCGGCACACACAGCGGCACTCGGCGGCGGTAGGGCATGGGCTGCCAATGCTCGCAGAGAAGGTAGAAAAAGGCTAGAAACTTGTTGTCTTCCTCGACTAGGAGGGGTCTGCGGGTAAGGTTTTGTTGCCCCAAATGCCAGCTGTGGTTTCAAGAATGGGGCCAGGATCCCATGCTGGTCGAAAGCACTAAAGCCGACAACGAACAGCTGCTGGTACGAAGTACAGTAGGCTTGTTTCCGGCATGGCAGCCAGTGTTTCTTGCATATCTACATCCGTTTGGAACTCTGGGCGCAGAATGCCTTGGGAATGCAAAGGCGCGCGCAAATGCATAGAGGAACAATATGCAAACCAATGCCGCCGCCAGAGCAGCCGCTGCTATCTGATAACTCGGAATAGAACCTGGAAATGGTTCCTATCCCCTTCCCCTTCATCATGACAAGCACAAGGTTTCCCGGCAGAGTCTGTGCGCATCACACATCCCGCGCCATCATCTCGCCATGGCGATGAGTCCCGGAAACCAAGAATCTACCGCACCGTTAATGTACATCACCGATGCCCCTGTAAATCTCGTGCAGTGCATCGAGGCGGGCGGGAGAAGGAGGAGGAGGCTGGAGGCTGCTCCACTAGTGAACTGAGCACCGCAGCAGCGCAGCAGCGGTGCCAGTAGTGGCAGCACAGGGACACATTGCAGTACCACACTTGCGAAGACTGCTCCTCCTCCTGCTCCTCCTGCCCTCCTGTCTTTCTCCTTCCTCTCTTTCCCATTCCTCCTTTCCCCGGCCCGATCTGCCGCGGTGCGACCTCGGGTGGGCATCCGTGGTAGAGTAAGGGGCAGAAGCGACCTGAATCCTCCTCGGACGGGCAGGCAGCTCGCCATCGAATAGCCGGGACTGCGGTTGTGCCATGGGACACTGGACAGCTTTCCTGTCGCGATTTTGCGCTGCTTGGCTTCTACGGCTGCAAAAGTATTCGCTGATACTCTGCTGGAGTCACGGTAGAGCGCGATTTCTCCGCTTGTCGCGGCCCCGACTTGAGGGTTCAAATGAGACGCCGGGCTCGTATCTGCCCTGATTCTGCCCTGATTCCGTGCGATCTGCCGCAAGGATATGGAGCAGCCGCGCGGGTCCAAAGGCGGAAGATAGAGTAGTTGGCATCTCGCACGACGCGTCCTGGGCGAGGCTTTAATCTCGTCTCTTCATCAACGTTTCGAAGTTCGTTGGTGGGCCGTCCCTGGTTTCGGTCGCCATCTGGTGGACCGCCCTATATTGCTCCCGTAAGGCTGAGACGTCTGAGAGCTGACGCCGCTCAGATGACTTGGGATGCGCCGGTGCGAATTGCGCTGTGCTCCGGACAATGATGAGGGTTCACCCACCGCGCAGCCGATCCATCAAAAGACCAAGTCAGTATCCATGGGGTTCAGGACTGCTGCATCATAGAAAAGGGGTATGGGGTGTTCCCTCCGGGAATCGCATTGTGAGAGTCGTACTCCGTATCCTACTGTGCTTGGTTCCAAGCCAGGCCTCGTGGACGGGACTTGGCCTAGAAGTACGAGTACAGCACAGATTTCGGGACCTGCAGCGACAACATCATTTCTAGAATCAGCATGATGTAGGCGCCCTCAGAGCCAACCTTGATCTCGTCAAGATCTTGCAAAAGACGCGCTTGCGAATGTTCTCCTCTGCTTGTCGGCCAGACGAGGAGCGAGAGACACCTGCTCGCTGCGGTAATAGCGGCGTCAAGGGACGAGCACCTACGTAGGATCGGTAGCACTGTAACCGTAGTACGGTACGAGTACGGAGGAAAGCTGTAACCTAACTGACCGTGACAGAAGACGGTGGTTGTGGAGTTCTGGATAGATGCAGGTACCGAATACAGAGCCACGGAGTAAGACAGGGTATTTGTGCCTCAGGCTTCAGGGCTGCTTCAGACTTCTTGAAGTGTACGAAGTCTGTACTCTTCGTATTGGGTCCCAACGCCAATTCCAACAACACAACAATACCAACAACACCACAATAACAAGAACAACTACTACAAGTACTGCTACTTCAATCACCCTTGCGCTACTCCGTCGCTTTTCAATGACAACCGCCATTCTCATTTCCATTGCGGGCCTTTCTCACATGCTTCCTGCACCTTACTACGTACGTATACGGTACATACGTAGGTACACATGAAAGGATTGCTGCGCCTGCGCCCGCGACGGCGTGGTAACCTCAACTCGGCCAACCTTGATACCCAATGCCCTCGCGTTTTCTTTCCTTCTGCCTCGTCGAGCTGTTCCTGAGGCCTTTTGGCACCCGCCGTGGGCATTCAAGATCAAAGATGCCTACTCTGCGGCTTTCTCTCCACAAGGATGTGCTGCCGAACGCAAGACGCTGCCGAGAAGAGGCGCATCGGGCGTTTGCCACTAACTGCTCCAGAACCAACTGCTAAGTGACTAAGAAGTCATCTGTCGCCGTCGACGTTGAGCAACCTCAAGTACTCGGTATGACCGCCGCTTCGAGAAGTTCCATTGCAGCATCGCAGTCCTGTCCGATGGAGCTACTGCTCTGTCCACTGCCTAGCTCTACTCCTCAGCCCCCGCTCTCTGCTATCGACCGGGTACCTACGGTACTGTACCTCCGTACGGAGTGCTGTGCTCCCTCTAGTCGCCTAGCATCAATTGTTGTGCGCGTTGTGATGAAAATCCAAGGACCCTGTTGCGTACAGTACCGGAGGCGGGCCCCTGGAACCCCTCCGGGAAAGCGAAAGGGAAAGGGAAACCGAAACCGAAAGCGAAGAGATACATACGCTTCCCATGGTCCCCTCTCGCGAGTCCCGACTTGCGACACGATGCAGGCGGCCTGAGGGACTTTGTCGCGTTGAGCGTCACCGAGATTCTCTTCTGGCGCCCGCCGAGTGCGTAGTCGGTCACAGAGCGCCGTTTGGTCTGGCGGACCTGATTTTCCGCGAGATTGAAGAGCTGGCCCTGATGCTCTGATGCCCTGGTAACCCTCACCTCATCGCCCTCGCTTGCCCTGGTCAGATTCTTCTCGATTCATGAGAATGTGAGCGAAGGGGCCCTGCAGCTGCACAGGTATGTACTTGTCTCGCCTGCTTCGCCTGTCCTTATCGGTGTGTCGATCAATTGCGATGCCTCAAGGGGAGCTCGGGAGTCGGGGGTTCATATCAGCCACAACGGCGCTGTCCACTCGCTGCCCGTTTTACACCTCTCTGTGAAATCATCCCAGCTGGCTGGTGCCGTACGATTCGACGTCGACGTTGGCGGACTTTGACGGCTTGACCAAACGGCCGATTCCCAGCCCAAGGCCGCAAGCCCCCTTCCTGCACGAGGGCCGCAGAGAAGGAGGCTATTATTCTGGAGTGTGAAAGCGCTTTCTTCCCACTGCCACCCCCTGCCTTCTCGAATCTCCGCAAAAGCCACCGGGCCATCAGAGATCTTTCTTACCCAACGTTCACGGGCAGTTCCCGATCCTTCGAATGCCGGCCAGCTCGGGCAACTTCAGGTGTGGGAGTACCTACAGTATCATCATTGACGGACCACTAGACTCCGTGATCTGTCCACCACGTGTGTTCCACTACCTGCAAGATGATGCAGTTCCTCACGTCCGGCACCAGTGCTTAATTGTTCTGTTCAATTTGTTCCTGTGGCTTCCATACTTATGTGCCTGGTTATATCACTCGTCAAGGCTTTGGGCCTCGCCTTGGATTGGTTGGTATTTCTCCGATGGGCGTTTTTGGAATCCTCTTCTGGTTTACGACCGAAGATTGCTCGGTCCTGAAACTCAGATTCAACGTCATGCGACCACGCTCCGTCTACGAAACCCATTTACTTTGATCCTGTTTACTTACTTATAAGTCAAAATCCCAGGGCCCAGGCATCTGCGCCCCAAGTTCGGGTTCTAATCTCCATCAAACTGATATTCAGGGGCCGTTGTCTATTATATAAGCGGAATAAGGTTCAGCAGCAGCAACAGTTCATAGGGACCTGCTGCTGCGTGGCTGAGTGCGTCCCCCTTGGTAGACGAGCAACCAGGCGAGGTGTTGGACGCCACTCCCCCCTTTCCTCATGCCCGTCATATCTTCACGTAAACCAGACTGCTCGGCATTTAGTTCAATTGCCGCCTGAGAAATGGAAGAATTGCAAATGCAATCCTTCGCTATCTGGTTTCATTAGCCGACTTCGGCTATTCAAATGCGCTGGCGAACACATCTCGGTGAACAGTTTCGAGGAAAAGGGGCGCATCTACGATCAGGTATATTTTTTGTTCTTGATATTTTTTCGCAGTCATGGTCTGCAAGATGCTACCAATTTAATCTAAGCAAAGGTACGGGATCACAGTACATGTCCAGCATGGATCGCCCATACAAAATGTTCGCTCCAAAAGCTTGTTGAAGATATGGACTCACTCTTGTTGGAGCTGATTCGGTTCAGATCTCCCGGATTCCTTTAGCATCCACATCTAAATAAACACGTGATGGCTCATCTTCATTTTCGCTTCGCGTTTGTATCAGAATAAAACGCTCCGCTAATACGATGTACATCACTATTCTACTAGGGACTCCCTTTACACTTCCAACACACACATGAACTGTGTTTATATCTATGAAATATATGGCAGAGGAAGTTTGTGTTTCGTGTTTCTTTGTTTCTCAAAATGGCTGTCAAACGGGGATCCCACCTCTCCACCCCAATTCAGCCAGATCTCACACCCACAAGCTAGGTATTGCGGCTAAGAAGCACTCAACGTCAAACCTCGTCAAGTGTCCGGCGCCATTCTCCGTGCCGCTTACCATGTCGCTGCTGTTCATGATCATTGTACTTGGTATGTACCATAGAACCCGAAAGGTCATATCAGAAATTGCTATTAGAGCCTGCATCAATACATGCATATCCAGCCTCGACACGTCCCCAATGCAGTTAGTTACGGAGTACCTGCACATCGGCCCTTTGCAATTATGCGGCTCACTATTCCCACAGGTGGGATCGGGATCCGGCTGGATGTCCGGACCTGGGTGGGTTGATGGGCAGAAGTGGGTGGATATTGAGGCGCGACGGCTGGGACGTTGATGAAGCCGTAACATCGTCATATGCGCAAACGCGAGCGATCTTGAACTTAAAACCCACCTGGCTGAGCAAGTAGCACAGCAAGGTAATGTATTTGGAATATTTGAAAGGTATCATTCCAAAACTCGTACAGTCGCGCGCGCGCGGCAGTACTGGTCGCTCACATTGCCGCATATCCCACCCCATCCGCCTAACTTTCCCCAGCTGGGAAGCGTGGACGGCTGGAATATACTCGTATATTTAGAGCATCTATCTAATATATCCCTCACAACCGAGCAATCTACACCACGGATCGATATATGAACGATAAGCCATCTTTCGAGACTCACCAAGCACTCACGGTTATCGTCCCAAACCTGGAAGCACCCATAGACTTTTGCTACCTTCATAAATTTGCCAATCGTATTAATCCACAGGGACTGACCCGGCCTTCTGGAATCTGGATTATGCCTCGATCTGCAATTCCTTTCGCCTCATAACATAGCTTTCCGCATTGCTTGGTTCTTCTTCATACCCGTGCAATCTCCCCTGCTGCCTCCCCAATATATATCTCTCCCAAGCAACACGAACCCATAAGAGTCTTCCGCTAACAATCAATCTGAAGAACATCCCGACAGAGCCGACACAATAAAACAAGCTTAAAAGAAAAACTTCTTTCAGGTAGTCAGACGCTGGTAGGCGGCTGGCCCGTTGGATTTAGTCAGGCCGGCCTCGACCGTCCTGTAAAGTGACTTAGGGGACGGGATTCCCCCTTGCCGTGAAGTTATTCGTTCACTCAAGTATTCAGTCAGGCCTTTAGTGTGGCAGATCGTCAGCAAGGTATCCAGACTGTCTCCATTCCCGGGCCCCGCATCCCTTCTCTCCCCTTCTATCACTCCCCTTACCCTTACCAGTTACTTTTGCCCACGGGGTCTCTATCTTTTGCTTCCATTCCCGCCCCGGCCTCCCCACATCATACTCTCACGGCCTTTCCACCTTGTCTTATGTACTGCTTGTACTCTGTGGAACAATATGTCCCACTCGGATCGTAGCACAACACATCATAGTCAGCTCCTTGAACCTTGGCACGCAGGTGTGTATGTCCCTTCCCCATGCGCGGTTACTCGCTTCTTGTTGCTCGTCATGCCTCTTTGGGAAATCAGGGGCAGCTACGGCCCCCTCTTCCATCTGTCCGAGTCAGAAGTGTCGGTGTGATGTGATGTGAAGCTGCGGAAACCACGGGTAGGATATGCGTGTGTACTTGCCGTGTGGCATCGGCCCCGTGCCTGGAAGATTCATCTATATCTTGAGGGTGTGCGGAGGCAGAGCGTGGCAGATAGTGGGTGGTGAGGGATGGTGGCGTGGGATGATATCGCGGGGTTAGATGGGGTGCTTGGGGCCCTTGGGGAAAAGGGGTGGGACGAGGGCGACAGAGAGAGTGAGGCAGAGTGGGAGGGTGGCGGACTGGCAAACTGGCAGAGAGAGGCAGAGAGGCAGAGATGAAGTGAGAGAGAAAGGGGGTGAAGTTGTATAGTAGAGTGCTTGGTATCAATGTAGAGTAGTGTAGGGGGATAAGTGAATGGATAGTAGTTATTAGCACTGTATGAAAATGCTTGCTTTGCTCTAAGATGAAGATGGCGATGAACTTACTATAATCTAAATGAAAATACAACCAACCTTTCACCCGTTAATCTCTCTTTGTGCGTGAGAATCTGACACTTGAAAGGTTTCTTCCTCGCCCTCCTAGTTTAGAGCGTATCATATACTCATCGTAACCTCTCGAGCCTTCGACATTGCTCTGTTATGCTGCCCTCCTATGCCTTCACAAGGTTTGCTCATGATTCTCTCTCATTCACGCACGACCACCCATCGCCTTGTACCAAGTGATTTAGAAGAAGGGGGCCTTGTCGTGACAAAGATAACAGCATTCAGTCCAACACCTCATTCAAAACCCATCCGTCTGGATCACTCGATCTCCTACTTTTCAGAAGAATAAGATCCCTTCTCCCCTCCCCTCCCCATTCTACACTAACTAAGACACCTATCCATCTGCCTAGCGGCGACCCACGAGAAAGAGTAAGTAGAAAGAATTGACCATCCCGTTTACTCCCAGCTCAAGCCGACCCCCTCGTCACGGTGCGTGTTGGGGGAATCAATATCCTTCCTCTCTAGACACTTGTGTAGAACATGACCGTATATAGCTAACTGGGTTGTACAAGATAGGGAACAGACATATTTAGAGAATAAGGGAGAGAGTGTACAAAATAAATAACGACGGTACTACATATACACCCTCATTCGAAAGGCCTTCGGCGAGCTTTGGCACAGTCTCATTATGCTTCATGGCCTACACTAGCGTTCACGATATAGTAAAAAGCGAAGCAACATCTTGCGAAGGTTACTTTGAGATGCGAATAAGGGCTCAGACGATGGACGATAAGTGATACTGCTTTAGCTTTTCTTAAGTAAAGTAGGAAGAAAGAAGACAACTTAGGATCGGGCATCCCACCGCGCTTGTGGAATAGGAGGTTGTAGGCCGATTCCTAACTTCTTGGATACGCTTGGCCATGCTACTCTCTATTAGTTGCCCTCTGATGCTGCGATTTAAGAAAGAAAGAAGCACGGCAAGGTGGATTCTGCGAGACTTCGCACACTTAAGAGAATACTACATTTTATCGATCTACTTCCTAAACAAGCAGGTAACTCTGTGATTGTTATACACTCAGGTACTTGCGTACAATTTACCCTACAGACGCCATAGCAATGCACCCGCCATCCTTCCCAAGTCCATTCGAATTATATGCCTACTTCTCGGCTTCGACATCCCCATTCATTTCCTCCTGAGGCTCTTCCGCTTCAAAACCCTCATGAATCTCCTCTTGAAGCTCCTCATCTTCTTCATCCACACGGGCTAACGCCACGTCGTCCTCTTGCATAGGTACTACCTGAAGCTCAGCTTCCGGCAGCCCTCTCTGAGCTCTTAGTTGCTGAACCTTCGCGTTCGTCATCTCAAACACGTATTGACCCAAATGCTCCACGTTCTCCATTTGAGTCTCTCCAGGCACATCTTTGCCCTCTTCATCTTCCAATATCCTGCTACTTGGCCATAATTCTCCAGTGGCGAGCATCAGCTTATCAGGTCGCTGCAGAAGAATATCGAATGCCTGGCGCAGTTCGAAACATGATTCGAAGACTTCACGTCGCCCGAGGATGTATAAACCAAGTCGAGCTCGGGAAAGCGCTACAGTAAGACGGCGAATATCACGCAGATAGCCAACGCGGGATGTCCGGGTGAGGGAGAGAATGACATCTATATCCAAGTTAGAACGCTCATATTTTAAAGGCTGGTATACGTACAGTCATTTTGCTCGCCCTGGTATTTGTCGACTGTGGTGACAATCTTCGGAAGACCGAAAAGCGGATTTTTGGCACATCTGTGTTCCAAAACGTCTCTGATCAAAGCACGTTGACCGGCATACGTAGCTAGTATGGATATCTTTGAAGCTGGGTACCCAAGAAGGCGCATGTATTGGAAAATAGCCACAGCATATTCTGCTTCTCCTAGATTTTGAATGAAATGAGGAGTAGGTTCCGATTCGCCTTTGCCTTTGTAATCATTGACTTGAATAAATTGATAATCGTATTTAAAGCCAGCATTGGCGGTTTGGAACTCTGGGGTAGACAGAACAGCGGGCAGGTTGCCAAGATTCTGATATCTCCATGAATACAGCGAGGCTATTGAAGCTCGGGCCCGACCTTGCTGGTCTAGAGTGATTGTCGGCACACCAAGGCGAACAAGTCGAGAGAAGAGGGATTGTTCCAAGTTTGCGTATTGTCGGAATGCAAGATTCTGAATGACGGGAGAGTTCTGAAAGTGGTCACCACAAAGAACCACCCGTTGCAATTGCATCTCGCCATTCCTGGGTTTCTGTAGTGCAAGAGGGATGAAGTTCTCAATCTCAGTAATTTGAGCTGCCTCTTCCATCACCACGTTGTCGTAATGGAAGCCGAGAGAGGATATCTCCTGTCTTCGCATCGCTGCGTGTGTGGATGTCATAGCAATGATCCGGGCTTCATTTGTGAGGAGATAATTTGACCTGTCGCGATCACGTCGCAAAATCTCGAAAGGCCGGACATCCGCCAGTTCTGTAAATATCTTCGAAATGTGATGGTAACAGCCATTGGCAATATCCAATATCGTGTCCTTGTCGGCATTGGCTGGGATAAGGGGTTGGGGAGCTTTGGAGAAGTAGTCATGGAATGGGAAGGCTTCGGTAATAGATTGTACCGTTGACTCTGGAGAGCTGGCAACTTCTTCAAATCTCGCCCACGCAGGTTCTATGTAGACAGAGTTGAAATAGCCAGCTGTTTCGGCAGAACCGCCGTGAGCCCCAGGGGCCCCTAAACATGCTGCGAGCCTATCAACCTCTCTGAGGTAGGTGTAGGCATTTTCCAAGAGGGACTCCACCCTCCCATGTTTGCTAAAATCGGATTCAGTATCCAACTCCTCCTCGCCGTGGCCGAGCCGAAGAAGATGGCGCTCGTCGATATCTAGAGCTACTATCTTTTGGAATAGTTGATTGAGAGCCTGGTTACTGTGAGCGATTAAAAGTGTACGTTGTTCTGGGAAGTTGTGGTATATATTGTTGATAATCTGCGTGGCGACATCAGTCTTTCCCGTTCCAGGAGGGCCAACGATGACGGTTAACCCAGGCTGTGTGCCGGAAATGATGGCATTGACCTGGGTTGGTGTGAATCGAACGCGATTGAGTTTCGGAGCATCAGTCGGATAAGGCCCTGTATTTGGGGGTTTATAGGTCGAGACCTCTATAGACTGGGGCTCTGCCTCTGGAGCTGGCTCGGCATCTCGACGCCTCTTCTTTGACTGTTTTGCAGGAGCATCGGCTACCTTGGCCTTTGTTTCGAGCACATAAGGAGGTCCAAAACTACCATCCACATCGTCACTTGGGACAATCATCTTGCCAGGTAAGCTCTGAATCAAGTGTTGCCAGTCAAGAAAAGTATCTCGATAGTCGATCTTGTCGATTCGATTCGATAAATTGGGGTAAGTAGCTCCGGCCGGGTCGCCATAGCCCAGGAAAACTTCGTGGAGCCAGGAGGCTAGAGGGACGTCGGATAAGGTTAGGCTGCGGATGGACTCTAGAATAGGCTTGAAATTATTTTCCCTCCCTCTTCGGCGAACAATCACATTCAAGCTTTCGTAGATGTTTGGCTGGCCATGAGCTACCCGGTCCATATCCTCTTTATACATGGCTGCATCAAGTTTCAGTTGCAGTCTCCTGGCTCTAGGACGCCCATGTGCATTGGTTTGGTTGTCTTGAGCCCGCAGTACGCGACCTCTATCATCTAGCACTTGGGTAACCTCAGCAGTTCGAAGGTACTTTAATCCTATCCTTTGGGCATCGGACGAGGTACTGCCGCCATTGGTAACCATTCTCGAGTCATCTGGAGCTTCGACAGCCAGCAGAAAAATTACATCATCCTGACGGAAGGTCTCCCATTCTCGTCGGATGTTATCCGCTAGTCGACTGACATCTAGGGTTATCTCGGCACGGACAACTGAAGGTTTGTCGTCGCCGACTCGTGGTGGGACTACTTCCATTATACTAGGAAGATATCAGAGACATTAATGTAAATGGGGCTGGAATAGGACTTACGCAGGTTTACTGGTGGGTAAAGCCATCCTCGAGAACCCCTCAAAACTTGTCTGGCCATTTCGGCCCATCACAGGCCTTAGACGTTTGATTGTGTCTTCAACATGCTTCCTAACCTCATAAAATGATTCGCAGCGGTGGAGAATAAACGATCTCCACAGGAAATCGCCAACTGTGAGGTACTGTAGATTAAGCTTGGGTATTGCGAGTGGCCGTGAACCATCATAGTTATCGTTTCTCAGAAGTGCAGGCTCAAACAGCGTTAACTCAGTCGGCAGCACACTAAGCTCACGTGCTGTTTCCTGGAAGGTTTTCCTCTTCTCATGCCCAGATAATAGGACTTCGGTAAGGAATGAACGATCTGTCACCACTGTCGTAGAGGACGGATAAGATGTACGGAAGTCGAGCAGACTACATAACTCGGGGATTTCGGCATCAGTGAGTGCATTCAGATGGTCCTCAAGCTCGGGCCGCTTGTCAATTGATCCATAGTTCGACAGAGCAAGAACGGTTAGCTTGTCTTTGTAGTGTTTAAGCGCATCTCGTTGCAAGGTGGCTAACGTAGCACAATGGCGCTCATATGCCTCGGTAGCGGTGTATTGAATCCCTGTGTAATCGTCGATAGAGAAGTACGTATAATGCTTCAGCAAAGTGTATAAATCTCTTAGCAGGTCATTGTCATCGTCGTCGAAGGTTGGAGACATTCGAATCGCCGGCAGTGTATTTAAATCTTGCAGGAGTGTGTTGACGTATCTCCTTGTTGGTAGCTGACTTTGCAGATCTGACAAAAATTCGATAAAGCGCTCGCAGTAGAGAACATTTTCTGTGCCACAATTAGATTCGATAGCCATGTTTACTTGTGACACTACTCACCTGGCTTTCTCTTATCATTATAAAGTTGATTGAAAAAATCCAATACCAGAGTAAAGAGCCAAGAACGTTCAAATCGCAGTCGAGCCTTTACTGTATCATCGGCAGCATCATAGCGTTTCGCCGCAGCTCTCCAAGCCTTCCTTAACTGCACACTTTGTTCTAGCTTTCGCTCCCGCTTCTTTTCGCT
Source organism: Venustampulla echinocandica (assembly GCF_003357145.1). Taxonomy (NCBI): domain Eukaryota; kingdom Fungi; phylum Ascomycota; class Leotiomycetes; order Helotiales; family Pleuroascaceae; genus Venustampulla; species Venustampulla echinocandica. The sequence continues at coordinate 1,222,294 of NW_022474210.1, forward strand.
CGATATGTTATGCCATATGGAAATACCAACCAATGGAGCGCATTCTTTCCTCACGATTCCGCTATCAAGCGATTGGAACGCGCTAATTATAAAAGTGAGAAGATGGGTGCGGATCGTAGGAGAGAGCGTAGTGTCCAGCGTCATCGAAAGTATTCGCCGAAACATGCTGGAGAACTCGGAGTGGTTGTCCGTAAATATTGCTACAGCCATCAGCGAAACATTCCTCCAATTAACCAGATAGACTAACCCCATGTTGGCAAATGCTCCCGAGTCTTGACATTCGATATCAATGCAATGAGTATGACGTGGAAATTGGACGAGTCCTCGGAGTAGCCTGGCCAAAGATAGCTGTTGCGACGGTTAGCAGGGACGCTGAAGCTTTAGCAGAGGGGCCGTACTTCTCCAGAATCTGCATATTCTCCAAAGCTAGAAGGGATTTAAAAGCAAAATCATCCTGCTGCAAGACATCCCATATATCTCTCTTCAGAACATCCGGTTTAACTTTGACTTTCGTGGTTTTCTTCGAGCTCTTCAACCAGTGCTTTTGCGCCAGCTGCGCAAATGCACTGTCGCTGTCGCCTTGCAAATCTGCCATTGTTGGCCTGCTATCGTCAGCTTGGCTATGGGCATCCCTCTTGACTCTGGTTCGGGGCGGCATTGTTAATGTTTGTGTTTGGACAACCGTCGTCGCGGTCTCTTGAGGAGCTACAATAAATTCGTTCATGCGGTCCAGAGCCTTACGCGACTGAGGCGGCGACCACGCAGCAGGGGGTGCCAGAATATGTGGAACAACAGAGTTTACTACCTGCTACTATCTAACTTTATATTGCAACAAAATAGCAATTCTAAAGCGATAGAACTTTTATTTACAGTTGAATTTATACTCCTATAGACTTGTTTTGTAAATTAAATGTTGATTGTTCCACGAGTCCGACACGCTCTGGCGGCGCAACGTCAGGCATTCCGTCAGGCACGCAAGGCGAAACTTCACAAGGCACGCGAGGCTTCGATCTTCAAACAAAGGTCCATCGATATTTGTGCTACATCTCGCGTTGAAGAGCAACTATAACCGCAGCATCAGCGTCCCCTCTCCCACGATCGTCGCCACGAAGACCCCGCAGAGCCCGCAGAACCCACAGGATCTCAGCTAGTGGGTGATCCACAGATATGGCCGGCCATGGGGTGCAGGCGGTCGACGACTTCCAGGAACTCCTGCGGCAGATGCTTCTTGATGCTGAGGTGGTCAAACAGACGGATACGGTCGAGCCGCCATTAAATAAGCCAGATCTTGAGGATCTTTTTGCGCGGGTCAACTCGGTTTTCCCTTCCGTTGTATCGCCCGAGGTCAGAAAGCGCAGCCAGTATGCGGCCATCGAGACGGCGGTTCACGACACCTTCAACGATCTATTGGTGAGCCAACTGCGGTGCAAATAAAAGGACAGGAACATCCATCTGACGGTCGATAGGCCTCTACAACCATTGATACGCCGTCATTCGTGAAGCTATGGAATCTATTAGACATCATATCCATCCTCTCGGACGACCAGCAGTGCGACCCGGCTCTGCTGTTCTGGCTGGTGGAAGAGCTTTTAGACAGTCAAACAATTGCTGGCTGCCGAAGGATCTTCGATTATTTAGAGTCACGACGAGAAAGGATAACGGCGAAGCATTTCCCTCAGAAGCAATTGGTTATACTGAGGAGCTGCAATGAACTCCTTCGCCGACTTTCGCGAGCTGAAGATACCGCATTCTGTGGACGAGTTTTCATATTCTTATTCCAGAGCTTTCCTTTGGGAGACAAGAGCTCGGTCAATCTCCGAGGCGAATACCATACTGAGAATGTCACAATGTTTGACGAAGTGCCAGCTAAGCAGTCCGATCCCGACAGTATGGACGTCGATTCAGATGTTACAAAGTCGGGTGGCCCTACCCTGAAACTGCCACCAAATGGCACCACAAGCGCTCAGAAACTTAAGGATGAGGACGGGCTGGCAAAAGGCTCTACCTCGCCGAAGCCGGCGCAGTCCATGAGCGCAGACGAACTATATCCCATTTTCTGGTCATTACAGCAAAGTTTCAGTCAGCCCAAAAAGCTCTTCGATAAGACCCAGCTTTCGAGCTTTAAATCGGGGATTGAGGCAACCATGGTCATGTTTAAGTCAGGAGAAAGTCAGCGTACCACCACTTCGACAAACTCTACGGATGACACTGAAAGGGGTATCAAGCGAAAGAGGAACCAAGATGATGACGATCTAGCAAACGCGTTTAATCCAAAATATCTTACCAGTAGAGATCTTTTTGAACTTGAGGTACGTCTTATTTGGCTGAATATCTGCTCATCCGCTGACGGCCTCCATCTAGATCAGCGATCTATCGTTTCGAAGGCACATCCTGGTGCAGATCCTCATCGTATTGGATTACCTGCTGTCCTTAAGCACCAAAGCCAAAGAGAAGCTTTCCAAAACGTTACCTGAAAGTGTAAACAAGTCCGTTTTGTATGCCGACCAATCGTTCAACGACGAAGATGTAAGTAGCGAATTCTATGATCTATCCTCTCCCTTCCTAAACTAGCCTAACACACACAGACTCAATGGGCCTTGGATACGAAGAAGTCTATCGTGAATTATCTAAGGGGAGGTCCGGAAGGCCGTTACTTCGACCGAATGGTCGATTCTGTGCTATCGAGAGATAAGAACTGGGTCCGATGGAAAATTGAGAATTGTCCATCGATTTCTAGACCTGCAATCACTGCCGAGGAGTACAATAAAGCGAAAGCTTCTGCCCGCAAAGCAACGGCCAACAAACGGCTCCGTCCGAACCCGCTAGGGTCACTAGATCTCAAATTTCTTTCGGAAAGCGATGGTCGTGCTGGACTGGAGCGATTAAAGGGCCCATCTAGATATGAGGTCCCGGAGTACAAGAGCTTCAAGAATAAGATCGAGTTGGATGATATGGACATTKACATGGCAAACGACGACGAGGAGAAAACTGCAGCCATTGAGTCTAAGGCCAGCAAGATTTGGAGAGCATTGCGCATTGCAAGTAAAACCAAGCTGGTTTCTTTTGATAAGATCGAACGATTCGACAAGATCGATGAGATTTTCTTAGACAGTGTCAAGGTTGATGGGCCTGTGGACGCTGAAGATGAAACTCTAGATAGCGTGGAGCTTATCTATCCAAAGGATCGTCGCCCAGTTGTTGTTTCGGGCCCCAGCGGTGCTGGGAAAACCACGCTTATTAAGACTCTCATGAAGAAACATCCGAAGGTCTTCGGCAAAAAGGCGTCCCATACTACCCGCCCTCCTCGAGACGGTGAGGTTCATGGCCAACATTACTTTTTTATCACGAAGGAGGAATTCGACGTCATGCGCGATGCAGATGGGTTTTGGGAGTACAACAATTTCAATGGGAATGACTATGGTACTAGTCGAAAGGTAGTAGAGGGCATCATCTCCCAAGGAAAGGTCCCTGTGATGGAACTGGATGTAAATGTACGTCTTATTAGCACTCGCACATCTACCTAACGTTACTAACGTACTAACTTTCTCAGGGCATACGACAAGTCAAAGAGCAGGGCTTTCAAGCACGCTTTATATTCATTGCGCCACCAGATATGTCCGAACTGGAACGCCGCTTACGGGAAAGAAAATTAAACTCAGAGGAGGAGATCCAAGAACGGCTAAAAATCGCCCAAGAAGAATTAGACCAATCAAAGGAGGAAGGGCTTCACGATATACATCTAGTAAACAATGACCTCGAAGAGACTTTTAAGGTGCTGGAGAACTATGTGTTTGGGATTGAAGGAACCGTTGACGAGCCGAAAGATGCTTCGGGGACTGCAACCGCTGATGCGGAGATGGCGGATGATAATGCACCAGCAGCAGGCGCTACAGGAGAAGAAGAACCGTCCAAGACGGATCAAGGTTGATAACAGCGCCAGCTGCCCTTATATGAACACGGACAGCAAATGGCTGCTACAGATGCTAGAATAGCTCAGAGCATCTTCAACGTGGCATGTAAGAGCTTGGGGCTTTGCTCGTAGCACCCCCCGGTTAAATTCTCCCCCAACTAAAAACAACCCACATTCCATTTACCTATAACTACCCCACAACGCGCTATTAATTAGCTTAATATTAATAGAATCCTCAATTCTTTCTTCTCCTATTACGCCTAGAGTAGCAAAAGCTAATTGGGATACTCCGACGCGCGCAAAAGTACGCGTCTTACACGATACCGGTTATAGCTACAAATCGATCAATAAACTTACTAGCATTCCAAAGTCAATAGTACGAAATGTTATTAAAAGTAGATCTTCTCGGTCTCTTCGAAAAGGCAAAGCGACTAAATTTCAAAGCTTAACAAAACAAGATATTCGACGAATTCTTCGATATATATCTACTTCTTGGGATACGCGACGCGCTTCTTGGTCTCGAATTAAAGTAGAGCTATTTCTAAACGTTTCTTCTTCTTGTATTCGACGTATACTTCGGAGGCTTGGATATCGTCGTTGTATAGCCTGTCCTCGACTTTTTATCTCGAAAAAACAAGCTAAAAGACGCCTTACTTTCGTGTTAAAATACCGGTAGTAGGGGACTCTGGATTGGAGACGCGTTCTCTGGAGTGACGAGGCAACATTTGAGACAGGAAAGAGAGGAAGGATCTGGGTTACTCGGAGGCCAGGAGAAAAGCACTGTCAGACTTGTATAAAGTCGGTTTACAGGACTGGGAGAATAAGCGTCATGATATAGGGGGCTCTTGGCTAGGATTGGAAGTCTCCTCTTGTGTTTTTGGAGAAGGAGGACGGGAGGAGGGGTATTTGCAGCCAGGTATACCTAACCCAGGTACTAGACGCTGTTGTTTTCCCTCACTTTGACTCTCTTAACGAACAGGAGAAAGAGAAGTTAATATTTATAGAAGATAGAGCTAAAGTCCATATGGGGAAAGCTAGGTTACCAAAGATCAATAAAAGGATTAAAGGGTTTGATTAGCCTCTTTCTTCCCTAGATCTAAACCCAATTGAGAAAGTCTAGAGATAGATGAAAGACGAGATTACAAAACTACCAAATCCTCCAACTTCTATTAATGAGTTGAAAGTAGTATTACAAGAACTATAGAATAAAGTTAATCCTATAGAGTAGAGATATTTAACAAAGAAGCTAACTTGTAAGTTTGAAGATGTAATTAGTATAAAAGGAATAGCGACTGTTAATTAAAATATACTTATAATTATAATTCATTGTTCTAATATTAATTGTATATAAATTTATACTATAATAATTGTTTTGTTGTAGTAGTAGTTTGTGGTAAGTTTGTAGTTTTAGTAGGGTGAGCCGGGGGGTGCCACGAGCAAAGCCCCAAACTCTTAACATAATGTACAACACCTCCAGGGCGCGGCCTATCTTAACGATAATCACTATATAGAGAAATATACTGCACGATAGCTTAACAATTCATACTTGGGCGCTCCTATTCGTGAGCGCTTCCTAGATTCCTCGATACTCCTATAAACGAGATAATCTGCATTACCTACTTCTATCCGAGAATGGGTGGCTAGGAAAAATGCCAGAAATCTGGATCCACTGTACAGGCTGAGTGACTTTAAGCTGCCACTCCTAGAGGGAAACGGATATCCTCTACCTTCAAGCTTATCAGGTGTGCTCCAGATACCCAGGTATCGACATGCCAACCCTAGGGAATAAACGATTGTCCCCAAAGGTCTTGCAAGCAGTTACAGGTGCTAAAAAGGGGCGTCCAGAGAGCCGATAAAGATAATAACTAGGTTACCCACTCTAATTTAGCACTATCAAAAGTTACAAAACGTAACCGTCTTACGACTTGTTTACAAGTTAGGTCTCCATGTTTCTATTTTGTACCCCTCGCTCCTATTTATACCGCATGTGGATCGTCGATCTGATCGACCTTGTGCCATGCTATGTACAGCCACGAGTTGGCTCATACTGTCCACCAGGTGCTGTCTCCATTTTGAGCCGTGATCCTGCCCATAGAGATATAGCACCTGGCCCTAGGCTGGCGGCACCGCTAAAGGCTTGCCCAAGCAGGTAAGCCACAAGTCATTTGCAGACCAGTAGGCATTTCTTCGGTCGATACCCTTACGCCAAGTTCCGTTGAGTAAAGGCCTTGTATTCCACCTCCCTAGTATCTTGACCTCCAAGCACCGTGTCTGTTGAACCTCCCAACCACGCCTTCTCTGGTATTTCAGCCACTTGCATCGAGTAAAGGGATCTGTTGGCCATATCAGAGGCTTTTATCGCAATGCTTGATAAAGCCGGCCCCTCTCATACGACATGGCCTCTCTCGACCGCCCATAATCTCAGTACCAATAGCAAACTAGACTCCCTGGTCCAAAATCAATATAACCAGCTGGCTTTTCGGATATTGGGAACCGTCTGGTGGGCAAATGCAGAGGCGGTAAAGTAGAATATCGTGGTCTTCGTCAACCGCTCGCAGCTTCATGGTAGGGGTATTGCGAGCGTTCGTGGCTAGTTGGTAAGGCGATAAAGGTACGATGAAAACTCGAAACTCACTTCTACGTACAGGGATTGTGTTAGAATACTGGTATTAGAGGGGAGAGAGCGATGGCTGCAGGTAAAACTTCACAAGACCAAGGCATCAAAATTACACCGCTCCACCAGCTTCTGAGATTTCCTTGCTCTTTCTGGCGGGAATACCAACCCGGCGTGGAAGTCGTAGCTGATCAAGAAACAATCCGGATTGTCGCCCGGGCCGATATTTGGGGACCAAATGAATCCTCGCCATAGTGAACGATATTTAATGAGTGGGTCACTATGGTAGCTCGTAGCTTCCCGATCCAGAAGCATTTGAAGGGAAGCTCTACAAGCTCCCCCATTTAGGCCTGTGGATGCTGATGGTCCAAACTTTAAAAGCCAACCCTCAGGACGAGCCTACTCTATCTAAGCGATAGATTCCAAGCGAAAAAGAAAAGAAAAAAGTATTCAAAACATGCTTTTTCCTCACTCCAAAAATAAATAAAATAAAATATTATTACACATTGCAACGATGAAAGAAGCAAAAGAGTTCGGCCCGGTGTCGATGCCTACATCTCTACCTCAAGGCGATGTCGCTTGAGGATTTCCGTCGTTCGTTCGAGGCCTTTTCGTTCGAGTCGTTTCGTCGTCGTCGTCGTCGCCCCATCCCTCGTTCCTGCATGATAACTCCTAGTGCCCTCATCCAGTTGTCCCCCGATATCCTCCGCCGGGCACGATTTGACCTGAACCACTCGACCAAGTGGCCGCCCTCGTGCCCGGCAGGAGGAAAGTATATCGTTATAGAAGCAGGAGCTACAAGGCACGGCTAATTCTAGTGGGCAGCGACAACCGGGCGCTCAGGGCGAGGGAACAGAACAATGACAAGCTGCGCAGCAAGAAGGTGGCGAGGACATGCTCATTCAAGTATGTGCATCTCATTATAGTCTTAACCAGCTAGCTGTCCATGAAGCTCGAGACAGCAGTTGCTGTAACTCAACAAGCAGGTGGGGGCAACTGTGCGGGCAACGCTAAGCAGTCACCGCGGCCGAGCGGCCCTGGAGCACAGCTCGATGAACTTCATTGCGCCATTGTTCCAGGGCCACACTCTTTTACCACATCGCTCGAAAACTATCCCGAGAAACGGTGGCCACATATTTAGAGAAAGGACACTTGAACTTTGACGGTGGTGGGTAGCTTTGTAAAGAGTAGAAAATATGACGAAAATTTGGCATGTAACTCCATGCGAGCGCAAATCTGACACTAAAATTCACGATATCCCAGCGATAATATCATGGGTCCCTGGCAGCTCTTGGTTGAGCCTTCCGTCTCTTTTGGCTTTGGAGAACTGAATGAAAATGTGAGTTTTGCGGAGAGGTTGGGGATTTGAGTTTTTGGTAAGGTGGGAAAGGGGGTTTATGTATCATAGTGCTTTTGCGCACTTGGTCACTGCCGATAGCTATATATATGTGCTCATTGCGCCACGATTCCCAACGACATCCCATCATCGATTCATCAAGTACTCTTGTAAGAGCAGAATTCGGCACGTTTATATAAGACTCTTAGGGATTTTGCTTCGTTAATGTGATATCGCATTTTTCAACATTCCGCAGCTCAAGTATACGACTCAGTTCTGTAGAGAACGGGAGAGCGGCGTGCACTGTTGCCCAAAGGGAAGTCAACTCGGAATCTCTCAAATGGAAAAACATTCTTCTACCTATGAAAATAGGTTTGGGCGCGTGGTTTCAACGTGTATCCCATAATCTTCTATTTATCTCCCTATGTCCCTGCTATAGCTTTAGAACCGGACAAGCGCCTTGGTTTGAGAGGCTACGGGATATCCTGTGGGGCAGTTGATTCTTCTATATCCCACTGTAGTCTTTAGAGCTACCCTTTCATGGATCTTGAGGGTTGTTATACAAACTAAGTGGTATAAATAACAGTATTAAGTTGCCTCTTGGCAATATAATTTTCCCATTCGAGCGATGTATGGCAGCTTTACGTGTAATTCTATGTCTATATCAGGAACAAATGAGAGATGGGATATCTAGCCTAAGGAAAGGCTCGCACCAGGACAACTTCATTTATCAGGATCTTAACTCTTGAAGTCAAGAGAACAGATGTGTATGGTCATTTGCCTTACAAGTGCTAGTCGGATATGTCTATTGGATGAAGGCGGGCTAACTATTCTTACTCTCAGGGCTTAAAAAGCCCTGGTGAGGCGTTGTGTTATTGGTGATTCCTAGTATTAATTATCTGTGCATGATCGCATATGATCCTTCCTCATAGACATTTTATGTCCTACCGATATTGTGAAGTCTGAACTGTAAACTGTTTTCCCCACTTGTCTTGTTTCCTATTTCAGACTTAGATAATAAAGACACTTCTGAATTGTGAAATATTTACACTTGTAAGAACTACCCGCAACTTTCAAAGGCGGTCTGGTTATTCGATGTGAATTCGCTAAATAAGTATGCCCACAACTCGAGATCTTCGTCCTTCCACCCACCATCAACTGTTTTTCCCATCATAACTCCACCTTCCATCCTCCATCAACTTTTCTGTTACAACTCCCAGACACCTTCGTCCACCCTCCATCAACTCCGTACTTCGCCCATCCTCCGTCAACTTTTCTATTACAACTCCTAGACAGCTTCGCCCGTCTTCTACCAGCCTCGTTCATCCTCCATCCTCTACCAACTGTTCCATTACAACTCCTGGAGACCTTCGTGTATCCTCCGCCAACTTCGTCCATCCTTCATCAACTCCATACTTCGTCCATCCTCCATCAACTACGTCCACCCTCTACCCACTCTCCATCAACTACGTACATCCTCTACTCATCATCTGTCATTCATCGCCATCCTCCGTCAACTACGTCCGTCCTCTACCCATCCTCTGTCCTTCATCGCCACCCCCCATCAACCACCCATCCTCTGTCCTTCATCGCCATCCTCCATCAACTACGTCCGTCCTCTACCAATCCTCTGTCCTTCATCGCCATCCTCTGTCAACTTCGTCCATCCTCTGTCAACTTCGTCCATCCTCTGTCAACTTCGTCCATCCTCTGTCAACTTCGTCCATCCTCTGTCAACTTCGTCCATCCTCCGTCAACTTCGTCCATCCTCCATCAACTTTGTCTATCCTTTATCAACTTTTATATCACAGCTTCTACTATCTCCATTACATCTCAGCCTTTATCACGAAGTGAGAGGCCATAGCAATCACGATGGACCGCTCCTGGTATAAGCCCGGCGAGACGGCGAGACGACCAACTGGAAGCAGGGTATGCCAACCACTATCTTGTTCCGATCTATCATCAAGGCTGATGGCTACTTTTAGGACATTGAAGGATCGCAATCTCTTAATGACAACTTGAGCAGTGATCGCATGACGCTGGTATGTCAACATAAAATATTCCTTTGATGAATTTGCCAACGCTAACAATTTGAATAGTGCAATAACACCCTAGCTTCACCAAAGAACGAAACCCATACTCCACCTCAATCGTTGGCAGTTAGCCGTAAAGCTATCTTCGATGTATGTCTCATAATTCACAACAAAATGAGTACTAAAAGCTAAAAAGTTTCAGATGAACCAAACCACTAGACTGCTCAAACCTCCCGCAGAAATTAGAGCAATGATTTTCCAATATTGTGTGGCTCACGATTCGCCTATTTGCCCAGTCCAGCTTTGCCATAGGTCAAATAAGTTTCGTTGCGCCAGCGCTCGGGATCCCCCCGAGGAGGGGAGGATTGATGACAGGTATCGCACTGTTGTTGCCTCTACTCCGCCTCCATCCATTGTGGCCTTGACGATGGTCTGCAAGCAGATCTACATGGAGGTTGCTGGCGAGCATCTTTTTTACAAGAACAACCTCTTCTACCTAGAGAGTGGATGCCTGTTTCAGTTCGCAATTACCGCTGCCCGATTCCATGCGATCCGCTCTATCGCTTGCAACTGGTCTCATTATTGTGACCCAACAAATTTCAGGTCCATTGCGATTTGCAAAAGCTTGCAGTCACTTGAGCTGTACTTCGTGTACTACAGCGATAGACTGGATCATCAAATCAGCCCATATACCGTAGACACCTTCACGCCAAATTGCTTGCCAATCTTAAAACTCTTGGTGAGAGGTCTCAAGCACCTCGCTGTTTACCCCCCCAGAAAGGACTCTCATTTGGGCGATGACGCCCAGAGACAATCCAAACATAATATGGCCGTCGAATTCTGCCTTGGTCTGGAAAACCATTTAAAGGCGCATATGAAAGGGCCCCGGGTAATCACAAATGCCATGCTTGAAGCATTTAAGAAGATACAGATACAATCGCGGCTTGATATTCATGGCGAAGGCAGACTTGGAGAGTACTTAAAACCAGAAGTTCTCTCTAGCCGAACTCGATACCAAACACGCCGCGCAGCCACGATTAACCCTGATGGAACGATTCCCCCAAAACCATGGCCCAAATACAGTGCAGAAGGAGCCTTGGTCTGGCATGTTATTGGCATCAGCGATTCTCGGGAGACTATGACCGACGATGGCCTAAGCGGTGTGGAGTTTCTTGTCCATCACCATTCCAACAAGAATCATTATTCCATAAACCAATATCCCCATACAGAAAGCGAAGGGGTATCATGGGAGGATGCTGCAGTGCTGTCGTCTCCTAGTAGCCTCGAGGGCATCATTGAATTTTACGGAAGAAATTCCATGGCCTCCGGAAAGGAAGCGCTGGTTGCATTCTGGAAACTTCAGCCAACTGAGGTGATCAAAAAAGCGGCAAAAGCAAGATTTATAGCGGAGATTAGGCGTGTTATCAAATTCGAAAAATCCGTTAAGGCTGCGGAGAAAAGGTCCATGGAAATAGCGAGGTTCTAGAAAGCTAAGTAGGTTCTATGGAAGGAGGAGAGTGTGAGGTGCTTTTCTTTGGGGGCGTTTGCACGATACATAGCACATTGCGGAGTTTTAGCGATCAAGTGTTACTAGGAAGTGGCTAATATGAGAGAATGGAGCATGATACCTTAATAATCAATCACGCGCTGAGCTTTAGAATACAAAATTTGCTATACTTGCGTCCCATATACTGATTGCTGTGACATCATCTGCAACCGCCGAATCATTCTATTTCGCTTGCAACAGATTGGAAATATTCCGGGCCCAAATAACTCACTTTATGTTGGTGAACGAGTGGAAGCATAGTGAACATTTTCTCCATATAAAATCTAGTAAACCGATATGATTTAGACAGTCTTGCAAGCCCAAACTTCTACATTCATTTTCATCTGTAGGAAAATGCGAAATAGCTAGCACTCCCAATGTCTCAATTACTGTACATGTACGTTATTTCTCAACTAAAATGAAATTGTTTACCACCCGCCAGATCTCTACGATGTCGCTTTGCCCCATAGACTCTAGTTTCCGGTGATTCAATTCCTACTACATTATTTAACTTTGTAGGGAATAAGCAGTTCTCAGACTGGGTATAACGAATCAGCGGCCTCTCAAAGGCCTACCATAGCGCAAAGTCCCAAAACTGATGATTCATGGTGTATATTGACTTCTGCAAAAAGGTTCGAGAGAGGCTTGATAAAGTTATATGATGTTAAGATAGCCCAATTAGACGGGGTTGCTGGCTCGGTAAGAAATAGTCTATGACGCATGAATGTATATTCTTGGGTGTCGGCAGCAGTTGGCGGGCTTGTACAGCAATGAGATGAAGGATGCAAAAGCTACATACTGCAAGGAATTGTGGAGAGAGGGGAAATGCGTAATCAAGTATTCAAATGTGAACGCGTCGTTTGCTGCGCTATGGAGGCTGTTGTTTGGGATGGCTGAAAGGGGGTTTCTCTACAAGGCCAAAGCGAGGTACAGTACTACGTACCTTAGGTACGTAGTACTCGAGAAGCCGTTATCTGCTGGGATGTGTGTTAACGGTCTAGACTCTAGATGCATATAGACCCCTCGTACAATAATCATATCGCATGGTTTCGAGAAGTACTCCTTGCATTGCGATGCACTTTGATAGAAGGTGTGTTGGAAATATGTGCTTTGTTACGACGTTGTTTGGCACGATGCCGATCATCTGGAAGGAAATACATTATCTAGCTAGGATCGCCAGCTTCAATCCGATGCAGTGGCTTGATCCACGCGGACCGGGCTATGTACGCAGCCTGAAAGCGGCCTTGATTAGATTAGGAGATTGCGCCCTTGAGAGTCGTAATTTATCTTTGGAGTGAGACAAATGAGGGCGCAAAAGGAATTCCAAAGGGATGTTGGCGACGCTCGGAAGAGACGAACACAACAAACGCTATGACTCGGTGTATACCTAGGTGAGTTATTTGGAGGATCTGCTAACTGAAGTACTTCGTGCTGTATGTGCCACGTAAGGTACTTGTAAATTGCACGCGACAACTGTGATCAGTGTGATGTCGGGCCCACGAGACTTTGGCTGGAGTTGAGACTGTGGTAAGACAAGCCGAGCCCCACCACTTCAGATCGGGCTCTCGCCAAAGTGGTGATCATACGGGGCACATGAACCCATCATTATCATCCCCCATCAGCTCCCTCTGTATGCTGTGCTGGTATCTCGTACGTGCCATACTTGTTCCCTAATTTGCAGCGCTCGGTTGGTTTACTTGGGTAAGCTCTTTTGTCCTGCTGATTCCCGAAGCTCCCCTTCCAACCCAGCTATCTGTTGCCCGAGCTTCGAGCTTCTAGTTGATATCCCTGCGCATACGCCTTCTATCTCTGCGACGCCAATGACCCTGAAGACGAAACACGGCGAGTCGAGCTTCTGCAACATCGGTTTCCAGATACATATAGTAGCTCAATACTGCCAGTCGCCGCCCCGTGCAAAGGGTTGCTATCAGGAACAGCAACACTGGCGACTTTTCTATAATACGGCTTGGAGCCGACCCCACGGCCTCCTCATATAATACATGGACGACCCAGAGGGTCAGTCCAACGGCTCAGCACTGGACGAAGCACCATTGTTGTCCTCTCTTCCCGTTTCTCTTCCCGTCAATAATAAGAACACCTCAATCCCTCGCCAAACACCCGTCCCAAGTGTCTCGAACTCCCTACCCGTCGAAACTCCCCTCTCGAATGGCGCGCTCGATGCTTCCAGAGATGCCCGACAGATTGTGAGGTTGGCGCAATGCCCGCAATGTTCATACCCTCTCCGAGAGCCAGTTACACTACCGTGTGGGAATTCGTTATGCAAGAAATGCATTCCGAAGCTTCATCTGCGGCCGAACATCACCTATCCTGCTACTGAGAACCGGCTACAGGGCTTCATATGCCCTTTTATGGGCTGCGAGAAAGAGCATGCAGATGGTGATTGCGCTGTGGATGTGGTGGTGAATAAGATAGTAGAAATTGTGAGGAATGAGATAGATGTGTACAATGAGAAGCCTGGGGTTTCGGAAGTGCTGGTGCACGTCGAGGAGAGGAATAAATGGTCAACTGCGGGCATATCTTCTTTGCAGGATGAAGAAGTACGGAGCCGGGTCTTGAAAGGCGGGCGTCTCTGTTCTACATATGCTATGGCAGAAATGGGCGAGCTGGCATATGATTCCGAAGCCATATATACTGCCGTATCACCAGCCGGCGAGAACACAGGGACATTCGATGCAGCCCTACTGGAAGATTTGACGGACGCGACGAGACCAGAGCTGGATTGCCAAGTCTGCTACGGGTTATTCTTTGACCCTCTCACCACAGCTTGTGGCCATACATTCTGCCGGAAATGCGTACATCGAGTGCTAGATCACTCAAATCTGTGCCCGATATGTCGGCGGGTTCTGTCAATTCCACCCAGCATCAGTGCTCAACAAGCGCCATCCAACACACTCCTCATCAAGCTTCTAATCGGCCTCTGCCCCGAAGCATTGGCCGCACGAGCAGAAACTGCCATGGCAGAAGAGTCGAGCGGTACCGCCGAATTAGACACCCCGCTATTCATTTGTACACTGTCATTTCCATCCATGCCGACATTCCTTCACATATTCGAACCCAGATATCGTCTCATGATTCGTCGAGCGATTGAGAGCGGAGGCAGGAAATTTGGCATGCTCCTCCATAACCCAGATCGAGAAGAGCAAAGCAATTCAGGCCATGCTCCTTCATATCAATATGGAACATTACTTCATATCGTCAATATGCATCTTCTACCCGACGGCCGAAGCCTGATAGAAACGGTAGGCGTATCAAGATTCCGGGTTGTCAAACACGGCCTCTTGGACGGCTACACAGTTGGTAAAATTGAGAGGATAGACGACATCAGTATTGCCGCCGAAGAAGCCCTCGAAGCAGCGGAAACCGGCAACTTGGCCAATCGGCGCAATGCTCCATCACAAGGTCATTTCGGCGCACATTCTCATCACAGCTCTACTCGAAACGAACCACAACCCCCGCCAGTCATGGAACTAGATACCATGTCAACGCAGGATTTAATGGGGGTTGGCACAGCGTTCGTGAAGAGAATGCGCGAGCAAAGCGCTCCATGGCTCCATAACCGCGTTTACGCCGCATACGGCGACTGTCCAGATGACCCGGCCCTTTTCCCGTGGTGGTTCGCAAGCGTGCTCCCCACGGCAGAAGCAGAGAAATACAAACTGCTGGCTACGACTAGCGTGCGGGGGAGGTTAAAGATGTGCGCGGGCTGGATCACGCAGCTTGAGGCTCAGAGATGGTATGCCGATTTCCTATGTTCTGTATATTAGCGAGTGTTCTTGCAATGTAAGCTACCGGGGTATATCGAGGCCGGAGAGACTGATTTTGTGGACATAGGGGTCACAGGTCGAGTTGTACGGTTCTGTGACTAGCCGGTCTAAGTATTTTAGTGATGGTCGCTAGCGCGGTGATTATGGCGATTTCACGGAGGTATGGACATGTTGTTGTGGTTACGGATCAGGTTTTGCTACTTACTGGTCCTATCCATTTAACATCGTCTATATAACACCAACGCGTGGTTTTCCACCAGTCCATACGTGGGAAAGGATGGCAAGTGTACGGGGGTCTCAAAGGGGCTACATATAAATGATGGCGAGACTGGATTAGAGGTATCTCAGCATGGTCTGAAGGCGAAGTGGTGGCTCATGGTGTTTGTGATTGCATTAGCGTTGTGGTGTTACTTGGCATGTCCTCTGGTACCTAGGTATCTTATGTTATATGGGGGATTCGGGACTGGGCTGGCGCTGTCCAGAGTAGGGACGAAGGATACCGATGCATTACATATAGAAAGCGTCAGAATTGGGATATATTCAATGTCTAACTATTGGTGTGCTGAACTGTGTTACCCATGACCTTCGAAATGATATTGATAAGGATATGATCTTGTTTGTCGACGCCCTTGGCCATATTTGCCCTGTTGCAGGGAGAGGGAGATTAGAAGGCTATATCTCTAAAAGAATATTGCTCTACGTTCCTAGGTACCTTAGGCACATGCGATAAAGGCGGGATAGACCGAAAAAGGGGGGCGAAGCACGTGGTTTAGTTATGTACCCGGTCCCCGTTAGTTATCTGTGAGCGGAAATAGAAACAGACTTGGTCGACGGATACTGTATGAAAGTAAAGAAGGGCATCAAAATATTTACCTCGAAGAACAAAGAAATACGTAGGGGTGGCTTCCATGCCGATGGAGGAAAACAATACCACCAACATGGAGGTAATATTTATTCCTCGCGCTAACTAGCTCCCTGCAGGTTCATAGATTTCATTGTAGTTCTTGACAGGTCCGGATTTCCCCTTCGTAATGGAAAGGTTCTGGAAGGGTTTTCGATGGGATCTAGAACACTTTTCTTTCAGGGTTGTGGTGGTGGTGGCTATTGATATGGTGGTTGGAATGGCTGGAATGAAGATTTATGTAGAGGCTTCTTTATACTTCTCCTAGGATTATACTTATTCTATAACTCTGGCCGCTTGCGGGAGTTACCAAAAGCAATGTCGAAAGTGCCTTACCCTAGGTTGTCGGAATCAGTTCAAGTTGTCACTTGTCGATATTCAGGTTTTAGCTATTGAAATTATATGTGAAAGTAGTAGTAATAGGGAAGTTATGCTAGGAGTTATATCACTTTAATGTGCAGGTATTGATGACAGGGATTCGGACTCAGCGGTTAGAGAAGCTCGAACTCCACCCTACGGCCTATAGTATAGAGTACAGGGCGAGAGTATATCGAGGCGGACCGTGCCAGTGGGGACACAGCTACTTTGGGACTCTTCACAAAGGAAACTAGAGGCGATGCAGAGGTTCGTTATAAGAGTTATTTTGCTATTAATAGACCACACTATTAAGAAAAGTCATACTGTTATTATCCAGGCTACTGTCAAAATTATACAAGGCTCTGTGAAGAAATAGGATGACAATATGGCGATTAGAAACAGATAAGTTTATCAATTAACTCTTGATTGCTAAAGCGCTCCATATCGTCCTCGTCTATGTTCTCCATCATAAGTCGGTTTTCTTTCTCGACCCGACGTCGTCGATCGTAGTCCTTACGATATCTCTCAAGGTCGTCCAATATTGTCATTTGGTAAAGTGAGGAGCAAGGTGTGGAAGGTGAAAGGCAAGGCGTGTTGTGTTTTGGTCAAGATAATCTAAGGGAGAGTGCTCGCGGGCGATAGAATTTATATGCGTGGTCTTGAGGCCTGCGATTCGAAGACAGGCAGATATTCTGATCTAATGCTTATGTGATTAACAATATTACCATTTGCTGGCATACGTAATTGAAAAGTTATAAATCGTAGCGACGGACCGGCGTCCATATCTCTGATTTTCCAAAGGAGGTCATTGCCTTTGTCGCATCTTTACCTTCAGCAGACTTTTAATAAGTCGCCAGCTCAGAAACTTGAACTGTCTAGATATCAGGTAATCAACGTGAAAAACCCTATGGTGAGGTGAGACATTCAAATCCGCTGAAGCATCTATTTACTAGTAGGGGTTTAACGACTTAAATTTGTTAAAGTATCCGAGGGTACTTAGACTGTGTATTCTCTGGTGCATTGGTATACGCATCTGCCATTGGAATAGTTTCAGCTCTGTGAGAAGGGGGCGAAAAGGGGTAATGCGCCACAGCGCACCACACCCACACAAACAGTGGTGGCGAATCAGAAGTCATGCAATGCAGCAAACCTGAAAATACCGATTCCGGAAAAACACAAATAAAACTCTAGAAGTGGAAGAAACCAACGAACAACGAAACCAGGTAAATAAATCTGGGTTTGAACAAAGGCATGTGAACGATGGGAGTCTCGTTTGCTGCAAAACCTACAGATGCAGGTTGGGCGATCAAATGCCATGCATGTCATTCGCTTCTGCGAGTGCCTGAGCCTTCGGGGCTTCCAGAAGAAACAGATGCAATTTCCGGGAGGAAACCCATATCTTTAAGATTAGCATCTGGGGGCGCAATGTGATATTGATACTATGTGCGGCGAGGGAAGATACTTCGTATTGTGCTCTTATTAAATGATCTCTTCGCGAGCCATCCCGGAGGAGGGGAAGACTGTGTGTGTATACTCCGTAAGGTATGTTTGGATTCCTTCGGCGGGTTCTTACGGATACCTACAGCAGCGACGTCGAGCAACGCCAACGAACGGGGTTTTAGCAATTTTATTTTATTTTTCATGGCAGATAAGATCCGTTTGCCTTACGCGGCTGTCGTCACATTGCAGCAGATCCCGACTGGCGCTGCTCCCCTTTGGGAGACCGGTCGCTCGAGAATGTGAGCTGTGCATGCAGATGATGCAGATGATGCAGATGCAGAAGCAGAAGTAGGCGGATTGCGCCACGACGATGGTCTGTCAGAATGACTCAGAGATGCTTCGATCGGGCATATCATACTGGATGATATTGGATGCTGGATGCTTCGCCTTCACGTAAGCTACTCGGCGAACGACGAGGGCGATGAAGTTGGTTGAGTTGGCGGGTTTAAGGGGTGAAAGCATCCTAACTCCTGTACGTTGCACTACGTACCTCCGGGTACTACGTACTTCGTACTCGATCCACTGGGAAATATTTGGCACCGTTCGTGTTGGGGTGGCGAAGGGCGCGATGAGCCTCTACCACTGCCATCCATCTCCCTACGGAGGTACTCGTACTCCGTCCCCACGATGCAAGGGGCTGCCCAGCCCAACTTTTTGGTACGATGGACAGAGTAGTTAGTGTCGAAGAATGGCGCGAATGGTTGGTTATAGAGAGAGGGTGACATCTGGGCGAACGCTAACTGATTGGCACTGGCTGTCATGGCTCAGATCGCTGTCATGGCCATCATTTATTGTATCATATGGCTCATGAATCATCTTCTCGTTTTGAACGTATCCTTTGATAGCAACCACTGCGCCGGGCTGCTTTGTTAGGGACGGTCTGGTGCGAGCGCTCGAGTTTCGCTGGACCACCGATCAGCCCCGAGTACTTCTGTAGGTAGTCACTCGCCTGGAGGCTCGCCCTGTTGCGCAGCCTAATCCTTCCTTCCTTCTTTCTCTTGGGACTTGACATGAGCACGGTATTTGTTCGGTTTGTACGAAGTACTGCGCATCACGGGAATAATTGCCCCCAAGAACCCAAGAACCCGCCCAAGAAAAACCAAATCCAAGATGAGGGCCCATCCAGGGGGTTGCGAGCTGGCTGTAGCGCGTTTGAACTTTCGCAAGACTTGCTCGGGACTTCGGGCTGGGCCAGAGCTGGGCCCTGGGCAGGGCAGGGCAGGGCAAGGCATCGGAGTGATCTGAGGATTTTTGTTTGATGAAAAATTCGCCAGGCCAACCAACTCCTTCTGGCCCTAACTCTGCAAGCCAGCAGCCAGGAAAACATATTGATTGACTGACCAAGACTCGGAATCTTGGGTTCCGCGCTCAGAGCCGGAGTGCGAGGCTGCATGTATGTATATAGCGCTGCTGCTGGTGGGAGAACAGATTTCAGGCAGGACGTTTCTGTGGAGAGAGGACTGCACTGAAGGATAATAAGTATGAAGTACATACGTATGTACCTATGATCGGGACATTCGTACCCTCGCACTGCTTACCCGCTTGGACGGTACATAGAGTGCTCGGTGGACGTGGACGTGGAAGCCGAAGGGAAATAGGCTGGTTCAGCAGGCAACCCGAGCGAGGGTTTCGTTTCGACACGAAGTCAAGAGTCAATCAAGAACTGAGGACGAGGACTTGATAGGCAGCGCATAGCTGTTGCCACTACTGTTCTTCATGCTCGCTCTGTGTGGTTGTTGTTGTTGTGTAAAGCAATGCTAATCATACTCATACTCATACTCATACTCAATCATAATAATAATACTTTCGCAACAATGAATGTACCTTGTACCCAAGTACCCGCTGAATAAGCGAGCCCCCCCCCCTGCCCCAGCCCGTCGCCCCAAATTGTCTGCAACTCGCAATTTCTCGACTTTCTCTTTCTCTCCCGCAACCCTCTTTCTGAGCATCTCAGAAACATCTTCCATCCGCACAACTCCTCCGGCCCCGACCTCTATCCCCCCCCAGATCTACCTTCTATTCTGTAGAAGAGCAGATCGCGGCTGGTTTAGTTTCGAGATACTCTGTATCCCCCCGAGTCTATCGACAGCGCCTCCGTTGCGACGAGCCTGCTGCGACAGCCACACTCCTTCAATTCACCCAGTGAAAAAAAAAAGAAACGCCTCCTTTCAGGCAATCTTCTCACCTTCCCACCACCACCAAACCCCCAACTCCAAGAGAGATCCGATTCACTTCGACCATCTCACCTCCCTCCAAACTCCACTCCACAGCGTTTCGACCTCCTCTTAATATTTGTCGCCAGATTTGATCTCGGTCGCCTTCTGCGAAGGTATCTCCGTCCATCGCGATACGTCATACGAAACACTCAACAACAACGCACACACACAGAGAACGACACGAGGTCACCTTCGAACTAATCTCGCCGCCTATGACTTCAGTTTCTCAGTCTTCCCAAATCCCAAGCCAGGCCTCCAACTCCGCTAGCGCGTCCCAGTCGACTCCATCTTACGCCTCGACCGCGAAGAAGGCGAAGGCAGTCTCGTCGCCTCCCATCGCGACGGGCTCCTCGACTCCATCCCCCGCCGTGGCTGTCGGAGGTTCTGCGCCGGTACAGCAGCAACATGGAAAATCCGCGTCCATCTCGCCGGTAAACGGTCGGACGGCGATTCCTCCTGCTGTACCGGCGGTTTCGGCACCTGCTATCGCCCATAGCAGCTCTGCAATCAATGGCGGTGCGGCCGACCATTCGCGGAAGAGCTCGGTGACCATCGGCGGATATGTCCCCAATGGAGGTCCTGTTGGCGGATCAAAGGCTGGCATCCAGTTTGGCTCGATCAACGCTGGTGCTTCTCCTGCCGCGACCCACAGCACCCCACAGACACAAGCTGCTGCTTCGGCGCCCATCCCGATCCCAAGCAACCCCAGAGTGACATCTCCGGCACAACCGCCGTCCCCGATCCCCCAGCCATCAGCCAGTGGTGGTCGACCACCTTCTGGCTTGGCAGTTCAAGGCAACGGCGTGACATTTGGTAGTCTCGGTGGCGATGGCGATGTAAATTTCCTCCCTCTTCCTTTGACCAAACTGCATATGCTAATCTTTCTGTGTGATAGCGTCACATGAGACAAGCATCTGGAAACCAAGCCCCTCTTGCTCCCGGAAACCAACAAGCTGGACATGCACGCCGAGAATCCCAGTCTAATCATGGTGACATCAACCAAGGACCTGGTGCGACTCAGGGCCGCGGTGGTTTCCCTCCTCAGGGCGGCCGAGGAGGTCGAGGCAACTTCAACCCAGGGTATTCGCAACAAATGGGCTATCCTCCGGGAAATGCGCAATACAGAAATACCCAAAGCCAGGGTCGCGGTGCCATGGCCCCGCCCTTCCAAGGACAGGGCAGACCTATGCCAAACTTCCCCAACTCCCCACACCAAGCGGCCCGTAGTCCAGCTCTCACCCCCTCAATGCCTGGCACGCCAAACATGAACAACGCAATGCCCATGGCAAACCCACAGCAGTATGGAGGATATGGACAATTCCAGCACATGCAAGCACAACAAGTACCCCTCCCTTCCACTTCACGTCACCCTTCAGTTTCTTCAAAGTCCAATAAACAGAAAGGCAAGATCAGGCAGAACGAGAAGTACTCTAATAACCGCCACGCGCCACCTAAAGGTCCTGCAAGGGAACTGTTTGGCCATCAAATTATGCCGCATGAGCAAGTTTCAACAGAGAGTGAAAGTTATGGCCAGCCCGAGATGCGGAATTTCTCGGTTCCCTTGAAGCCCACAGGTTCGGGTCATTTCATGCCTCTCGAGCAAGTCATGGCGCCACCACCTCGAGGCTTCATGGAGAACCGACGTCCTTCTGCTGATCAATCTGCTCTCCATTCTCTTCCCCCTCTTCCCCCCCTTCCTGCTCCTCTCGCTGGCATGCCGCAGTTTGACTTGAAAAAGATGGATCTTTCGCCTGCAAGTAACGATTTTGACACATTTCTAACTTACAAACAGGGCTACGGATACCCCCCTCCCCAAGCATATGACCCCCGAGGCATGCCCATGCAGAGCGGCCCTATGTTCTACCCCCAGATGTCGTACATGACCGGTCCCCCGCAGTCCCCGCAACCTGGTTATCAACAGCCAAACTACATCCCTGGTCAATATGCGCCCCAGCCCCAGCCGATGTCTCGAAACTCCTCGCAGATGTCAGATCAGAGACCAGCCTCCAGTATGGGAGTGCAACCCCAGACCCCCTCAATGGCCGCCTCCGTTTCCCACCCACACACGCCACAACCAAAGGTTCCCTCCGCACAAGCTGCGACTTTCCCACGGCCTGTCCGAAAGAGCGCCGCAATTCTTATCAAGAGACCAGATGGCGAACCACTGGATGTTGAGGCTTTGAAAGCCCCCGCATCTCCTGCTCCTAGCAACCGAACAAGAACACCTCCTGTTATTGCTTCGACCCCGACACCTCCACCCAAGTCATCCACTCCTCAACATGCTCGCACAGACAGTGCTGCGACCAAGACCCAGGACCAGATTCGGGCTGAGATGATGGAGAAGGTTAGGAAGGCCGCCGATGCTGAGAAGTCTGCCGAAACCCAGGCGAAGGCAGACGAGGATGCTAAGGCCACCGAGGAGAAGCGGAAGGAGGGAGAAAAGGCAAAGGCAGAAGCGGATGCCAAGGCTGCTGAAGAAGCTAAAGCAAAGGAAGAGGCTGATGCTAAGGTCGCCGCCGAGAAGGCCAAGCAGGACGAGGAAGACGAGCTGGAGCGACAGATTCAAGAGATGGAGGCAGCGGAAGCCGAACGAGAGAAGAAGGAGGCAGAGATCCTTGCAAAGCGAAATGCCGAGAAAGCTATTGCTGATAAGGCTAATGAAGCCAAGCGGAAGCAGGAGGCTGAGGATAATGACCGCAAGCTTAAGGAGGCCGAGCGCGAGATGGAACGCCTCGAAGACGAGCGTGAGAAGAAACGGGCTGAAGCCGAGGCAAAAGCTCAGGGCACTGATGAGAAGGTTGATGTCAAGCAGACCCCCAAGGAGGATGAGAAGATCGCCCCTACTACCCCAAGCACACTCGCCTCGAAGCTGTCAAACCTTACTCTTGGCACTGATAGCGGAGCATCTACCCCAGCTTCTGATGATTCTATGGGCCCTCCACCTCCTAAGACCAGTGCAACTGAAAAGCGTGGGAAACCAGCCGCTCTCAACCTAGCACCTCTGAACACCAAGCCAGTGGAACCACCGCAGCCCAGTGCCGCTCTCCAATCGCTCAAATCGGCACGCTTCCTCACTGCCATC
Source organism: Venustampulla echinocandica (assembly GCF_003357145.1). Classification (NCBI taxonomy): domain Eukaryota; kingdom Fungi; phylum Ascomycota; class Leotiomycetes; order Helotiales; family Pleuroascaceae; genus Venustampulla; species Venustampulla echinocandica. The sequence continues at coordinate 1,245,574 of NW_022474210.1, forward strand.
AACCCCTCGCTCTATCCTACCAACATTAGCTCGCCCAACCCGGCTCTCAACTCTGCTGTCGCTGCCAAGGGCAAGAGCTTCAAGTATGACAAGGAATTCTTACTCCAATTCCAGAAGGTCTTCATTGAAAAGCCATCCATGGAGTTTGAGTCACAGATCAAGGCGCTCATCGGTGATGGTGATGGAGGCTCAGCAAGATCAGCTTCGACCAGAACTGGAGGAATGGGCCCCAGATCAAGCTCAACCCGGAGCAACGCGCCTGGAGCTTTCGCTATGGGCCAGTTTGGTGCTAAAACTCTACCTCCTGGTACAACCTCCGCGGAGCGTTTTGCCATGGCTAGTGGAACGATGCCTCGACCTGCCGCCACTCCTATGGCAGCATTCAATCGACCTGGTGGTGCTTTCCCTGGTGGCAGCACAATGCAGCGTACTCCTTCTAGTTCTACAATGTATAACATGCCCAACTCTCCTCGTCAACAGAGCAGATCTCAACGAGGTGGCAGCAAACGCGAGAGTCACCAGGGCAATGCCAAGATGGAAGCCCAGGCGGCGAAGACCATGCCCCTCACAGCCGGCATGGATCTCAAGCCTATCCAAGTCTCTGCAACTGGATGGAAGCCTCGTAGCATTGGTACTCAAGCTGCGACTGGTGTTGCCGGCCCTACCCCTGGTGCTTCAGGTGGTGCTGGACATATGGATCCTGAAATGGTGCAGCGGAAGGTTAAGGCGGCTCTCAACAAGATGACACCTGAGAAGTTCGACAAGATTGCTGATCAAATTCTTGCGATCGCTGCGCAGTCAAAGGATGAATCTGATGGTCGCACACTTCGACAGGTTATCCAGCTCACATTTGAGAAGGCTACAGATGAGGCTCACTGGGCTTCCATGTACGCCAAATTCTGCAAGCGGATGTTGGAGACTATGAGCCCAGACATCAAGGATGAGAGTATTCTAGACAAGAATGGCAACATCGTCTCTGGAGGCAATCTCTTCAGAAAATACCTGCTCAACAGATGTCAAGAAGAGTTCGAGCGCGGCTGGAAGCTTGACCTACCAGACAAGCCCGAGGGTGAACGGGGCGAGGAGAAGTCGGCAGAAGCTGCCATGTTGTCCGACGAGTACTATATCGCAGCTGCTGCCAAGCGACGTGGTCTTGGTCTTGTCCAATTCATCGGCGAACTTTACAAGCTTAGCATGCTTACAGAACGTATCATGCATCAATGCGTGAAGAAGCTGGTGGACTACACCGGAATTCCTGATGAGGCGGAAATCGAGTCATTGACGAAGCTTCTCAAGACAATTGGTGCCAACTTGGACAGCACCGAGAAAGGCAAGCCAATGATGGATGTCTATTTCCAGCGAATCCAGGCAATGACCGACACGCCTGACTTGCCAAGTCGACTGAGATTCATGTTGATGGATATCGTTGATTTGCGCAAGAAGCGCTGGGTATCCAAGGAGACCAACAAGGGTCCGAAGACACTCGAAGAAGTCCGAGCAGAGGTAAGATTTCATCGCTCCAGATATTAACGACATATTGCTAACTGATTGCAGGCTGAAGCTGCAGCTGCCCAGAAGGCCGCTGAGAACGCCAGAGGCAACCAACGCGGTGGCGGAGGTGGTGGCGGGCGTATGCAGATGGGCCGTGGTGATGGTCGAAATTTCTCAGGTGGATATGGCAACCAACCACCTGTTGATTACCAGAAGAACACTGTTGGCATGGATGACCTCCGTCGTTTAACCAACAAAGGTGGCGCGAACAGACATTCCACTCAAAATATGTCATTTGGCCCAACCTCCATGTTCTCATCTAGAAGCAACAGTGGGCGAAAGATGGGTCCTGGTGGTTCGTTAAGCAGACCAGGTGAAGACTCAGGAGCTTCATCAAGAACTGGCACACCCCCTCAACAAAAGGAAAAGGAGTCAGCTGCGTCAGCAAATGCATTTAGGTATGTTGAACAGGAGCCTTTGTTACGTAGTATATTTACTAACATACATACCTTCAGTCTGCTCGCAGGATTAGGATCGGGCGAGCCCGAGAACCCAGCCTCCCCTCCTTCAACATCTGTCTCTCCCGCAATGTCGAAGGCAACCCCCGCCGCTGCGGAGAAATCTGAAGATAAAAAGGAGAACGACTCATGAGCATCCAACGATATTCACGGAGGTGTACTCTGGAAGCATTCTAATCTCTGTGCATAGACTGGCGGGCAACACTTGCATTTGACGGCGGGCCTTTTTCTAAAACGTGTCTTAAAAGTTCTTTTCTCTGTTACCATGATACCTCACCTTCCGACCATAGACTACATTCGCGTCGCCAGATTTCCTTTAGCATTAATTTCCTGCGCATATTGAACCGGTGTGCGGGAAGACAGGTTGCTTTTTCCGCATATTTCCTTTTCAGCTCCCTAGGGATTTGTTCTTGCGCGCGACGGCATTTGACCCGCGATCGGTCAGCGACTAAAAGCTTTTTGTGTCAATAATCATTTTCGTTTCTTTTCGTTGGTTTGGTTTGTTTTGCAAGATCCGCTTGCTCTACCTGCATGCGTTGGGGGGTCTGCGAGATATTGCGTTGCATTTTCTGCGTTGCGTCTCAGAACTGCTACTTCGAATCTGGACTGTGGTCCTGGATTGTAGCGTTCTATGGCCTGGCTGGCCAGTATTGTAATCTTGGAGGGATGGATGGGCTTCTGTGCTTGGGGAAGTGGGAGCCCAAGGCGGATTTGAATTGTCTATACACGAACTGGTCGCCAACAGCAAGTGGATGGATGATTTGGATTTGCTAAAGGGGGGAAGCAATACATTGTACAAATATCTAATTTTCGCTCGATCACGCCAGCCAGCGTCACATAGTACAAATAAAGTTACTAAAAAACTTGAAAGTGCGTTTGTATTGTGATATTATCTAGATACGTATGCTCCTTTTTCCAGGCCTTGTAGTGTCGTCCTATGGATACTCAAAGTGAAAACTGGTTAGTTTGCCCCTAAAGTCATTAGTTTTATGTTCGTTTACTATTCATCGGCTGTTTCCAACTAACGAATGCTCCTTCTGGGAACTTTTGGAAATATGTATGTAGATCTCCTCTCAGGTCATCATTGCATAGGACACTAAACCGCTTCGTTCTCAAAACCGGTCTTGGAATGCTCACTCATAAACTAAACGTCGGTCTACGTCCAATTAAACTCTATAGCTGCGCTATAAGATTCTCTACCGCCATTGACGCTCTCCCTACCAACAGTAACCCCCAAATTAGCAGCTAGTTTATTCTCTCCAAATGATACTTTCAACTTATACTCTGTTCTCCCCTTCGCCCTTACGTTCCCTGGACTTGAGTCGCAATCCCTATACAACTCATAAACACTCGTCTCACTTGCCAACTTTGCGCCGGTAACATCACACCACAGCCTCTTTCCATACCACCCCACCACTACAAAAAGCTTAACATAATCGGCTTCCATGGTCATTAATCCTTGGAGTTCGCCCAAGCATAAGACGACGTATTGGTCATCAACATTTTGGCGAAAGCGGACGGTGAAGGAAAGCCCAGTGGCACGTTTGATAGAGGCGCCATAATGGTAGTTTAGTAAGAGTTTCGAGCGGAACGTTGTGGGTGGTTTAAGAAAATCGTTGGGGGAGATTGTGAAGTGAATGTCTAGTTCGGGAGTCGTGGTTGGGTTCATGTGGAGAAGGCTGTTTGGGCTCGAGACGTAAATATCTTTGACTGGGATATCGGAAAGTCGGATTGGCTTGGTGTTGTCCAAATTTGGCGCAGGAATATCAACTCTTTCATATGTATCTATTGCCGCTCTAGGTGATCCCCTGAGAGTTATAGAAACCGGTATATCTGAGTTTTGAGTTGTGCACGCAAGATATGCCTTATAGATCTCTCCGTTATCAATCTGCTCCAAAGGCAACTGGATCCGTATCCCAAAATTCGTCGAATTATATTCAGGCTTCGGATCTTTATTCCCAAACTGTACAGCAAACTCATTATAATCCATCAAGACCACATCTGCAGATCCAGCAAATTCGTTCGGGGATGCCGCCAAAAGGCCCCTTGGTGCAGTACCATTCATTTCCCAAGCAAACAAACTTTGGTCGTACGTCGTGCGCATAATCTCCTCTTGCAATCTGATAAATGCTTTTGAGCCTTCGCCGTAGAGCGTGGGCATATTGACACCGAATAATCCCATGAGCGAGTATGCTCTATCCTCATCCCTTGTGGTCACCCTGCCCGTTGCCCAGGACATCATCTTCGCCACGCTGATAGGACGATCCCGTTGATTTTTCAGGGCTCCAATATCAATATTTGTAATATCGTGGATAAGATCGGCCATATCAGATTTCTCTCCAATCAACACCCAGTTGTCGGCATAAAATATCACAGATGACGGCGCAATCAACTCCTGTAGCGTCCACCCCCTCCTAAACCATTCGCTCATTCTGAATGCCGACTTTTCCTTGGAATGATCCTCGAGTTCCTTCTCTCCGGGAACATCTGATAGATACACGTAACAAGTACCAGATCCCGAATACCACGCATACATTGAATTTATGGCCTCAGAGAGCTCAGCGCTGCTGCTCTTATCAATGCAGCACGTGTCAATCCAGACATACTCATATCCATCGCGGATGGCTTGCTCGCAACAACCTGTGATTTTCTCGTAGCCCTTGCCTTTAGTTAAGGTTAGGCCCTTTTGTATGTCTGGGAACGTGAGCTCTTCCTCGGGAGCACCCCAGCGGTGAGAGAGGATTGCGTAACGGGGGAAGTCAAGGAGGTACTCGTGGAGTTCGAGATGAACGAGGGTTTCTTGGGAGGCAATGCTAAGAGTGCAGTGGATGAGGCGCATGTTGGAATTGAAGGATAGGTAGGGGTTATCAGAAGAGGAAAGTTGGCAGAAATCGTGGTACACAAGGAGAGGTCTGGGCAACAGTCCCCGGCCTCAGGATATTTGAAGCGGCGTCAGCAGACTCAGCTGAATGATTGGCTGACACCAATCAGCTTATGCATATGTTGTCAAGGAGTATTTCCTAGACCAGGGCAATATATATAGCACAGCAAAATGAAGTATCTGGATCTGGAGTCAACTTCAGACCATACGCCCTAGATGTGATAATCGCAGGAATTGCCCCCTTTTTTAAGCGAGACGGTGTTTTGATAAGGTTGTGTGTCAGTTTTACCTTCTCTTGGTACTCCCCCTTGCTAACGGCATACACCTACGATCCGTTGACTTCTGGGGGAGAAAAACCGCAACGGGTCAATTTGTCTTCGAGCATTAAGAGAAACCATATTCAATGGTGATGCCTATCTGCTAGCTGAACAGCACGGGAACCCGAGCGCGCGTAGAGTTAATATATCATACAATTAATACTTTGTAACTACCTAGTTTTCCCTCCTTCCCAAGTCTATGATACAACCCAACCAGAATATACATTGCGAAAACCCCCCTCAGGAAGCCGCTTTCTCCCCCATAACATCCACATAACCCCTACCCTTCTTCTTCCTCACTGTGCCCTTCCTAGCGCCGGCAGTCGGAGGACCAAGCAAATCATCAATACTGCTTGCGTTACTCATTCCAGTACTAGGTCTACTAGGCGGTGCGCTGGGTGAGCGATTCTGGACGCTGCCACTGCTCACACTGCGACTCATAGCAGGGGCTGAAGGTGGTGCCAATGCACCACTACCTACATCAGCAGATGAAGTTGGTGGACCATTCCCAAGATTGGAATGTGGCCGGCTATCACCATCTGAAGCGGCGCGCATGGCGGGCGTCGTCCGGGACAAAGGCGGAGGGGCCGACGTAGGCCCTCCACTGGCTGTCCGTGGTGGACCGGATTTGGGTGGAGGCGGAGTTGCTGTGGGCGTAGGCGCGGTATCACCACCCTTTTTGTTCACCCATCGTTTGAGGTCGGGATCATAAACAAAAGAGCTAGCCTCTCCAAGTTTGGCCCTAATTGGCTTGTTCGATTGTGGGACATCAGCAGATTCTTTCTTCCCAGCTCCGAACCAGCCTCCGAGACCCCAGCCTCGCTTCGCGGGTGCAGTCGCAGACTTTTGGGCTGAAGAGTGTTAGATATAAATCATACGAACGGGACTGAAACATACCATCTGCTTCAGCAGCTCTCCGGAAGGCTTCATCTGCCTCCCGATCCTTTTCCTCCTTCGACTGTTCCCGTGCCGCGGATGGTCTCTTGGGAACTGGAATGTCATCTTGATCATCATCCATGAACGACTTTTTCTTGGGTTTGGTATCAACAGGCGAATCGGGTTCATCACCGAATGTAACAGGTTCATAGGCTGGCGGTTCGTAACCACTACTGGGCGGTTCGTAACTGCTAGATGTCGTTGGCTCATATCCGTTGGGGGGCTCATAAGCAAATTGTTGGTTCGAAGACGGTTCTAGTGAGGAGTATGAAGGATTTTGATGAGCATCCAGATTGTTAACCGGTTGTGGGGAGGAATAGATGCTAGCCGGGGCTTGGTCGGTAATTGGCGTAGTTAATTGAGGCGCGTAAGGTGAATCGTTTCCATGTGGAATATATGAAGTTTGCGGAGTATATATTTCGTTCGTCTGGGGTGCATAGTTATTTACAGGAGGTTGTGAGTTGGACTGATAATCAGACATTTGACGCTGAGGTTCATATCGATGGTGTTCGCCCGATGATCTCCCTTCCATTGAAGTTCGAGGCTGAGAGGCGTACGACCCGCTTCGGGTCTCCGGTGTATGGGAACGACCTGGGGCGTATCTTGAGCTGGCCTTGTTGACCGGAGCTGCTGGCATGGCACCATTAATGCCTAGGCCCCCATTATAGGAGCCGTAGAGTTCCGAGTTAGATGGCGACCGGCTGATGGTAGGAGTGCCACCTGCGATCCTGGCAAAAGGGCCGATTTCCGCTCCATCACCTGTAATAGCTCCAGCTGCATCATCTTCGTCGCCCGCGACAAATTTGCTAAGTTTGTCCCATACAGACCCCGAAACCTTGTCTATGCTTGGCTTTGACAACCATGATGACGATTCCGATTTGGGAGATTGCTTCAAACGCTTGCTTAGATCATCTAGAGCCGATATAAGCAGCGGATGGTGGTATGGAGATCGTCGGGTTTGGGAAGTAATGGATGAAGCAATAGATTCACAGTATTGCAGAGCCTTCTCCCGAAAACCATATTCTGCGAGAACCATCGCGTGCTGGAGTTTGTAAACGGATAAGTGAGGACTGGAAACCGCCACATTTGAGGTGCTGGATAGCGACATTCCGTACTCGAAAACCTCGCTGAGTAGAATGGACTCTAGCTCTTTATCAAATTCGCATGGCTGCCTCATATGATCAGATCCAACCAAGACAATGCTTGCCGAGGGGTCATCGACCCCGCCGAATATTGAGAGGTTCCTCGCGAATAAGAAGCAGATATGCGCCGCCTCAGCTCGACCATAACCAGACAAGAGCTTTCCTAATGCATTCAGGGCTTGAATGTCGTCGACACTCCTGTTGCTCAGCACAAGCCCCAGAGTTTCTCTCCATCTATCGAGGCCATCTAAGGCATCTTTGGAGCGCTCGTTTGTGTTTGAGGTGCTAACCATTTGGAAACCAGCCCGAGCTGAAGCTGGAACAAGTTCATCGATACTGTCTTCAAAGTTTCCAGCAAATATTTCGTACAGAGCTGCAAGTGACGCAGTATTATCACCAGTACTTTTGACTTCCTTTTGAACGAACTCCTGTGCAACCTGTTTGTATAGCTCCCTCGAAACTGTATTGGATATGAGCATCGCATGGCCCCATAGCCGTTTATCCACGGCTTCCCATACTGCCTTTTCACGCTCGCCACGTAGCAGATGCATCCTCAGGTGGTCAACAGCTGCAGGGTCTATTGGTTCAGATCTCGCGACTGAAGTCGAAGTCCGAGAAATGCCTGAAAGGTCTGCTCCAGTCGCATAGAGTGGGGTAGTGGTAGAATTGTCGTCGACGCCGGGAGATATAACATCCCTCACAGCTTTATCAACAGTTGGATTGCCTTCTAGGGTACCGTCATTCTCGACAAATGTTCTCAAGATTTTCCAAAGTAATATACGCTCTTCAGTTCGTTTGTCTTCATGGGACAGATGGGGAATCGAACGTAAATATGATGCATTATGCTCCAGGAATTCAATGCCAGAAGCCAGCCAGCCAACTACCTCCTTCTTTTTCGACTTCCCTTTCAGAGGCCCCGGAAAGGTTGTTAGCCTAGGCGGGAGAGGATCGATATCTTTGATACCTTTGACCTTTACTTCCCCAGGGCTTCGGAGAATCATGGGTGTAGCCTGGTTCATCCCATATCGCGGAACATCTTTCGGGAAGGACGTAACAATAGTTCCACCAACACCCCAGGCAATAATGGGGGCACCTTTCCACCTCTGTAAAGGGTCGTGTTCCCGACCATCACTGGGAGCGACGTAATCAAGGCCTTGAGAAAAGCCTCTCATACGCCCGTGAGAAGGCGCTGTTGGCGCTGTAGCTACTCCAACCTGCATCCGAGGGGACGTTGGGACTTCTACGGACGCGGGCCGTTGATAAGGAGGAGAAGCGACCATGTCAAACCTTGGACCAGTAAATGCTGTGCCAGGAGATTGGGTTTGCGACCTTTTCGGAGGGACGATTGCCTGATGCTGGTCGATACTACTTGGGGGTTGATTAGGTAGATACGACGGGGTGCGCTTGGGGGGCGAAGAGTATATTTTGGAGGCAATACTTTGTGGTGGTGGCGGTGTCTGAGAAACCATCGCCATACCGTGGGAGGGAGGTGGTGGATGTGCATTCGGAATCGACAAAGCTCCATAGGCTGTAGTACCGCTCGGCAGATATGGCTCTTCCTCGTCAACTTCACGAGTTGGAGGAAGATGGGCGGTTTTTGAAGCTGGCTCATAACCCGAGGAGCTACTTCGACGATCAAAACTTGGGGTCTCTGCACTATGTGGCCTTGAATCATGGGTTCTCTCGAATTGAGCGAGAGGACTAGAAGTCCTAGGCTGGTGGGCAAGCACCGGGGGTGGTGAAGTTAGAGGAAGTGAGTTGGACGTTTGGAGCTGCGGACGGGGGGCAGGAGGCGCAGGAGAATATCGAGCTTGAGAAACGGGCGGAGGGGCGATTTGATTCTGCGTGTGTGGAGGTGCAGGAGAGTATCTGGAGGATACGGCTGGTGGTGGGACATTGCCCGTTGGAAGGGAAGCATACGGGCTGACCCGTTCCGGCGCGACTAGGTCTGTAGCCGGAATTGATGATTGTACTGACTGCTGTTGAGATGCGTAGGGGGTTGGTCCCGCGGTTTGATTAAATGGCGGGGTGGAAAGGTTAGGGGAGGCATAAGGACTTGTTGCTGGAAGCCCGTAGCTATTTGAGTGTCTTGGGGCTGGCCTTGCCTTTTGAGACATAGGCAGCTCCTCGAAGAAACTGCTCGAAGACTTGTTCTGGAGAGGTTGGGATAGTGGCGCCTGGCTGTCCGTGGGTGATGTTAATGTGGACTTTGCTTCCCTTGGTGGCGGTACCTGCTGTGCAAACATACTGGTGCTTCTGGGAGGAGGGGCGGTTGCTGGCGCAGTAGGTACATTGTTGGCACGACCAATATTCTGCAAGCTTACACGCTTCCGGGGTTTTACAACTTCCATTGGTAAGTCATAAGGTGATGAATATCCGCCTTTGGACTTGGCGGCAAAGCTTTGAGCCCTGGGCGCATCTGGACGATCAGATTGCGGTTGGGTAGCTGGTGCTACATATGGGCTTGTTGCAATACTATTAATTGCTGGGCTCGAAAGATCTGCTAAAAGTGGCGCAGTTGGCAGATAGCTATTATTTGGTTGAGGAGCCGTCGCCGTACTTACACCAGTAGGAACATATCGACTGCTGCTGGGACGGGTTGGTTGGGCTCCTTGGGTGAGATTGTCAAACCCTGCCACATGACCATTGGGGCCGGTGACAGATGTCGGAATCGGGGGGCTTTGTAGAGGTGGCGCCGTAAACTCATTTTGCTCGTCGGTGTCTTCTAAAAAGCCTTCATCATCACTTCCAAAGAGTGTGGCCGGATCAAGGGCAGTATTATTTTCCACTGGTTCGTCGTCCTCCAAAAGCCCGTCCTCATCGTCCAGAAACTCATCGCCGGCCAATGCGGCTTTCCATTTTTCAGCAAGATCACTCTCACCAGAACCTGCTTCCAAAACTTGGCCATCTGTTTGATTGTGGATAGGTGTTTCGGGGTCGCCAAAGACCTGAGATAAGACAGTACTGGCTGATGCACTGATGCTCCCGCCAGTCACCTTATCAAGTGAGCCTTGTGAGCTTCCTGTCGTTTGTATAGGCGACTCCTGAGTGTCTCCACCTGGCAGGTGATTCCCCAGATCCATGGCCTGCGTCGTCGATTTTCTTTGAAGAGATGGCGGAGCGGGTTGTCCCGTAGCATCGTCCGACTTGCGGACTTGTGCAAAAAAGTCGTCCTCATCATTTCCTTCATCCATAAATGGAGATGATCCATAATCGCCACGAGATACTTCCGACGCTTGAACTAGCGGGAGGCCTTCCTCAAAGCGAGACTGAGCTTGATCGTCCGCCTGCAGCGCATCCCCACCATATGACTGCCCGAAATCTAACCTGTTGCCCTCAATATCTCCGCCATTCGAGGATTCTGGGAGAAGGCCTGGGCTAGTATTCGAAGTAGCCTGCTGACTGAAGAAATCTGCCTCATCATTATCCCCGTCTGCGAACAGGTCTGCCGACCCCTTTTCAGCCTTCTGTATGACCTCTCCTGCCTGGGTCGGGGCCAACGGCGTATCGGCGTGAATAGTTTCAGGCGAATGGAGGGGTGGAACCATAGGGAACGAATTCGTCCGGTCTGATTTGGGCATGAGTTTGAAAGGATCGGTATCTGTCCTGGAAAGATTCCACTCCGGATCCACCTCATCGTCCTCACCCCAGCTAACGTCTTGCGACACGGTTCTCGTGAAAGACATCGTGCTGAGGTGCTTGTTCGCGTGGTTGGAGATTTCCGACGGGAGCTCCGCTGCGTCATCGTCGATTGTGTCCCGATCGTCGACGCCATTATCCAATGGGCCGTCTTCCAACGCTTCCAAGCCTAAGCCTGCTGGGGATGTCGTGGGCGCAACATCTAGTTCGTTTGCCGAAGGAGGAGCATTTTGCGTTGGCTGAGTGCTCAGTTCTGGCTGCTTCAAATTGTTCACCGCAGCATCTTCAGGACCTGGATATCGTCTCTCCGTGGATATATCGGGATCTGAAGTTTCGATGGGAGGTTCTTGTACGGGGAGCGCGTTGGGTTGTGGCTGTGATTGTGGTTGTTGCGGATGGGGAACTTCTGACTTGATTGTGTCGGCCGTGGAATTCGGCATGAAGGCCGGATGCCAGGAAGACGCCACAGATTCAGAAGGCATCGCAATGTCTGTAGCTGTAGCCGTGGCCGTAGCCTAGGAAAAGAATTGAATACTGAAGCCGTCAGCAAAGGATGAACCAACCTAACACGCCTCCTATTCGGAGGCGAGACCCTGGGAATCGGCAGGGAAGGGCGCACGTACTTATACAACGATGCCGCTAAGGAGCAGGTCAAATCAAATTAAGGGAGATAAAAGAATACGGGGAGCCTGAAGCCATGCTACAGCGACGAGGGACCCATTGTTATTGTTTTGGTAGCGGAACTTGGTACGTTGGAGAAAGGAAGTGAAGCATAGGTCCTACGTATAAGGCGCCTGGAAGACAAGGCTCCTCGCTTGAGGCCAGCTTTCTTCTATTTGTACGAGGACGGAGCACGATGACGCCTTTAGGCTTAGGGGCGTCGGCGATTCGCGGCCCGTGGCTGAGACCACAGCGAGGCTGCAACTTGCTACAACGTACGCGGTAAGGGGACACGGAGGCTACAATATAATAATATTCCTTGTATACCTTTAGGTTTACAGACAGGACGAAGCACTACTACGCACAGTGAGCATGAGACTGCATACGAATACCTCTGATCTATGATATAAACCCTCAGTCCTTCGTCCCTCTTAATTATCAACCGCATCCCCCCCCAGCTTCTACCTCTATCCTTACTACAAGCGCCGCCTCAATGAAGCATGTCGTCGAGAGAGTATCATCAGCCAGATGTTCCCCCGCCACCTACGGATGACTCGGATTCCGACCTTGAGCTGGATATAGAAGAGCTGGACCCGGTAACAACCTCGGTCCCAAATCCCACGAGCTCGTTTTCCACGCGGCGAGAACGAGAGCGGAGCGCACGAGACGGGCGGCGGACTGGACATATTCCCTTGAGGAACCTGCGGATGGGTGGGTTGCGCGGGACGCAACGCAACAGAGGATATGGTTATGGGGACCTGGGGCGGCGGAGGGAAACCGAGGACGATGATCTACAGGGCCTTTTGAACGACGACCACGACCTGGAGGAAGGGAGCCAGAATCGGAGTTCAGCGGGAAGCCTTAATGCGGAGGATGATGCCCCATTACTCTCCCCCAATTCTAAAGGCCACCGACGGCGACCGCGGGGGCCCAGCTTTGGGCCTCATCTACGACTCCCGAGTTTTCTGTCTTCCTCTGCTGCTCCACAGGCAGTAGCGGACGATGTAGACGAACAGGAGCAAGAACATGACCCAGCGTCATCTCGCACTGTGTCTGTCGGGACCTCTCAGTCTGCACGCTTTCCTCCCAACGCGGTTTCTAATGCGAAATATACCCCCATCAGCTTCTTGCCACGGACACTGTATAACGAATTCTCTTTCTTCTTCAACATGTACTTTTTACTAGTCGCCCTCTCGCAAGCTATCCCTGCATTGCGGATAGGATACCTCTCAACCTACATTGTACCGCTAGCTTGCGTTTTAGCCATTACGCTAGGGAAGGAGGCATACGATGACATCGGACGGCGACGAAGAGATGCAGAGGCGAATTCAGAAGGGTATACTGTGCTGTCTTTTGATAGACCAGGTATAGGGGATACGGACAGATACCACGCCAAGAGATTGAAATCCAAAGGGAACTCAAAGTTGAAGCGAAGATCTCTAGTTGAGCCGGACAGATTATCTGATATCCAGGAAGAGGGTGGTCCGGAAGGGCTGTCCCATGAGTCCCCAACTTCAGCCGTTCATGAAGTAACGAAAAGGGCTCGAGACTTGAAGGTCGGCGATGTCTTGAAGTTAGGGAAGGACCAGCGACTTCCTGCAGATGTTGTTATTTTGAAGAGCTATACGAATGAATCCCCCTCGCCAGACCCCGATGATGCTGGTACGGGCGACGCATTGCTGGTAGACCCGGTCTCCGACCCTCCTATTGATCAGACTGACGGCACTGTTGCGGAGAGTCACGAATCAACCTCGGCGCTTGGAAACACCCCTTCGGCGGATGCAGAAGGTGTTGGTGAAACTTTCATCCGAACAGATCAACTTGATGGGGAGACAGATTGGAAGCTTCGATTAGGATCCCCACTGACACAATTTCTTGAACCGTCCGAGTTCACCCGCCTTCGTGTGGTTGCCGGAAAGCCCGATAAAAAGGTCAATGAGTTCATTGGGACTGTAGAATTAATGCCAAAAAACAGAGGCTACGATCCCCATGTGCCAAAACTATCCCCTGAGGAGTCCAATGATGACAGCTCAGAATCAGCACCGCTAACTATCGACAATACAGCATGGGCAAACACGGTCCTTGCTTCAAATGCTACAACATTAGCCGTGGTTGTATACACTGGACCCCAGACCAGATCAGCACTCTCGACATCTCCTTCCCGGTCGAAAACTGGACTCTTGGAATACGAGATCAATTCTCTCACCAAAATTCTCTGCGCTCTCACACTCTCGTTATCCATCATCCTTGTGGCATTGGAGGGCTTCCATCACGTAGAGGGTATCAAGTGGTATATCAAAATCATGCGATTCTTGGTATTATTCTCGACCATCGTTCCGATTAGTCTTCGAGTGAACCTGGATATGGGCAAGACTGTTTACTCTTGGTTCATTCAACGAGACAAAGGCATTCCTGGTGCAGTGGTAAGGACGAGCACAATCCCGGAGGAACTAGGTCGAATCGAATATCTGCTGAGTGACAAAACGGGTACTCTGACGCAAAACGAAATGGAGATGAAAAAGATACATGTGGGTACGGTGTCTTACGCCAATGAAGCAATGGATGAAGTGGTTTCCTATATCAAGCAAGGGTTTTCTGTTCCCACATCCACCGATCCTACTCAGCCTTCGATCCTCATCACACCTTCATCTACCTTCGTTGCTTCAGCAGTCACCGCTACCAGAACTAGACGGGAAATTGGATCACGCGTTCGCGACGTTGTACTCGCTTTAGCTATATGCCATAATGTTACACCAACGATCGAGGAAGAAAACGGGCAAACGATTACATCATATCAAGCTTCGTCCCCTGATGAGATTGCGATAGTTAGATGGACCGAAGCTGTCGGCCTTCGACTGATTCATCGAGACCGGAAGGGAATGTTACTCGAGTCTGTCGATACAGGGCGCCCTGTTGTTCGCGTCCGCATTCTCGAAGTCTTTCCATTTACATCTGAAGGCAAGAGAATGGGCATTGTTGTCCAGTTTCTTAGTTCTGAGACCCGTTCGAACGATATCGAGGCAGGAGAAATATGGTTCTATCAGAAAGGTGCTGATACGGTCATGACATCTATCGTCGCTGCCAACGACTGGCTCGATGAGGAGACTGCCAACATGGCTCGCGAGGGGCTCCGGACTCTGGTTGTAGGCCGGAAGAAGCTGTCAGTACAGCAATATAAGGAGTTCGCAGCACAATACAGAGAAGCTTCGGTAGCTATTGCCGGCCGAGACTCTGGCATGGCGAATGTCGTGGCTCGCTACTTGGAACGAGATCTTGAGCTTCTTGGTGTGACTGGCGTCGAGGACAAACTACAACAGGATGTCAAATCATCACTTGAGCTGCTACGGAATGCCGGCATCAAGATCTGGATGTTGACTGGTGATAAAGTGGAAACTGCGCGTTGCGTGGCTGTGAGCTCTAAACTCGTGGCTAGAGGCCAATACATCCACATGGTCACCAAACTTAAACGAAAAGATATCGCACAGGACCACCTAGACTTCCTCCGTAGCAAAGCCGACTCGTGTCTCCTCATCGATGGCGAGAGTCTCTCGTTTATGCTGACGCATTTCCGCCAGGAATTTATCTCGTTCGCTGTGCTTCTTCCAGCAGTCGTCGCCTGTCGTTGTTCTCCTACGCAAAAAGCAGATGTCGCCTTGCTCATTCGCGAGTATACCAAGAAGCGCATATGCTGCATTGGTGACGGAGGCAATGATGTCTCGATGATTCAAGCGGCTGATGTGGGCGTTGGAATTGTAGGGAAGGAAGGGAGACAAGCTTCTCTCGCTGCCGATTTCTCAATTACTCAATTCTGTCATTTGACCAAACTCCTGGTCTGGCATGGTCGCAACAGCTATAAGCGCAGTGCGAAACTCGCCCAATTCGTCATACACCGTGGGCTTATCATCAGTGTGTGTCAGACCATGTACAGCATTGCTATTAGATTCGAACCTGAGGGCCTATACAAGGATTGGTTGCTGGTGGGATACGCGACATTGTATACTATGGCTCCAGTCTTCTCACTCGTCCTAGATAAGGACGTCGACGAGAAACTCGCAAATTTATATCCCGAACTCTACAAGGAGCTTACGACTGGTGCAGCACTATCATACCGCACATTCTTCATCTGGGTATTCGTCTCGATTTATCAGGGGGGCATGATCCAGGGCCTATCTCAGATCCTGACCGAAGTCGATGGACCTAGGATGGTAGCTGTGAGCTTCACAGTATTGGTGCTCAACGAGCTTTGCATGGTGGCTATGGAGATCACCACCTGGCACCCGGTCATGATCTTTAGTCTACTGGGGACGCTCGTAGTATATCTAGGATCAATCCCTTTCCTTGGGAGATATTTCGATCTGGCTTTTATCATTACTTGGTTTGTCTTCCTCTTCCCTAGCATTTTGCCTACGCTAACAACGTACAGGGGATTTGTCTGGCGCGTCTTAGCTATTGGATCTGTATCTCTCATCCCGCCTTACGCGGGGAAGCTGATCAGGCGTGCGATAAAACCGCCGAATTATCGCAAGGTGCAAGCCATTTGAGGTTTGGAGGCATTTGGGGAATTGTATTTTGTGTTGCATAGCGATTGGTGCTGGCTGGTGTCTAGATGGGCTTGGTTATCACTGGGAATTGATTGAATGCGAAACTTGCGACACCTGCTTCCTCTCTCGCTCTATATCACTTTGAAACCGGTCCTAATGGTTCTTGTGCGTGTGTCTCCCCCTTTCTCTCTCCATTACCTACCTTACCTTAGGTATCTGGTTGGCATATGGAATCTCAGTCTGAACAACATTATGATACATGCCCACATGTCTTCGCCCCTTCACGCCCGGGCGCTACTTCATATCGTATTAAGAAGCAGAGAAATGCAAAACCGGAACTATATCGAAACTTTATGATAGAGATAGTCATTTACTCCATATGCCAGACACTCATCTACTCACTATAGCTCGTAAAACCTAGCTCCTTAGCTGCCTAATAGCAAACGATCAACTGGCTTTCTTCAATAACTTTGTCCGGAGAAGGTATCTCCCGTTTTTGATACAAGAGTAGAACACTTGCTGCAGACATCTAATAGTACTTATTAGGTATCTGCTAGAGATAACCCTTCTAGTGTCTATTAAAACTGATTTGGGTACCTAGGTACGGGGTATACAATATTGCCCACGGAGTAGACAAGAGCTAAGTGCAGCTCATTCACCGCCTTCGCGCAACCATCTAGAGCGGCAGAAAAGCGCGTCGCCCGCAACTTCACTTCTACGTACGAATTACCTTCACCCCTCTATCCCTCCATCCCTCGAGCCTTTGGTCGGCCTGTGGATCGACTTAAGTATGCGGCGATGGCTCTCAAAATGGCCAGTCTATGCGACTCGCAATTCTCCAATATGCGTCTGGTCCCATTCATCAATGGGCCTCCGCCTCTCTTGCCAAGCCGCTCAATTGAGCACAATTACCTGTCTCCAACAGCAACAGCGTTCGAATAACAACCTCGATTCATCGAAATACAGCCGGCCGGTGAAGGAAGGTTTCACTAAGAATCCTCTCTTCAAATTGGCTTTGCTCGCACTACCTATATCCATATTGATATATCAGTACAGACATGGCTGGCACGACTCTAATAATGGACCCTTCAACCCCCCAAAATTCACACCCTTCGAGATCGTCAAAAGGGAAGAAGTCTCCCCAACAAGCATCCTGCTCACTCTTCGCCCCATTTCGAAGATGCTACTGCCATATCCACTTCAAGATCCGTACAAACTGTATTGGGAAAGGGGAACTTGGTCGGTAGAGGTGAAGCAACCCGAATTGCAAATTGCAAGGTCGTATACCCCTCTACCCTCAGACGACGAGGAGCACCCTGCGGATCTGCGGTTCTTGATAAGGAAGGAGAAGAAGGGCGAGGTTTCGGGATATTTACACAATCTGCCTTTGAATGGAAAGGTTGAGTTGCGCGGACCGAATCCGGAGGTTGACATACCGGAGGAGGTTGAAGATGTTGTTTTCTTAGCTGGCGGGACTGGTATTGCTCCCGCCTTACAAGTCGTGTATACACTGCTGGAACGGAGAAATGCAGGCCAAAAGCCGAAGATACAAATAATTTGGGCGAATCGGACAAGAGAGGATTGCAGGATGGGTGGTAACAAGTCACTCTTGCAGAGTGAAGAGCCTGTTGGGCTAGTGGTGCGAATGCTGGAGGAGCTTCAACGGAAGCATCCGGAAAATCTTGAGGTGACCTACCTTGTGGATGAAGAAAATACATTTATAGACCGCAAAAAGATATGCCAGGTGCTGAAGACGAGATCTGATGTGAGGAGCCAGCCGATATCGACTCGGATCGACTCAAAACTCTTGTTTGTGTCTGGTCCTGAAGGATTTATAAATTATAATGCGGGGCCTAAGAAGTGGGAAGGGGGCAAAGAGGGACAGGGCGAACTTGGGGGCATTCTTGGGCGCATGAGGGTGAGAGATTGGAAAATTTGGAAACTCTGAGGCACCATGGCAACTGGCAGGAACATGTTGAGTCTGTGGGAGGTTACTTTGTCTCCCATGTGGAGACCTTCCAGCACCACAGATGTATATTCGAGACGAGCCCCCGTATATCTTCCATTGGTCTAAAAACCTAAAGAAGGAAGAAGCTGCCGCCTACAATATGTCCATGGCCGGTCACTTTTGGAGAGCCGCGAAACTCTCAATGAACGACTGGGTGACGACCCCCCTCCGCATGGGTCAGCCAGCAGCAGGTAGTATCAAGAACAGATTGGTTGTTATAAAGAACCAGTGGTATTCATGACGCCACGCTTATTACTCTATGTTGGCTCTTTGTGGAAATACTCAGAGTGATCCTGATCTCCACTGAAAACGAATCTATCCGAACCTGCGACTTATATCATATATTGTCCGGTCGTTGATCTATGTGGCAAGCAGTGCCGGTTTCACATCCCTCGCGTCCATACCATTAGCCCTTGATCGCTATCGTCAATAACCCTTCGCCTCGAAGTGTTATCACGAGTATATTCAGTCGGCCTCGGAAACTCGTTCTAATTGAGCTCTATGATGACGCCTTGGTACGGGATCTAATCCTCGAGTTACTCCGGCGAATGTCGTCTTGTTGCATTTACTCCCTAAATTTGTTTCGAGCTGCCTAGGCTCGGGTCAGATGAAATAAATGGATATTGTACTTGTTATCTCACCGCAATTCTAACTTTCTTCTACATGTTCGCCACGCTCCTCGCCTGAACTCATAAGCAGTAGTCTTGGCATACATACTGACAGAAGTAGAGGGGGTAAAGAGTCGTCACCGCCTTTGGGGCAGAAACAACAAACCAACTTAACGGGATTGGTAGGACGCTCACCCCTCCACTCTATAAATACAGCTGACAACAAGAAACCGTAAGTTGGTGAAGGATCGACTTGCCCAGGGAGTAACCACAAGGTTCTGCTTATTGATCTTACATCAATGTACTTTTACCATCCCATCGGTCGGAGTAATCATACCCTGGAGGGATGGAAATGACCCTACCAAGCTGCACCCTGAGCCCTGTCTGAGAGGAATGCTTAATGTCATTTAATAAGATGGAGCCCTTGGGAATACGTTCCAGCAACCTAGGGTACATTGCGGATCACGACTATATATGGCCCTCAGAGCTGCGCATAGCCTAGACACAGTGACATACCCCGCAGGAGCTGAGGTGCAACCCAGTAATAATAGCGCTATGAAAGTGAAGATAAGTTACATCACAGATGGAGGGTAGGTTTATAAATCGCAGCGGCAGAACGGCCTTTATTCTTCTTTAAATCAACTTCTATCTACTAATCTCAGTTTCTCAGTCAGATTAAGTCATGTTTTCAAACTATTCCAAGCTACTCGCTCTCATTATAGGGCTTCTAGGCACATCTGCCTCTGCAGGAGATTGGACCACGTCCAAGACTCCGTCTGACTTCCAACTAAAGGAGAACGACGTGTATCCTATTATCAGCGACCTCGATGCTGCTCTCCCCAATCAGAAAGTCAGTGACATTATCGCGAATACCAACCACGAAAATCCCAAAGCCCAAGTGCCACTGGTAAAATCCTCAACCGGCTCATACACATGGCCGTCGGGAAGTTTTGATGATCGTGGTACATCAGATTGGTATCCGCAGGGTGTCACCACCAGTTCTGATGCTTATGGGAATGGTCTGTATGATGGTATGCAGATCGACTTAATTTCATGGCATAATAATATTAAGCAAGATGGCAAAAATGTGGATGGAGTGAAAGGCGCCAGGATCACATTTGTTGATCGCCGTGATTCGAGCAAGACTAAGTATCGCCATGTATTGCTCGTGTTGGGCGAGAAAGACAGCGATAATAAGGCAAGTTTCAAGACTCAGAAGTTGCATGCTGGAGGTATTATGTGGTATGGAGATTTGCTATATGTTGTGGATACAAGTGCTGGACTGCGCGTGTTTTCCATGAAGCATATATATCAAGTCGATGATTCTGGCAAAGGTATTGGCAGGGTTGGAGACAAGTATCAGGCATATGGATATAAGTAAGCCGCCCTCATCGTCGCTCTTGCTTTTTTCTCTTTAGTCGAACATAAAATGGAACTATATGCTAAATATGTATAACGTTCACACAGATATGTTATGCCCCAGATACGCTCCTATACTCATTATGCTTCGTCGGGGGAAAATCTACGATTTTCTTGGATTTCCCTTGACAGAACAACAAAACCGGACAGGTAAGTCCTCTCTTACCTCATCTCTTAAACATATCTAACTCCAACGAGTATCCTCGTTGGCGAATACTCCAAAGACACGGCAGAATGCGACAAGCACTGCCGAATCGTTCGCTGGCCCATCGACTCCACAAACCGTCTCCTAAAAACCTCCTCACCAGGCGGCAATCCCAATGTGCATCTTGCACTCGCCACCGAGGCTGTAAAACACAACAGAAGATGGATCCAAGGCGGTGCCAGCATCAAGGGCAAGTACTTTATCACACAGTCTCCAGCAGGCAAAGCCACCGGCACCCTATTGACTTGGGATGGAAGCAAAGAGGAGAGATTTGTGGATTTCTTCCCCAAGGGACCGGAGGACTTGTCGTATAGGGAAAATCATGGAGATTTGTGGGCATTGACAGAACCGCCTACCGATCAGACTTATGATCGTAAGAAATACCCGGGTAGACACGTTTTTGGTTTCGACCCCAAGAAAGTCTCTTCATAGCTGGATGGGTATGTGGGGTGGTTGTGATATTATATGCACCGTGTAACTTTTATGGAATGGGAGTGTAATATTAGTCTGGTTTTTCTAGCGAATTTCGGGGGGTTTTATGTAACTCTACTTACCAGAAACTTTTTTTTTTTCATTCGCACTCGTAAGGCAAATATGCATCATGTACACTACATTTCACATATGAATAGAAAGCCATTAGGGCAAGGCTGCTTAACTTTACCTGATTGAACCACAGCCGTTGGAGATTTATTATCTCTTCGTAGGCATATATATATCTCACAGCCCCACCAATCAACCCGGCCCACCTCCTCTCTGCATACTTGGCAAAAAAAACAGGAACCAAAGTTAGCAATTCCGTAAGCGCTGCGGTTTGCATGCCTAGGATTAATAGATGTCGTCTATTAGTTGCAATCTAATGTTAATAAGCCTTGGTAGAGATAATTCGTAGCTTCTTTCTAATACTCGCTTATGTATCCATCCCCCACTTCCACCCGAAAAAAAAAACATTAAAAAGGCATCAATGAGCATGTGCAACAAACACAACAGCAAGCATACACACACTACACATATTAACAAAAGTCAAAGTGGTTCAACAATTTTTGCTTGAAAGCTTTGCAAAAAATCAATTCCATGCCAGGGAGTCGAACCCTGCGCTACCGCGACCAATCAGTGGAATCACTTGAGAGGCGGAAATGTTACCGATACACCAGCATGGACTGAACGGTTTTAGTGAATCTTGCCAATTTAAAATTATATGCTAATCTACGACTTATCCCCGTTGAGGCCCGGCTAGCATATTTCACAGTGCAACTTATCCTAATACTGAAAGTAACCACGCTAGCAGCTTTATTTCTCTTGAACACCGCCAAGTCTGCCTTCGACAACTATTTCATTTATCATGCATTTCTTCTATTTTCCAACCCAGGATCGGTTATTGCCTAGGTACCTAGGTAGTTAAACTCGATGTTGTTTCACTACAGTCGCAACCCAAAAATGGACTATTTAATTATTCGACGAGTATAAGGTCGAGCTCGCTCTCAAATAGGACGACACCAGAGGTCCGAACCCAGTGACATTAGTAAATCAAATGATTCATCTATCATTAAATGGCGACATGCTTTTTTGTTTGAATGGGAGTCTAACCTTCGAGGGGTTTCTCGGTGAGCAAAATGTCACATAAATATCTGGCCAAGCAACCCACTTTAAATTCGACATTGTTGCGAATATCGAGTCAGACTATCGTCTTCATACGCCGTCGTTTTGGAAGGGCTATTGGTAAAAAACTATAACAAACAGCGGGAATATTCCGTTTTCTTAGGGCATGGAAATTTCAAATTCCAGGTCATTTATTTCAAATTCTGAGGGGTCCGTTTCAGCTTTCCGTCTTGTTATATGGGGCGGCAAACACCAAAACAGACAAAAGGTAAAGGGAACACGGGTTGGTATGAAGATGTTCTGCCAAGTTTGCTCCTACTGTCAGATTTATAGCACTGTATTCATTAAGTCTTAAAGCACTTGAAATATATTCTGAGCCTTGATAATAATAAACTTCTCTAGTTTAGGAACCCTCTATAAATTCTCCAATTCAATTAAGGCCCAATCTAGTCTAAAACGATTATTCTGAAACCTATTACGGGCTCTAGACCTGAACTCCGAAGTTTTCCAATGACAGATCTTTTAGATGCCTAATACGTTAGTTCTTTAACCTTTTAACTTTTTATAGATAGTCCAACTCTCATCTCCGTAGACGATTAGGTCTTGTTTATTTTTTTTAGCTATTAGTTAAGGTCCTGTAGCAGTTCCCTAAGTGATCGATTTGAGTTTCAAGATCGAGAGATTTAACGCAGTTCAATGTCTCCATATTGTATCTGAAAATACGATATAATTAGCCAGGAGAATTGAGGTATTGCTTCAGTGTGTGAGGACACAAAGCTAACTAGGGCCACCCTACTATACTTGCTTCTCAACCGACACAGGCAGTTTGTATGGGAGCCTCAATAAGTATAAAGAGTCATAGATAAGGGTCGCATAAGCTATCTTCGTGTTTTATAGATATTATCGTCAGTTTACTATTAAACAGGGGAAGCTGTAACCGATCCTGTGAAGTATTGCAATGTTAAGCACTAGGTATAGGTATAGCCGGAACCAATTTGTTGGCTGCTTCGAACGCCACCAACGGCTCCTTGAGCGAGGTGGCGGTAAATTATTGGTTCATCTACCACTTGTAGGAAACTAATATTGGCTATGCATGTTGGTTGTTTCGATAATTGCATCTATTAGATCTTGCCCCATACCCCAACTTCGGTTATTGGAGTTTCCCCAGAGGGCCTCCCAAGAGGGGACCGGGATATTTTCGTTTCAACTAGTGTTACGAGGATGCCCCTTTCCACCCTCAATATTATTCTAACCATAAACCTTCCTTCATTGCTCCTACATGTCTGGTTTGTTTCTGACCTGACTGCGTTTGAACAATAACTACTGAGATATGCACTACTCTGTTTCAAAATCTCGTCTTGCCATCTGGCTGTTTTGGGCTTCTTCCTCCGCAGCTTGGGCACAGACAATCCAGAACATTCTCTGGAATGTTCCAGATGGAAAGCTATCGGACTTATCGCAGACTTTTACAGCCGGAACCACCTTACCATTATCATGGAATGCACTTGTTACAACCGCTAATATTGATACAACGGAAAACCTCGTCGATCTATGGGCTACTTCATATGATACCAACCTGAATCCATTTAGTCAACCTGTGACACGTAGGTAATGCCATTTGCTTCCTGCTGTTATAAAATAAAGTAGTCTTACTGACAAGTTATTGCTATGTTAGAGAACATTAATTTGACCTCTCCGGGGAATTATGCTTGGACCATTGCAATTCCAGACAAGACCTTAGCCATTAGTGCCAAATATGTTTTACGATTCAAACCAGCATCTTCGACATACGATATAAATACCGGGAAGTTGTCAAGTCCTGGATTTATTGTTCTAAGAGGCGCTTTGTCGACGTTCTCTACGTCAAGTTCATCGACATCTGCCGTAACTACGTCCAGTCCTTTGTTATCTTCAAGTCAGTCGAGGTCAATAGCCGGTCCAAGTACATATTTGCCTTCTCAGACACCTACCACAAACCAGTCTTCCACTTCTGGAGGCTTGGATAGCGGCGCAAAGGTTGGCGTTGGTATTGGGGTTGCAGTTGCGGTGCTTGGAATATTTGTAATTATTTACTTCTTCTTCACCCGGAGGCAAGGGAGGGACGCGACACCTACGGAAGCAATTATGCCAATTGGTACACAAGAGAACTACAAGGTCGGGTATACCACCTCTCCCGCGGAATTGCCTGGGGCCCGGCATGTGGCAGAGCATGCCACAGAGCTGCCAACATGATTGGGAGGTTTGGATTCATAAGAAGCAGGTTTTGCTTCTCAGCGCCTGCGATTTAAATAACATTTATAATTCTGTAAATTTAAAATTTATTGAGGCGTAATATAACACACACTTTAGAAAGAATAGCTAGTAGCTTGGGAATTTGGGCCGTTTTATGAATTCAAATATTAGTAATGTTTCTTAACATTGCTAAGCTTCGTATATGCTGACATCCTAGTTTGAGATATCACATTTAGAAGGCTGCTTGTCCTTAACTGAGGCACCTACGTTCGAATAGGCCCGTAAAAGATGAATATAACAATTTTCACCACGTTTATTATTCTTACAATAGCGCCATATCAAATTACATCACGTTGTCAAGATCCGATGGGAATGCGTACACGAAATAGATCGATGAGAGAACTCCACCAGCCCGTTGATATTTCCCAAATGACTCCGACGCCCCGTATACTATTCGCAGCCGGCTCATACCACTCGGCCAGTGAGCATAGTTTTCACTCCCAATCATGCTCGACCCTCCATTCATCCCCAGCTTTGCGTCCGAAAGGCAACAAATCACAAGCACGGTGACCCCATTTCTCAGCATAGATATCTCTGCCAGTTTGAGTTATCATCTGGATAGCCTTTTCAAACCCTTCAGAGTCTCGGTAATAAGGCTCCCCCTTCCCACCAAATTGTCGCGCTTGCCAGGTATTTCTCCCTCCTGGGTCACCTCCATTTTTGTGCTTCACCATCGCGTTAGCAACTTCGAAGAGCTGCTTGAACGACGCTGATCCAGGATTATCCGAAACCCATGTTTGATTAGTTTTCCGTCCATTGATTGGGATATTCGAATCTCCCTTTTCAACTCTCTCCAAATTTTGCCTTTCCTCTTTCGCTGTCTCCTGAGTCGGCCCATCAACGGTAAAACTCGCTTCTATATAATCCCTTTTTCTATATAGCACGAGAAGGTCGTCTAGGCTCCCTGATACATCACAAAA
Source organism: Venustampulla echinocandica (assembly GCF_003357145.1). Lineage (NCBI taxonomy): Eukaryota > Fungi > Ascomycota > Leotiomycetes > Helotiales > Pleuroascaceae > Venustampulla > Venustampulla echinocandica. Next base: position 1,270,747 of record NW_022474210.1, read on the forward strand.
CTCTCCTATCTCGACATCTGGCCCATTATACTCAAATCCATACATTTTCAACCTATCATGCATATCGCAATCAGAGAAGTAGTATGGGATTGCTGTATCCCATCCTCCAATGCTTTCATATGCTTCCCGGTTTACTAACGCCAGACGATCGTAGGCGAAAAAGCGAGCCGCCCATGGTTTGCTCGAGTTCGAGGAATTCGGATCTGGTTCAGGTGAAACCGCCAGGCGAAGCGCATCCACGGCTAGTTGGTATATAGACTTGAAGTCTTCATATCTATTGGGGCTTTCACCGCTAGCGGGCGGGGTGATATACCGATCCTCGAATGGAAGGACAATCACATCCATATGTCCGTAAAAGTATGTGGTGAAATTGTTCTCAATTGCCATCCAGATATAAAAGTTCTGCAGTTGTGAAAATGAGAGAAGAGTCGGTGTGGTAATAACATTAACTCCAAGCATATGTAAACGGGTATGATTAAGAAAGAATGGGTTCTGGAGGGAGAGCAACCCAAGTTGGTTGGACTTCATGGTTCCGGTGTTTTCAATGACATATATATCCTCCGGTGGCCATCCTGCGGTTATATAGGAAACTACTGCCTGTTGCAGCAGCCGCCAATTTCGAGTAAAGCCTATAAAGAGAGGTGTTTTCTCGGGCACATGAGGACTCGGAGGCTCGTTCCAAGGAGGTATAGAAGGAAGCTCTGCAGCAGAATGTGCTGCTGCTGCGAGTGGGAAGTTGTCCACAATTGAGACGAGTGTTGATGTATGCTCGGTCTTGTACGTTGGGTGATCGGGTATGACATGCTCCTCCGGTTCTGGGGATGGAGACGGAGGCATATCAGGTATGGCATGTTCCTCCGGTTCTGAGGGCGGTGACGGAGGTATGCTGGGCTCAGTTCGCAGTGGTTCATTAGGGAGCGGTACCGTCTCTAGTACTTGGCCGAAGTTTGACGAGAAGCTGGTGCGTAGCGAATATGTCATAAATATTGTGAGAAAGACAAGCACGCCCAACCCAACCATGAACCGTGAGCGTAGGTTTGCCGTTGCCATCACGGAGGCGGACACCGCATAATACGATTGGGTGGAAGATATATTCAGTGTTGAAGTAGTGAAGGGGATGAGAGGATTGAATGGGGAGCGAGAGCGACACAACTAAAAAACTCCAAAATATTAGGGGGCCACTCGGCCGTGAGGACTTGATATTCTCTGGTCAAGTTCTGCGTTCATTAATCGTGTTGGTTTTCGCAGTTAAGTCCCCCTGCCCATTGGTTTAGCTTGCGCCCATGTTTCGTGCTCAACATCCCAGATTCCCACCCCGTCAAAGCTGCCAATGCGCCGTAAGGATGTTGATGTTGGATGTTGGGGGATCTTGGGGGCGGACAGAAGTTAATTTAAAGATAGGAGGCAGCTTACGTAAGTACGAGCATTGGTACTCGAGTAGCGTGCATTGACAATATCCTATTCTTCTTTAAGCCACAACTCGACATATGTACGCCATACGACATACTCCTAACCTTTGTCGCCCAGGCTTCTGTATAATGAGTCGTTGGGGTCTTCCCTTATCCGCCAGATTCATCTAAGTATGGAAAGGGGTGTAGAATCTGCTCTTGTGCAATGCGAAGCTGTCGGTTGAAATCAGGCGCTCAACTGACAAACGAACCGCCCTCTCATCTCGCCTTGAACATCTTGCTTCCTCTCCCTCATGAATCTAGGCAACTGAGAGAAGCCCAATTGTTAGAATTTGTTTGGATATCTCCACCGGTGTTATCAAAGGAGCCAACTTGATCCCGATGGCACGTCTGAGTCGCGGATGTCTCCGCTGCAGACAGCGTCGCGTTCGCTGCGACGAAGGCCGGCCCTCATGCCAGCGATGCATCAATCGCAATGAAGCCTGCGAGGGCTATCGAGACGAGGCTTCTAGCATTTTCCGGCACGAGACCGACAAAGTGATCGAGCATGCACGCGCGTTACAAGCGCTGTCGCCGCCCAGCTCGAAGGCCTCTTCGCAACCGTCGGCGAGGAAACGCAGCAGATCTGTCGATGCAGCTTCTCCTTCTCGGCGGTCTTCTTCGGTGCCGGGCCAGGATGCAGATCCCTCAGCGCTGGCTCCTGGAGAGACCGCTGATATCAAGCTCAGGAACCCGCGTCCCTGGCTTATTAAAGAACTGCCGTCCGAGACGATGCCTCCCGTAGAAGAACAAGCCGTCGATAGTTTCATGGAGAAGTATGTCATTTATCCATGCAAACAGACATCGTCTCCTGGGTTCCTGGAGCATTTACCATGCATGTTCCAGGAGGTCAACGTCAATGGGCGGTACGCTTTGCGATGGGCCGTACGAGCTGCTGCATATGCCGATCTTTCAAAAGACCAAGATAGTGACATACTTGCGAGGAAGGCACTGCAGTGCTACGGCATGGCGCTGTCTGCCCTGGGAGACTCGCTTGCTACGCCGGGGAAAGCCCCAGATGATTATGACCTGATGACCGTAGTTGTTCTTGACATCTTTGAGGTAGGTCCGCATGATCGATCATGATAACGTCCCCCACTCACACACATAGACTCTATATATTCCCAAAGAAGCCGCCAAAGGATCACATGCTCAAGGAATGGTGCAAATCCTCCGATTGCGAGGCTCAGACTTGGTTTATAACTCACGAGGCTGGAGTCTTTTCCGACTTGCCCATCACAGGATCGTAAGCAATCAGATATTCCGTTCTCTCTCCATGCTAATATGTTTGAAGCAAAAACAGCAATTGTCCTTTAACGTGCCTCCCATTCCGGATACGATAAACTGGCTAAATCAGCTCAATGAGAATGAACCTTATGTCCGTCTTGAGAAGAACGCGAATGCAATTAGCGATACATGCAAGCGCGCGAGAATGCTCCTAGATCTAATCAATGTTGTAGGCTTGCCGGCGTCCACTATCGTCGACATGATCAAGGAGCTGCACTCACTTGACCAATCAGCAGTTAGCTGGCGGCAGACATCAAAATGGTCTTTCAAGAACCTGACAGTGTCGGAAAGGCCGGATCTTGAACCCGCAACATGCGGGATCACGGGCACGATCCAACTACATCCCGATATCTGGATGGCCTACGAATGGAACTACCACAGAGCAGCGCGCATCATCTTCTTAGAGCAACTTCTAAAATGCTCAAAGGCCGCGCTGGAGACCCCAGACCTAGATAACGTGGAAGAGAAAACGCTGACTGACACCATCGCCGAGTGCACCTCGACGATCCAATGGCTCGCAGACGAAGTTCTCTCGACCGTCCCCCAGTCTTTCGGGGATGTCGATCACATGGGCCGGGCACACGACATCATGGATGGCCTGCCTCGCTGCCGTGCAATCGGCGGGTACCTGCTTCTTTGGCCGATAAAGATCACCAAGGGTCAACCATTTGCGACGACACTGGAGCAAAAGGAACGTGCGTGGAAAGTATTTGAACGGATTCGAGACTATACTGGAATGAAAGCTACACTTGGCGACAAGAGCATCATATGACCCTATCCAGCACCCGGCTCTATTAGAACATAGTACACAAACCCAAGTTCAGAAATTCATTGGGAAGTATAGGCCCGGCCTCGCCTCATTTCTTCAAGGCCGTCTCCTCCAGCTCCGTCCCATCAGCCAGCTTAACCTTCTCAGCGCCGACCATGACGAACATGGTCCGGCAGATCTCGTCGGTGCGGTTGATCCACTGGTGGTTAGCGCCGCCCTGGATAATGTACTCGCCAGGGCGCACCGTCTTCTCGTCGCCGTTGTCGAGCCTGAGGACGATCTCGCCACTCAGGACGACGGCGTAGTCGACGCTCAGCGTTCGGTGCATCGGAACCGTGAAGTTGCCGGCGATGTTAGTGATGCCAAAGCTGACGCCGCTGGGCGGGCACCGCGGCAGCTCCGCAGCGTACTCCCCCGTCGCCTCCTGGTTGTTCACCGGCACCGCCCCGCGCCTGTCGAACACGGCGAAGGACGAGCCTGTGGGCCCGAAGGGCCGGAACAGCGGGACCTCTCTGTCTGCGCCGAAGATCGACGTCCCGTCCGCTGCGTGCGTCGTCACGACCACCCGCGGGTTCGAGCTGGCCGAGGGCATGGCCCTGGTAGGGGCAGGGTTGGGAGCGGCGCTGGTGGAGGTGTTGGAAGACATCTTGGAAGCTGGTCGAGAGGTGTCCTGGGTGTGGTAGAAGCACTTGAAAGCCTTGAAGGCTTGGGTTTGCTGGCTGTTCTTGGTCTGATTCTGGTCCAGAATGCGGTTGGCTCTTCGCGAGCAAGCGAGGGTTTTAGTTGCCGGTGCGAGCTTTTATTGGCAGGGAATCTATTGAGATCGCACTGGTTTTTGTATATGATGCTTTGGGCCCCGAAAGCGGTGCGGGCTTGGAGAATGCAGTATAAGAGTTATGATGATTGGCGTTGGATTATACTGTTAGGTTGCTGTTTTGTTGCTTATAATGCTGGATGAACATATCCTCTCAAGGGCGACTTGGCCCCTCTTATATACACAGAATCCGTCTCTTATCATCTTGGTCCTGGGTCTCGTGCATCCTACCGCAATGAGGTTGACTGCGAGATTCGTAAGCGATGTTCGCGATGCCGTCCCAACTGGGAAGCCAAGGCAATGCCGCTGGTTCCTTGAACCTCCAACCTGTCAGCTTATTAACTTAATAGCGGTGCCTTTCCTGCGGGTTTTGACCAACACCCCAAACCTCGCAGGGCTAACCGCATCCGGAAACTTGCACGATATGTCGCGAGATCCTTCAGTCCAACGTCGCCTAACGTGATTGGTTCCACTGCTTGGCTAGCGCTGATCTGGCGCCGGCCACTATATGCCAGATTACATGAGAAGCCAGGAAAGGAACCTAGGGGGTAAACAGAAGTTTCACTCCTAACCTTTGTCGCCCAAGCTTCTGTATAATAATAAGTCGTTGCGGGTCTCCCCTTACTATATCTGCTAGCTTTATCTGAGGTAAGTATGGAAAGGGACGGCGAGTCAAGCGGTCAGATATACTCCTCGACAACATCATGCAGATTCTGCTCATGCGCAACGCGAAGCCGTTCAGGCAATCATCCGATCGACACCTGGAATCTTTTTCACTCTCCTTGCTCTTCCTGCTCGGAGGCAGAAATAACGCACCCGTCTGATCTTTGCGAGTTCTGTCGACATCTCCGTATTCGACACTTTCTGAACTGCATCCAGGGGGAACAATATATATTGAAGATTGGGACTCTTTCAGAACGAAATGCAAATTGTCAGCTCTGCCGCTTCTTCACGGACGCTATCCATAGTCAAACAAGCTTGTTCTTTGGGCTTAGTAGTGCGACGCTGGATAGCCGACAAATACACCTTTCCATCGAAAAGCCACGGCCTGCTCTCCAATGGCAATTGGAAAATGATATTTTCTATTCAGGAATCGTCCAGCAGGGCTCGTCCGATAGAATAGATCCAAACGGGGGCTTTAAAGAGTTCGTAGACTGGGGCCAAATTCGAAGCTGGGTCCCCCCACAATCTGTCCAAGCATATGATTCTGATCCGAGTAATTTCAACTTTCCTCGACTGCACCCGGTAAAGAACTTCAAAGTAATTGACATTTCAAAATCATGCATCGTCGACGCTCCACAATCTTGTGAGTATGTCGCGCTTAGTTATGTTTGGGGCAAAGAATTCCATGGCCGTTGCCAAGCTACATTGAGTAATATCGAGGCGCTTGAAGCTCCCGGTGGGCTTAAGTCAATTGATCACCCTGCTACTCTATCAGATGCACTAGAGACTTGCGCAAATCTCGGACACCAATATCTATGGATTGACGCCCTTTGCATCATTCAGGACGATATCGACAATAAGCAGCACCAAATCAATCACATGGGCCGAATCTATCAGGGCGCTATCTTTTGCATTATCGCAGCTGCGGGGCATGATGTAACGTATGGACTGCCTGGTGTCTCTCAACGCCGCGCTTGGAATGGAGTAGAAGGCGACGTTTACGATATGAAGCTTTCGGCGCGCCTCCATAGCGTTCCGCAGTGTATACTGGCAAGCAAATGGAGCACACGGGCATGGACATTCCAGGAGTCAATGCTCTCAAAACGACTCATGTTTTTTACAGACTTTGGCGTATTCTACTATGACCGCGAGGCCAATAGCGAAAGGTACCTTGTGGAACAAACGACCTGCTTCGATAGCATGGCATCCGACCAGTTTTACATGTCTCATGATCACCAAACCATGTTAGTAGCATACACCGGCCGACAACTGTCTTTTGACGAAGATATTCTCAAGGCATTTTCCGGCGTATTGAATTGGAAGTTCAAGGGTGCCACTACCTACGGCCTGCCTTGTGAGGCCTTTGACCGGTCTATACTATGGGAGACAGACAATTACATGAGCGCAAGTCGAACCTCGAAACCCGAGTCTTTATTCCCATCGTGGTCATGGGCCTCGGCCTTTGGCACAGTTCGATTTCCGGATGGCTACGGCATCGCTTTTTGGGCAACTGTTATACCATCACCAGGCTCAAATGGAACATTGACGTACATGGTACCCTCCCCTGAACATCAAACTGGCCACGGTGCTTTCGACTCGCGCGGCTTCGGCATCTCATGTGGAGTTGCTTGGTCCCATGGTTGCATTGCAACGCAACATTCTGATGATCTTACATTCGACTGTTCGGCCAAGGAATATAAAAAGCGACTACAGGCAAAATGGAAGTTATATACAGATTACTGGATAGACGCCTTCGGATCGTTCCTCGCTGATCATCCCTTCTCAGAAACCGACATAGAGGCCGCGCATGTGGCCGGACGCTTACTTGTTTACACTCAGGAGGCGGCCTTTGAGGTAGAATGGGTCGATAAGAGCGACACAAAGTTTCCAGGAAAACAGTGCCTACTAATTCGAAGCAAAGATGGTAGCCTAGCTGGAATGATTAGTCTAGGATCTCCTCAGATGGAGAAACTAGGCGCCACCCGACATAATCCAACCAGATTCATCGCCCTATCTCTGAGCCTTGAATCAGTGCCAGAGTTGGAACCCACTGTATGCTCGAACTGCAACAGTTACTTCGTATCTGATTTCGGGCAGGAGTCTACTAGAGGCCACTGCATGCGGGAGAATATCGAAGATATGCCGGCCAATCCAGAATCTTTGACCCTCAGTTGCTCATCTGAGTTGAGCGTCCGTAGTCCACTGAAGCGCACGTATCCACCTGATATTTACTATCTTGACTCAAGTGGAGATCCAATACCCGCTTGGAGTCCCATTATGATGAACGTCATGCTTGTTCAAAGCGTAAATAGCAACGAGGATAAAATTGTGGAACGCCTCGGCGTGGGACAGATCTACCTCAAGAAATGGGTACAAGCAGAGCGACGGTTCCAGACTCTTATCCTTGAATGAGCCTAGATGTACTTGGCCATTATGGAAGGGTAAGATAGGAAACAAGTATAGAGGAGGCATTGTAGCCCGCTGCCAAAAAAGTGCCCTAGGCGCATCGTTCATCTGCTATCACCAATATACAACTGTGACAACGAGACAACCCTCGCTTTCTTAGTCCGCCTCCTATCATCTCACAATGCTTGATTAGATCTGCTTTCCTCGAACCTTGACTAGCGAGCTTACGACTGGAGATTTCTCTGGCCAAAATACCCTTAATTAAATTTATCAGGCTTGAGTTAAAAGCGAGGTGAGTTGTGAAGTCGGGATTACTCGTACTTTACCTCGGTATGGCGAAGAATGACGAACTAAACTAGGAATTAATAGCCACGAGTTGATCATTTTGATAATTATGATGGCCGAGAACGAACACCACGCACTAATGAAGAATGGAGATCATCATACATGGAGAATTTGAGGACGACGCATATGTTGACACTAGCTCTCACGATATTTACATAGATCGGGATTGATTACTTCATGATAATTTTCATTCGTTCTAATACAGAGTAATGGAACAGTTAAGAGATGAAGCCGACCCATAGTTAAGATATACGTATAGATTGAAACAATGCAAGAAACCACCCAACCCTAAAGGATTCTGAACGACCTTCGAAAACTCAAATAAATAAAAGCCCTATGCACGCCATTTTATTTCGATACTCAGCATATTATAGCCACAGAAGGAGTCACGGGTACAGAAACCCTCACCATGGTTGCCCATGATGCAGCCTAAAACCATTACTGCTTCTAAGAGAAGGTTCAATGTAAGAGTTGTAATAGTTACAACAGTGAGAAGCAAAAGCAAAGCCAACTATTATGGCGTGTGTCGCATTTATACAATTGTAGCAAACTTAAAGGGCTTCGACCTAGATGCTAGAATTACCCCGATTGCTAGTATAGTAGCATCTAGATAAAGTCAGTTATATGTCTCGTCACCCCCTTAATAGGTCACCTAATAAGCGACATCCAGCCGGAAGTCCTACTGGTGGAAGAAGGTTTAAGCCGCAGCAGCAGGGGCTTCTTTGATCAGTTTCGAAATATTACGAGCTAAATTGAGTCGCACCGTTTGTGTGGAGTGCGTTCTTTGGATATCGTGTTTAATCCTTGTTCTTAAGACAAGGGGATCTTAACCCGAGGCAATTTGCGACACATGTACAAGTATATAACTCGTGGCTCTTTCCGTAAGTAAATTTTGCGACGGCTACTCATATTAATCTAAATTTCGAGCATGGGGTTCCCCGATTTCCCCGGATCCCCTGGATCTCGGAGGATATCACCGACGCTATCGTTTTCTTTGGTAACGGCTGTTGGAGGATATAATGCCTCTCCTGCCGCACGAATCGGCACGATCGTTGCTCCGTCTGCTTTGCATTGATTGATGCAATTTTTTGGAGGCTAAAAGCATGGAACTTTCAAATCGCAATTTTCAACACATTCTATTTACTGGGCTTAGAGTGGTAAGGATGGAAATCATGGAATGCACTCAGGAATTAGGATTAATACAAATGCACATATTCTCATCGCCCTTTTCTGAACTTCTTGCAATATGATTCTTCAATAATTGTTTTCATGTCAAGATGTTGTTTTTTAAACCACTTATACTTGTAGTCATCGCGACCAGAGCGCAAGCAGCGTCATGGATCGTTCCCGGTGCTGTCTGGACCGATACTGCAGGCAATAAAATCGACGCTCACGGTGGTAACGTTGTCCAAAGAGGTGACACCTTTTTTTGGGTTGGACAGAGTGCCAGCCAAAGTATGTTTCTGCTACCCTCTTTAAGCATGTGCTAATGCTTAGTATCAGATGAGAAAGCATTGATGTACTCCTCTACGGACCTACTGAACTGGACACCACTTGGTGTTCAGAATAGCCTTGAGTACCTTTGGAGGCCGAAGATTGCGAAGCCGAATGGGAGTTTTTGGGTATATATATCTTTCTTGGCGCAATTCATTACATACTTGCAAACCATTCGACAGGTGATGCTCTATACTGGAAACTTAGGTAGCGATGGGCCACAATTAAAGGTTTTCATGCTAATTCAAGGTAAACAGATCTACGGCCAGCTAAATAGAAATATCCAGTCGATGGTCTCTACACAAATGGTGGGAGGATATAAACTCAATGGCGCTGCTGTGACGGTTCCTCCAAATAGTTATACATACTCAGACACGGGCATGTTTCAAGACTCGGACGGTTCGTCAACAATCCATACTTTTGATTTCAAGCCGAATAATGGAATACTAACACGCTTAGGGACATGGTATATCCTAACATCCGCCGACCACAACATCGTTCAAATAAATAAAATCAACAGCGACGGCACCATTGGTGCTCGAGCCTCCCAGCTTGCAGCCGGAGCCTACGAGGCCCCTGGTATCTTAAAAGTGGGCTCAACCTACTATCTCATCGTCTCTGGAAAGACAGGCTGGCGTTCGAACCCTAACAAGGTCTTCACCTCCTCCTCCATTAACGGCCCATGGACAGGGGGTGCAGACATTGCGCCTGAGGCCGAGAAGACTTATAATAGCCAAAATACCTTTGAGTTGACGATTGCTGGGAATAAGGCGACGACTTATGTTTACATGGGCGATAGCTGGGATAGTAAGGGGGGTCCAAACTCTAATCATGTCTGGCTTCCTATCAAAGTCGACTCTGCGAAGAAAACCTTGACGCTGGATTACCATGCTATGTGGAAAGTCGACATTAAGACTGGTGTTGTTAGTTTTCCGGCAGCTGGGAAACGCTATGAGGCAGAGCACGCGGAGATTATTGGGAGGGGTGAAGCTGCGCATTGTCGGGGTTGCCTCAGTAAGAGGGCGGTGTATAAGAGTACGTCTCGAAGAATCTTTAGATGATCCAGCTGCTGATACTAGTATGTGATAGTTGATGGGAATAGCGAGGTTGTGTTTCGAAATGTTACCGGCAATGGGAGAAAGCAGTGGGTTTCCTTTCACTACGAGGTGAACAGTCGCGAAGGTTAGTCCTCCCCATCCCTTCTTACGTTACCCAACACTTCCCCCTTCCCACATAAATAAAATTATAATATTGACTATCTTCTTTTTAATCTAGCTGGCGAGGCACACATCTTCATCAACAGTGAATCCGTCCCAACGAATATCTCAAGCTTGAATTCAAGGGCTGGATATCATAAGACAGTACCCGTTATGGTGAGCTTGGACAGGGGAAATCAGAATGCAGTGAGATTTGGTGCGAATGGTGGGAAAGGTAAGTTTGTCTGTTATTTAAATGCCGAAATGACTCCTTGTTCTATTTCGGATCGAGACGTTACTGATATGATATCAAAAATGCAGATTTTAAAGTTACGATTGAGGGAATTGAGGTTTTCGATGATGACGAAGAGTTGTAGTCACGGTGTACTCTGTTCGGCGTATGAAGTCTCAGCCAAGCTGCCTAGGATGGTGTTCGGCTTGTTCTTGTCAGCTGGAAGAAGTTTCGGTACCGTGGAGTTGATAATTGGTTACATAGTGGATGCAAGTGGTGGGCGAAGATGGTATTTTCTAAGAGAGGGACTTGAAATAAACGATTTGAGGGTGCTGAGGTACGGGGAGGTTGGGGGTTGCTACTTAAATAGGGTAGATGTGGATTGTTTTAGGTGGATGAAGGAATGAGGGGATCATCGTGCACTTATTTGGGATTTTCTCTGTGAAGCAACGGAAGGTGGATGAGTGGAAGTAGGTGGAAGGTGAGTAAAGATCCTTTCTTGTAATCATTGGATGAAGATTTAACTGAAAGCTACAAACCAGGCAAGGAAATACAAACGAAATAATTGAGAAATCCAATCTCTTCCTTCATTTCTTCTTTCTTTCCTTCTAGCTAAATACATCGCTTTCTTATTTTACCCCAATTCTACTCTTAGCCGAGCATTTCAACGTTCTCTTTCTCATGCCCGGACACGGAGGTTAGGGAGGGAGAGGAGGGAGAGGATCGGCCCTTATCACCCTTCACACGATGATAAACAGCGCTATAAACCAACCCAGCGTTGATCCCGAAAAAGACGTACCGGAAGAGGAGATCAGTGATATCGATTGAATTGAAAACACCAAGAAAGAGTGAGAGGATGAGGCTGGTTGCGAAGAAGTGGGATTATTGGGGAGATGGCGAAAGGTAGAGGTGTAGCACCGTGAGGGCTGTGGTTATGAGAGAGGCGAGGAGGAGTGTTGGGGGTGTGAAGCTCCGCGGTGTTGAGGTGGAAGAGGGGAGGAAAAGCTGTGGTGAGTTGTTAGCTTTGGTTTGGGGCTGGGGGACGAACCTTGAGGAGTTCGACAAGTGTCGTTGCAGGGAATATGGAAGAGGCGGCAGTGTTTCCATATGATGAGAGGTCAGATGCTATGGGGCTTGCGGTAACAGGAGATGCGCAGAGAAGTATGCTCAAAAGCGTTGTCACTTTGCTGATATGCTTTGCACGATGAGACTTCCGAGTGGTCGGCTGGAAGAGAGAGGATCTAGCTTTCTGGAAGCTGTTTATGGGATGTTGAAACATGCGCCAGAGGTAAGGCCAGGTTGCTGCAAAGCCCAGAAGCACCCGATCCCGTCCCGTCCCGCAGCGCGTTCCATCACTTTTCCAGGGTACCCTTCGCTAAAGCGCCGTGATGTCAGCCGCATCAAGAACTCCTTCCAAGACGACGAGTTTGCCCGGTTCAACCTGTGAGTCTCCAACATCGGCGTATTCGCAGAGGTTCATGCTTTCGTTGGATTTCCGGGTCAGAGTGCGATTCAGGGAGCATAGTGAAAGGCATTTACCCTTTTCCATAATTACGGCTGGGTGACAACCTGCCTTGATATCGCGATCGAGATTACCACGCCCACGATTCAAATTGACCTTCAAGTGGAGGCCTTGCTGGAGGTTGAAAACTTTGATTTCATTTCATTATTTGTCTATCTGCCTATCTGCTATCTACTGTAGGTGCATGAAACTGGATTGCTTAGGTACGTCTCTCTCCGCAACTCTGCGGCTGGTATTATCCAGGCGGTAGCCAGGGGGAGGCTTGAGAGTCCGATTTTGCCGCCCATAACAATACTTGTGCTGTGCTGGGGAAAGACGCAAAGAAATGTATGTCACTCACAGACTAATTGCTTCCCCAGCCTATGGCGCATTCTTAGGCGAATTTGGTGCAAAACTCTTTTCGGTAGAAATATCAGGCATCATATCGAGCTTCTATACTATTTCTATATACTAATCTAGAGAGCGTAGATATTTATACGACTTGAATACTTCAATTCTAGTGAGATATTCACACAGCTTGAATACCTCAATTCTAGTGAGATATTCACACAGCTTGAATACTTCAATTCCAGTGAGATATTCATATAGCTTGAATACCTCAATTTTAGTAACATATTTACACGATATCAGATTTATATCTAGGTAATAGCCGTTGGGCCTTATAATACTAGCGAAAATAGTTTTGCACCAAAGTCCCCCAAGAATGCGCCATACCAGCCGCCCCGGTTGCGCTGCAGCACCTCGAGCGCCGCACGCTCGGCGTTGTGGCGGTGCCAACCATGCTGGCTACCAGCAAACTCGTTGGTGCGATATACTTTAAATAAATATCAAGCTAGGTAGCAAGATGTCCTCACGATCAGGTGTGTATACCTCGTCTTCATAACAGTCGGGGACGGCCAACATGGTCTGGGTTGAATCGTTGCGATTAAGATTTGGTGTTCTTGGGCATAATCCTATGCTGGCACAGCTAGCGTAGCAGCAACTTGCCTCGTATAAGAAGGGTCCTATCTTAGCTTTTAATTGAGTACTGTTTAGGGATAGGAGGTGCTGCTCTGTGCGTATGACTCCGGCATCATATCTAGAAATGCCTCTAATAATAACTGAAAAGAGTCTGTTCTTATCACCAACTACTTAAATAACTAACCGCACGGGTTGAAGGCGGAATGGAATGTCCTCAGAATGGAGTGCAATATGTACAATTTCAGACCCTAGCATTCCTCTACAAACCTGTAAGTCTTCTTCGAATATCATCCGGTGCCTTTGCTAATTGCTCATGGAGTTAACCACAATAACACCGATCATTTCCAATTCATTCGATACGTCAACGACCACGACTCCAGAGCAATTTTGCACCGATTTGCCTTCCTGCATTCCTTTATTCTACGGAAACTTGAAAAAGAACCCGGAGAACTCGATTCCAGGATTGAAGCTATATCTAGAGTTGATAACCGTGGAGAGGAAGAGCTTCGAAGACTCACGTCCCCCGCACAGCATGACGTCTTGAAAGATATTAGAGAGAAGCCGTTAGAATATGGTAAGAACTGCTTCCTTTTTGGTATCTGAACCTCACCGGATATTCACAAAATAATTGGCAGATGAGCTTGTGCAATTGCAAAACTTTATTCCATTGTTCGGAGCCTCACGACCTCCTTTCCGGAACACAACCTCCAAAGCTTTGGCTGGTAGATGGACCTCCTTTTTACGACAACTTCCATGACCCTTCAGGCAAGAATACTTTTCAGCTGTGAGAATACTACTTTCGAATCCTCGGAGTAGGAGTTGGCTAGATCAAGATATCCGCATTTTCTTAGACAGAGCAGGACAGGAAGGCCATGCCCTCCCACGGAGGACCAATGCACAAAGAAACCATATAGGGTATACACGACTTCAAATGACCAAGAGATGGGTGATGAAGACGCACTAATTAGCACCAATCCCATTCTCCTACCGCTAGGTCCAAGCAGATACCGTCGGATTTTGCGCTACTTGCATGACAAAGTATCTACCTGCAGGAGAAACTTTTTGAACCGGTGGGTGCTATGGTGTGCATTCTTAACATCGCTTCGGCATTGGGATATGTGACGATCATGAATGATCCTGGCCAACCGAAGGAGGGATATACAGTAGGGTACGCAGCAAGCCCTTTCCATCTTCCATTACTCAATCCTAACCTTTGTTGGGTCACGTGCGAGGCACGGCCAGAGACGACCCCCTTTTTTGCCGAATCAACGGTGACGTTTATAACATAGGCAAATCACGCGCAAGCTCAGTTTGTCTTCCTCTTCCGGACATAATAGTTCTCTCTCGCTGCAGCATAGTGGCGTGGCACTCCATCATTCTGATAAAGGACCTCGCCGCCCTCCTCTTATTCCACCACACATATCTGCTCTTAAATTCTCCTATTCTATGATGGTTGGTGGTCCTTCTTCAACCAAGGGCCCCTCTCGCATATCGCGAGTCACCAAATCTCGCAAACTTCGCGCGAAGCCAACTCAAGCAAAGACAAAGGCAGCACCCACCTTACCGAAGGATCTCACCGACCCCTCGGAAATAGACCCAGGCGATGGATGACATTGATTCGCCCTTCATTCTGTCCTTCCCCGCAGATTACACAGACTTAGCGGATTTGAACTCAAATCTATCTCAACAACAGCCACTCCCTGTCTTCACAGCGCCTACCTTGCTAGAGGGCAACGCAAATTACACCATCGATCCCAAAATAGTTGATATAGGATGGGGAAACAAGGAAAGCACAGCTTTAGGTCTGGGTTTTCCACAAGTGGATGGAGTCTCATATACGAACGGTAATTTGGTAACCGCGATGAGAGTTGAACCCTAACCCTCACCTACTAACTTGGGACGTCGAAAAACTCACCGTTGACTCGGGATGTCGTAAACTCCTATGACCCGGATGTCGTAAAAACTCCAGACTGTGGAGGTCGTTAAATTATCCCCTATAACCTGGTTGGGAGGCTGTTTAGGTCGCGACGAAGTTGACTGAGGAGGACAGCTACGGGAAGGGAGAAAACCTAGGCGGGGACAGGGCAAAGCGGAAACGTCACACCTCATCTGCAATCTCACGGAGGATATACGCGTCCGGAATCATCGTAGAACCTCTGCTATTTTGGAGCTCTCGGAGGCGGTTGCTAGAAGGGATTTGGCTTCGGGAGGCATTTGGCCCCGTATCACAGGAGGCGAGTTAATTGGCGGGTGCTAAGAGGGAGGGGGTCGCATACTTTAGTAGATGGATTTCCTTGCTCTTGTTAGGTAGTCGTTCTCCTGTCGAGAGGAGTCGCGGACTTTACCCTTCCTACTTTTAAGTTTGGAGGGCCCCTTTCTTTCGTTTCTTGGGTGGATTGCCCCAGTGACAGGTATCAACGCAGTGTGTTCAAATACCTACATTTTCGACAGACGGAAATTATCCAAAGTATCGGATAGCCTGTAGCTCGATCTTTCTTTCTATAGGCGGTCGTGTAGACTGTAGCCTGGAATTAATCGGTAGCCGTGGGGGATCTTGCGCTAAGGCAGGTGGATAGACCCCGGAGACATAGACAGGTATAAATCTGGCCTGTTTCCTGTCATTCCGCACATCCGATACCTGTAGTCGCTGAATTTCATTCCTTTTCAGAACAATCGCAACACGCTCACATCTTGAATTTTCCAACCCATATTCCTACGTCGCTCCATTACCGAAATTATCACCACCCTCGGTCTATCACACTATGTTTTCAATATCACTTGGGAAGAGGCAATGGGATTCAACATGGGATGGCTTGCCTAGAGAAATCCGGCTTTTTATCTTAGAGGCCCTGATGCAAGACGGTTGCACACTAGGTCGCTTGGCCACAGTGTCTCGAGAGTGGCAAACAGAACTCGAGCGATATAACTTCGCCCGAATCAAACTGACACCATTGCGCCTCGTTGATTTTAGTTCGATGATTCATCGCAATCGGGCTCTCGTTGGCTATATCTGGTTCTGCTTGGAACTTGATGACTATGATTGCACGAAGTGCGCGCCTGTCCGTGGAACGCTCACAGACGTGGAGTGGGAAGAGGTATTTGCTATCAGCGATACAGATAACTGTCCTATCACAACGGCATTCCAGAATCTGTTCTCGGTTCTTAGCACATGGGATCTTAACGGCGATTTGATACTCGATATTAGTATCTACTCGCCTAGTGACTCAAAACATTGGTTTAAATATCTGACCTTTATGCCTGATACCCCTTTAGATATACCAGTAGGCGGTGGTTTAGAGCAGACAATATTAAACAAAGTCTATAATGATACTCAACATGGCTGGGTTGCTGGTTTTCGACACTCCGCTCCGTCTGCGGCGGCTATCCGCAAAGTTTTCCATTCAATTATGGAGGAGGGACCATTTGATAATGAGCAGTTAGAGCTCCAATGGTGGGATCAGCTTCCATCGGTCCCGGCGGTAACCAGTTTACTTCTCCGGCAACATAACCGCAGGAGATGGAAGCCGGGTTCGCTTGCACATATGTTTGCCCGTTTTCCTAGACTCCAGGAAGTCCACTACGAGCCCTGGAGGGAATGTGACTTTCTGCAGAGCCATACAGATAGAGGTGAGTATTGCTGTATACCTGGACAAGTTGTTGCTCGCTCTCATTTGTATAGGTACTCTATTGCTAACAAACCGCATCCGTTATTTAGATTTCCAATATCTTTTCGAGTCTGTCCAACGTTTTAACAACAATCTCAAGAGACTTGTTGTCTTCGAGAACTTTAATCAACAGTACCCGACTATTATGCAGCGATTCCAGCTTGGGGTTGACTTGGCCGGATGTGACAGTACTCGCAACCCAGCCCCAGCTGTTAGCCGGATGGTCGCACTCGCCAGCCTCAAGCTTGAGCATCTTGCAGCATCCTTCATCGTAGATGCTAGCCATTTCTTCGAGATCGAACCCTCTTGGGAGTGGCCAAACCTAACATTGCTTGTGCTTACTTCAAAATTACTTACGCCCGACGAGAATTCGACCGAGATTGGAGCTATGCTTCAGGCAGCGGCGGCAGCGGCAATAAAGATGCCACAACTGGAAACAATGGAGATTTGGAACGGAAGAAAGGGGTTTGCGGCGCTCTTTAAGTATCAGGCGTTCCGCGATATACAGCAAGCTATGATTATTTGGAGAGGCACATGGAAATTGGCCATGGAACCATCTATAATCCAGGCTTGGGAAGCCGTCGTGCATCAGTATGACGGTTGGAGACTCAATTTGGTTCAGGAACGGCTGGATGAAGCTGCTATCAAGTCTCACGGTGATGCAATTCACTACCTAATGCTTTCAAGCCAGGTCATTCGGCCCATCTCGTTGCAGCAGATTCGGATAGAACAGAAAGTTCTGGAGGGCGTGCAGACCGTGTAATACCGAATGAATTATGGATACCAGAAACAAAGTGCCCCTGCATAATACGAGCTCACGCAGGTCTCCCACCCGCCCAGGCTTTTCGCATCGCACCAGTTAACGTTCGGAGCAGCCTTGGCTCAGTGTTCGTGCGTTGCACGAGACGTGGGAATCGACAGGGTAGATGAATCGGTGGCTCGAATGCACAGTGGGAGTTATAGAACGAGATAGAGAGAATCCCAGGGCTCTTTGCCGCTTCTAGAAGCAACAACACATACACAGCAGAATAGACAGGAGCTTAGCTGTAAAGCAGTTCCTCATGAGATATACCCGCAGGAGACCACCTTCCCCAGCACCCAGGACAACAGCCTGTAGCTTGGTAATGGGCGCGCCGACTAGCAATTCTATGTGCGTGCTACGGACTGTGCAATGCAGGATTTTAGCGTCGGCCTCGAGAGAGCAAGCAGGAAACCGGGAGTTAAAAAATTGTAGTGATCTCAAGAATAAAGTGATATATAAAATAATCAAGTATAATAGAAGCCCACAATAAGACTAGTGGAAATGCGCTACATTACGTAGTGAAATACCTCTAGCCAGCAGATACATCTAGCAGCAGACACTTTTGCCAGTACACCTCTAGCTAGCAAATACTAGACACGTTATGCTAGTAGATATTCGAGTTTGCTGTGGCCTAAAGGAAAGGGTTTCCATTCGATACGTTAGTGAACAAATATGTAGCCGCTGGGCTGTTCATCAATGTGCTATTGTCGCTATGCGTTCATAGGAGGCTTTTCTACTCGTACAAAACCAGGCCATTTTCGCGCTCCGTCCAGGAAGCATTCGGCCTTAGAGAAGCCCACCAAGACCATCGGACCGTCCAGTAGATTCCTAAACCACTACCTTAGGGGTCTCCTAAACCTCGATGATATTATCACTCATCGGCGTATCCATCAGCTCTACTATGCTCTCGAGTGCGTCATCGGCCTACACCGAAGATCATGCTATAATAAAGTACATTTAACGTCCTTTAGGTACCTAGTATCATTATCCATAACCACAGAGGTGATAACCCACTCCATATCCGCGTACATGAAAATCAGCAATGGTAAGGGTTCGACCATGGTAGGCAAGCTTTTACAAGCCCTATTAGGTCATTTTCGGGTTTGTGGCCTACACTCCCAATCAATTTTTAGCATATCCTTTCCGCCCTCGAGCTCAATGCAATGCGCTGATTGGCAAGGAGGGGCCCTTTTTAGGCTCCTGACAAAAGTTGACGATTTTTATGGAGAGAGGTGAGCGGATCTGAGCCCAGACCTGAGCCGAAGTTGAGCCGAGGTGAGAAAAAGTAGCGGGGATCACGTGATCCAGAAGATTACCTAGGCTGTGTCGAGATTCCGGCCAAATAACCCGAATTATCACGTGATGAAACTCTCCAGCCCGCTACGGGACGCAAGAAAGAATACCCATGGGTAATTGTGCTACTATTTGCATTAGTCAGGGCTTGAAGCCATCTTGTTTGGTGCGCGGCTTCTACTTGAAGGATGTAGCCTGCTTAGAGGAAGGCGAAAACACATCTAGATGACAATGACTTCTATGGTCTCTGTGGAGCGCTTGGCTGCGTTATTCCAAGGCAGCCGCCATTTCCAGTTGCGTGGTGCATGCCCGACATTCTCAACAACGAGGCCAATCCGATCTAGGTCCCCTCATGCCTCAATAGTTGTCGACCTGGAAGGCATGCTATCATGGAAAACATCGACTTTGACGGGCTGGACGGCAATTTCGAACTACTGTCTCTCGAGACGGATTCTCCAGACAGCGCGCTCATTGCACGAGGTGAGGTGAACTATTTTCTTTTGAACAACTGAAGAATATCTTCGTTCTTCAGAGCAGCGGCAACATCTAACACAAACCAAAGTCAGCTAAGAAAGCCAAAACAACGCATGGAAACAACTCACCCAACGCGGTCCGCTGCTTATCATCCTCCTGCATGGGATCCAACCCCTTTTCCATCAAGAACTTAAACCGACTCGCTCTCCTCCCTTGGTGCCCACCACGACTAGTATCGTGCCCAGAATCCGCAGCCACGACATGAAGCAGTGTCTGCCCAGCGCTATTAATCAACATCCAATCCACACCCGCCTTCTCAAACATCCCCCACACCAACCTCTCCTTCTCGACCGCCGCTTCCGCTTCTACCATTCTTTTACCATAGTTAGGACTAGATACCCCCCTTTTCGCAGATTCAGGACTTAGTGGCGAATGATTGGTTTTGACTGAGACCTTGGCATTGCGGAAGAATGCGAAGATTGGTGTTTCGCCAGCTTGGTTCCGTCCATTGATATTTGCGCCAAGTGACAGGAATTGAGATAGTAGTTCAGGTCGAAGGCCATCCAATATGCCGTTTACGTTGACGTGCCATTCGCCTCGGACTAGCAAGTGCAACGGGGTATCCCCTTTTTTATTTGCTTTACTCACGTCTGCACCGGCTGTAATGAGGCCGTTTATCTCCTTCTTTAAGCCCTCTACCTCCTTCTTGAAACCAGAGATTGCATAATGTAGTGGTGTGTTACCCATGCTGTCTAGCTCGTTTAGGAGCTCTGGTGCTTCGGCATTGATTCGTTCTAGGTCTTCGGGATCGATACGACCTAGCCTCCTGGGGTGGTAGCCGTCAGTGTGGCCACGGTAACCTTGGCTGAAAAGAAGGTGCAGTGCATTCATACCAAAGTCGGCTCGGGCCTGGATATTAGCGCCGCGATCGAGAAGTAGCTTGATCAAGGATGGTGACGGAGTGCTCGCATTCGACCAGTTGGTAAATGTTAATCTTCCACTGCAGACACGCAGAAACGCAGTCAAACCGTTGGAATCAGGGATCTCGAGATCGAGTTTGGGGCACGGCAGGATATTCGGAAATAATGAGTCTTGATACGTAGTTTGCCCGCATGTTGTTAGAAGTCCGTGCAAAACAGTTGTTCTTTCGTACCGTGCACATGGATCTGCTCCGTGGTCGAGGAGCATCTTGAACATTTTTCTGCATGCTGCACGGTCATCTTTATTCTTGCTAGATGCCCTGTTGACGTATTCCAAAAGGTACAGTTCATCATTCCACTTATTATCATGTCGCGGAGGCCTGAACCTTGTTCCATCCGTCCAGGACGGCACTTCCTTCTCAACTCTTCTTATATTTGGATCTGCGCCGTTTGAAAGCATAGTTTCGAGGAGGTCAACGTCCATTTTGTCAATTGCTGCAGTCATTGCAGCGTGTGTGATGATGGCTCCATGCCGGAGGAGCAGCTGGAAGATCTCTCTATCTTTGCATGCCCGGACTAGACAACTGACTCCATGGTCATCAGACGAGTTGGCATCAGCTCCCAACTCAAGAAGTATCTCGACGGCTGGTCTATTGAAATTAGGACCACCAATCCCTTCAAGTGAAGCATTCAGTGGCGTCAGACCCCCGTTCCCTCGTAGCTCCATGTTTGCACCACGTCCCACCAGGTAAGGAAGTGCTTCGGCTATTTGCCACCAGTGATTTCCGCTGACAAGAAAATGAAGGGCTGTATCACCATCATCAATACAGATGTTTTGTTGAACGGGAGTCTGTATAGCTAAACCAAAATGCTCGACTAGAACCCGAATGACGTTCATATTTGGCACTTCTCGTTTGCAAGCAGCTGCAAGAAGAGAGACAGGGTTAGGTGATGTGTAAGGGTTTTTCTTCTTCCGTTCTTCTAAGAAGGTCACGTTCTCTAGCTTTGCGAGGCTTTCATGAGTTGCCACCTGAGAAAGAATGGAGGCAAAACCACCTGACACGAGATCGTGCAGGACAGTGTTTGATTTGTATCGCAGTTCGATACAATCTGTTTCAAGCAGTTGGCGGCTGGCTAAGTCAAAGTCTCGGAGCGACATTAGGCGAAGAAAATGAGCTTCAATTTCGAGAGAGGACAAAGAAGATCGAGTATCCTGTCGGTTCTGGAGACATGATGACGTTTCTTCGTCCAGTTGATAGGGTCCCGGCATACTCAGAGTCTCTCGTGTGCGCAACAGACACTCCACTGTGTAGTTGAATTTCTTTTCAACGGCATCGGCAATGGCTTCGTCAATGAATCTTGTTGTGTAGTCAGATCCAGATGACGCTAGGAGTTCCAAGATGTCATCTAATCTTTCGCATGAAAGAACATCGATATCTCCATAAAATAGCACCTTCTCAGGCCTTAACGTGTCCGAAATCAGTACTCCTCCACCTTCGTGACGGTGATCCTTATGACCATAAAGTACAGCACGACGTGACCAGTCAGCAGTTTTCTGCTCTTCTTCAAACCCGACGCAGCCTTGGAGAGCGGATCCTCTGTAAGAATCTGAATAGAGAATAGCGCCAGCATTGAGAAGCAACTGAGCGCTCTCAACGAGCCCAGAGGCGCATGCGTAGTACAGAGGGGTCCTGCCTAGCATATCTTTTGCATTCAGTGTTGCGAGGAACTCTTCTCTACTGAATTTGGATTTGAGCGACTCTAGCATGATCCCAATAATGTTGGCCTGGCGCGATCGAGCGGCAAGGTGAAGAGCCGTTAACCCCTCAACAGTTCTCTTTGATGGATCTGCTCCGTTTTGAAGGAGCCTTCGTGTGAGATATTCCGAGAAAGTAGAAGTTATGTGAAGAGGTGTAACGCCATGACTATCTGCACAGTTTACGTTCATTCCAAAATCGAGGATATTGTTGAATATGGTGGGGCAGTCCAAATTGGTACCCCTATTATTTGCAAAACTGGTGCTTGGGTCGAAGGCAACAGGTCTGAAGTTGCTCAAAATATGCAATGCAGTTTGACCAACATGGTTTGGTTGGGCCGGATCGAAACCAAAGGCAAGGAGCTCATTGAGGAATTCGGGCTTTGCGCCACCTTTTGCAAATCGTGGTGCTGCCTCGTGCCACACTGTATTGCCATCATAATCAGTCTGTCTAGGGTCAACTCCTCGCTCGATCAAGTACTTAATGAACTTGGCTTGGCATTTCAGGACAGCGTCGTACAAGAGATTTCGACCCTTCGAGTCTATCGTGTCGATTCGTGCACCGAATTCGATCATCTTCTCGCATAAATCAATGTACTCCTGGTCTTCTGTGGAATGATGAAAGTTGACCATGCGGAAAAGCGGAGTTTTCCCTTCACTATCCTTGATTTCCAGGTTTGCTCCAGTGTCTAGCAAAGCCGTCACAATTTTTTCAACCAACTTAAGATGGCGATGCCCAGCTCCACATCCTACAACACCGACCAAGTTGTGTAGAGGAGTTTGGCCTTGAAGGTTTCGTAGATTTGTATCCCCACTCCCTGCCACTAATCTTTCAATAAGCTGCAGAAGGACATTATCTAGTTTTCTGGTGCCTTTCATGGCAAGATGCAACGCTGAGTTACCGTTGTTATCAACAATATTGACATCGGCGCCAAGGTCCAGCAGTTGGAAGGCTTTCTCGACGCATTCCGTATCAGGGAAATATTCTGATAATGCCTGTACAAGCGGGGTTTGACCTCGATATGATGATTTCAGATTAACATCCGCCTTGTCTTTGAGAATGTTGATGATGTCTTTGTTGAAGGTATTGTGGAATAAAGTCTCCCCCAACTGGTTGACTGCGTTTGGGTTTGCGCCACCGTCAAGTAGGCAACGAACAGCAAAGACATCCCTAGCTCCATGCAAGGGAGTGTTTCCTTCGATATCAATTTGATCTACTTTGGCTCCGGCTTCTAGCACCAATTTGAAACACCTCACCCACTGTTCCTCGTATTTATGAGGGTGGTGGCAGCCGCTATAAAATGAGGCCAAGGCGTGCAATGTGTTGGATCCCTGTCCGTCTTTTGAAATGCCACCGTTGCCAAAACAATTATGAGGTATATTCGGATCTGCCCCAGCTTTAAGAAGCAGGCTAATTATATCGGCATCGCGGGAATTGCATGCCTTTTGAAGAGGGGTTGTGGCCTGGGTCTGACATCGTGCGTTGACGTCGATCATAGGATGCTGCAACAGAACCTCAACTATGGGTGCATTGTGGCCGTCCACAGCGCGAATAAGCGCCCAGGTGACTTGTTTGGATGTCTTCAGGTACGGTAGAAATGCCAATCCCATTGCAATATTGCCATGAGAAAAGGCCGACAATGCGGGGTTTCCATATGAGTTTACTCCAGTTGGGTTTGACATTACTTTTTTATTCTCGGTATCTTTGATAAAAGGGTCGACCCCAGCATCAAGAAATAGAGTGGCGACTTTCGGGTGCTCAGATAAAACCGCAGCGTGCAGGGGGGTGAACCCATAATCGTCATGCTCAGTCGGGTCTGCACCATGTTTGAGAAGTAACCTCACTATGGTTCCGAGACCTTTCCTAGCAGCGAACGAAATCGGCGAGCTGGCCATCTTCTCGGGTTTGCTCAATTTGGTCTCCGGAAGGTCCAGAAGCGACTTGGCGAACCCCTCTAGATGTAGTGCAACGGCCAGAAAAAGTGGTGTATATTGGTCTTCCACTTGTAGCTGCGCCAGGAGTGCTACCTTGTTTAAATTCTGGTCAACGAGCAGGTTGTGAAGTGCGCTGTTGACAGCTGTCTGGTCATGACCAAGAAAAGCTGCATTTCTAACGTGAATGTACCAGTTATCCGCAGCATAATGAGTGAAGGGAGGGAGGACTTGGTTCTGTTTGAGCATATATTGGAGGATATGTCTGTCGCGCCTCAGGTGCGAGTGGGCAAAGGATTGTTTCTCCGCAGTCAGTGATTCATCCCCCATATACTTGACATGCTCTAAGCACCCGGACTGGAGATATGACAGACACAGTAGGGCCATAAAATTGTGCGTGGCGCCGAATTCGAAAATTTGGTAAACCCCCTTGTCCCTTCTAGTGGTTCCATTCAAGTATTCTGTCAGGGAATGGTGGACGACGCGAACCGTCTCATCAGGGAGAATCTCTAGAAGTGGCCCGCATATGCAACAGACAAGAGCCTTGGTATCCTTAATATCACGATCAACTTGCTGAGTAACATGTATAAGATCGGCAATCTCCAATAGACGGAGAGGGCGGATTGCGTGAGTAACACATTGAAGAACGAGTTCTTGAAGACCATCTGGAACACCTGATCTCTTCGAATGTTCGCGCAAAAGATTGGTGTACACGAGACTCAACTCAGTTGGTATATCCTGAAGTGCCTTTTGAGGGTCTTGACTGGGTTCCAGAACAGTATCCATAGCGAGTTTAGCGTAGAGAAACAGACCATCAGCTCGATCCATGACGGTTTTCGTAATGAAAGGGCGGTCCTGTATTGAAATCGACGACGAAGCAAGTCGGTGATCGACGTACGTAGCAATATCTTGCTCAACATACTCTTTATCCAGGCGGATATCCAAGACTTTTACCCTGCGCAACGTTTTCTCGATCGTTGAAATTGGCCTGCTGGTGATAATAAGCTTGATTTCTGCTGGCCGCCACCGACCCACTTCATCTAGAGACTGAATGAATGCCTCTAAATGGTTTTGGTCCATCTCATCTAGAGCATCTACTACACAATAGACTTTGGGTACGTGTGATAATGCCATACGAAGCTGGGGCCACAGGTCGGCGGCTGTGAGCTTTTCCACAGCTTGTTTGTCATTTGACATTTTCTCGAGCGCATGTTGTAATGGGGGGCTGAAATCCAAAACCTGGGCCAGCCAGTCACGCAAAGCTGATTCGGGACTGTGGTTGGCTTGAATGGTATGGCGACAGAAGAAGTAAAGGACCGGAAACCCTTCCTGGGAAAGTTGTTCTATTAAAGTAGCTGCGAGAACCGACTTTCCTGATCCAGGGATACCTGTGCGAAGATAATTTAGCACCACGAGTTAATCCTTTGTTCCCCTCGGGAAACACATACCCCGAATCCAGAGTATTCCATCTTTCTGGGACCCATGCCACTGCTGATATATTGACGACGAGAAAACCCATCTCCCTGTACCGGCCAGATGCGAATATAAATGCTTCCGGTATTCGCTTCCTTCGCAATCGAACTCGGTTGGATTGAGCCAGCTCCGTATCTTGCAGATAGAGTCTCCTGGGAGTGGAAGAATGTTGTCTGGGTTGAAATCTCTCACGTCTTCGCTTCCTATCACGACTACATCCTCATTCGACTTGTCGTCCATGTTTTATCACAAATAGGTTGGGAATTGGATTCGTTCTCCCACGTGTTGGTTGGAGCCTGGCTGTGCCGTAGCCCGTAGGGGCGGCAAGACGACCCCCGACCAATATCATATTTGACATATTATATCCTTACCGTATTTTGACAGTATATATTCTATTAACTCGTACCTAATATCTAATATCGGCGAGTTTTTCCTAACCTCTATTATAAGATTTTTTAAATATAACAGATATTCAGCTTAAATACTATAATTGTCACGAATACAAATAAGAGTACTTTGTAATTAAATAGCTATCTCTCCATTCGACTATAATCGTAAATACGAAGATATTAAGCTAAAGAAGAAAGGAGAGAGAGTATAACTTTTCTAAGAGTATATATCCCTTCGGTAAGTCACGTGCCACTCGCACGTGATACTGCACGTGATCGGTCTGCAGGAGTAGGCGCACGTGCCGGGCGTCGGTCCAGTTCCGTCACAAAAACGTTAGATCGGGTCCGACACATTTCTAGTTTATTACATAAGCTATATCTGCTTTTTGATAAATACGTTAATATATAAGCTCAAGGAAATTTTCCCTACGTAGCGCTACACTGTTGATGAAAACCTAATAAGAGAACTCTAATAGAAGATAGTAAAAGAAGGTTCAAAACAGCAACGACCCACGTTTAACAAATCCACTCCCTCCCGAAATTCCGACCTTGCTCCTCTAAATACATTGCGAGTACCAGTCATTCGAGAACGCGCCTAGAACTAATTAACATTCAATGCTCAATATCGAAGCAGAAGCTTAAATACTTACAGGTGCCACTGTCGCAGCAGGTAGGACCTGCCCAGTTTTATCCACCGCACTGTCCCCATATGGACTGACAAGGTCCATCAGTCGTTGTTGAAACTAGAGAGGTGGTCGTCAACAGTGTACTAGTTGTACTTGTAGTAATAGACAGCGGCGACGCGGTCGGGAACGACCCGCTTATAGCCCAGTAAACAACGTAGTTGAATCCTTGGCCATCATAGAATGGAACCAAGCTGACATTGGCACCATTTGCTATTCCGGTAAATGTCAACGTCGTCGATGACGAGCGCTTCAAAGTACTCAGCGAAAGCGAAGGGTTCGACGAGAGCGTTGTGGAGCCGTAGTTACCACAGAGAACCGTAGGTCCAAATGCTATTGCTGCAACGTTATAATTATCATTTGCTGCAATCGTGCGGAACCGCATGGGCAAGGTGACCACGATTTGGTCGCCCGAGGCCCAGGTGCGAGATATCTTTGCATACGACCCCGCATTTACGGAGACGCCAGCACTTACGCCATTGATGGTGATGGAGGCTCCCGAGGTCCAGCCGGGGATGCGAATAGATATTGCAAAGGTCCCCGAGCCTGAGATGTTGATGGTGGAGGTGTCTGAAATGGGGAATGTGGTGGATTGGGTGACATAAATGCTGCGGGCAGACCAGCTCAGCACCGAGGGCGTAAAGAGGTTGACGTAGAGGGTAGAGGAGTCATAGAAGTAGACGGAGTCTGCGAACTTAGTCTGGGTCTCGAGACCCGTGCCTTGACAGCACCAGAAGGAGTCGTAGTCCGTGGACCAAGTGCCACCACCCCAAGCCGGACCTAGACCCCTCCTGCCACCTGGGTTGAGCGAGGAGAAATAGGTAATATGCCCATGGCTGTCAGACGGGTTTTGCATTCCGAGCAGATGGTTGAGGAGGGCGCGCTCGTAGAAATCAAAATAGGCCGTATTGGTGGGGTCAGTCATCCACAGTTCTCGCGTCAGCTTTAGCATATTGTATGTGTTGCAGGACTCTGCGGTATCTGTGTTGAGGTATCCAGCAATCGCGTTCGGTGCACGAAAATGCTCAGCCTGGCTGTTGCCTCCAATAGCATAGCTGTGGGCGTTGACGGTCATCGTCCAGGCATTCTTCGCAATCGTGAGGTACGAAGAAGTTCCGGTTGCCTTGTACTCTTTAGCAGTACCAATCCATTTAGGGACTTGCGTGTTGGCGTGAAGGCCGCTGAGTTGATCTTGATTGTTCTGCAGAGGAGTGAATAGGGCAGTGTGGTCAAATCTCTTGGCTGCGGCGAGGTACTTGCTGGTGCCCGTCATTAGGTAAATCTGAGCCAACACATCGTTCATTCCGCCGTACTCAGTGTTCAATACAGTCTGCATTGCGGAAGTTGACAGCTTAGAGGTGCGAGTATCGACCCAGTCTGCAAGTGCAAGAGTGACACTCTTAGCAGTGCTGTCTCCAATGATTCTCCACACGTCCAGAACACCTGCAAGCGACTTGTGGATGGCATAATAAGGCACATTTCCATTACTCAATGTACCTTCCTCCATAGCATTAAAGTCAGACTCGGGAAAACCTGACAAGTATCCAGCCGCAAAACCAGCGGCTCCATTGTTCTGCTGGCACTTTTGCAACTCAGCAACGAACGATATAGCACGGTCTCGACAAGTTGTGTCCTTCAGAGAGACCCAGCACTGCGCCCACGCTGTGAGGATGTGGCCTTGCATATGGGAACGGAATGGAAAGGTTGGGGCATCCCATCCTCCGTTGGCAGAAGCACCATTGGTTGATAGCTTGTGATTTGACCGGAAGACGTACAACATCCGATTTACATCGATGTACTTGAGATAAGTGAGCGTCCGTCTTTCGTTCTCCTGCCATCGGCTAGACGTGAGGGTAACATTGCTCAGGGAAAATTGATAGGCAAGCACGCCAGTCTCTGATACCACAGGTGAGACCTGTGCGCTGACAGGTACGTTGGTTATTATGAGGCCAACCACGGCAGCCTTCAAGAGGCCTATCGACACCATGGTATAGTGTGTTCACCAGTTTCCGGTACATTAATAGACTGAAAATGAAGTACAATATGGAAGCCACACCTTGAAGATGCTGGATGAACGGTCCTGATATATACAATAATGAGGCATACGTAGGCACCCAAGACGGAAAACAAAGTTAAAGCCAAGGTATAAACATGCTTATCCCTGAAATGAGTCTCTTCTATCCCTCTAATTTGGAAAACCTCCCTAAAACTAGTTTCCACGAATCAACCTAGGAAAGGTGGCGAATCGGAATTTCAGAGGGCGAGATGAATCAATCGGGTACTTAAATTCGGATTAGTTTCCATTCTAGGAAGCCAGGAAGAAAAAGACAGACTTCCGTCTTAACGATCAGAAACGAGTGTACGAACATCGCATTCTCGATATTAATCCAGCTATATTAATAGCCAGTTAAGACTGCTAATTTCCAAGCAATAACTGACCAAAACCGTAGGAGGGAGATGGTCCTCCAATAGAGTAAGCTTTTCTCTCCATCTGTGGAGCCGAGTACAGCCTGAACTGCTTACTGGCATATTGTGCGGCATCGCTTATCCCGAGCAGGACATCATCTTCCTAAACGTAGAAGAGATTATTGGTGCGCATAAGATTATCGGCAGGGGTATTCTTTGAGAACCGAGAGACTTACAGAGACCATCTGATACATTTAAGATATCCGGGAGTAGAGAGGCATTGTTGAAAGTACTAGGCAAGCGCTGTCGCCTCTTAGTTATCTCACACCATGCAAGCAATTCTTGACGGATGGGAACCCCGAATGATATTTGAGGATCCACCAAAAGGCTTGGTGCATGGCGACCGTAGGCGAGAGGTTAGCGCATGAAGTGCGGGCCACCCCGAGAACGATCTGCTTGCCTCGCGGACCTAGAATTTAAACAAATACATCTCATACAACTATCAGTCCCTTCCTTCTGACGGCTTTCTCTTCCTACAGCAGATACCCGAAATGCGAGTCGCGCTTAGCGATGATGGGCCGTGATGAGACTAGTGACATTGCTAACGATTTGAGACATCCTAGTGACATCCTCAGGCGTGATGGAGTTTGCTTGCTTCGTCCAGCCGAGGGAGGAAGGGAGTCGCTCATTCTCTGTTGCTCGTCAGGACATCTTCTCATCACCACTTGTTCTGTCCCAGCCAGAAAGTCAGAGTCCAAGAAAAGGAGAGTCAACATACCAAAGAAAAACTCCACAATCGTGCGATTGACCGTTGCAGTCGGCAAATCACCAAACATCAGAATAAGCGCCGCCATCTCACCGAGACTGAAAGCCTTGTTAGTCTTAGTGAAAGTGTACCCGGAGTTTGTAGCCTTAGAGGTGAGTTAGCGGAAGATCTTAGCGTTGGCAAGGTGGGCTACTGTCATTGTCTCGTCGGTGAAGTAGGCTTTTGAGGTGTCGAAGATGGTTTGGTTGACGACGTGGTTGTTGCCAAAGAAGGCGTCAGATCGACTGCGGGGTTTTAGTGCTTGTGTTGAGTCAAGGAGAAAGATATGGGTATATGGTATGGATGAAGACGAGCTCGTGGAGAGGCATCGAAGAGTAGTGATAGTTCGTGATAAGGAAAATCTGGATGGTTTACCTCAAGCTGGAATCGTGTTCCAAGAGATTGTGCACCTTGAGCTGATCGCTGTTGGAGGTGTCAGCCTTGTCAACAAACACAGAGAAGTTGTGCTAGCTTGCAGAGTGAAGAAGGTGGCATTGGGCTCTGGGTTAGCAATTATGGCTTGTTGCCACATGATAGTAGCAATCGACTCGTTGAGGTTGAGTACGGTGGTCAGCGCGTGGACGACGTTGTTCAAAGTCCAAGTTATTGCCATCGTGAGGGAGGAATCCGTGGTTTGCCAATGTGTTCATCATCGGGCATGGGCCGCGCACTGAAAGGTGTTAGTCGGTTAGACTTAGGGCCTGTTTTGTCACAGGTTTCGCAACAATCTCCTCGACGATTTTGAGGACTTGCTCTCTAGGAAATGAGTTGTTTCGTTGTTTCACGCTGCATGAGAGAATAGAAGGAAGAGTCGTAGCATCTAAACAACGGGAATTGTGTAGGAAAATGGCTCGAAGAGCTTACAATCATCTGGTCCAGCAGGCTCCCATGTGTCAATAGTACCTTGACATGTAAAGTGTTGTTGACTAGCAGAGGCCAACCCAAGGCTCATTGTAGTTGAAAGGATAGAGAACTTCAGGATGAACAACTGGTGGCACTTAACCGCAGTGACGAATAATAAATGAGACAAGAAAGTAACTGAAGCTCCCGCTGTTGGATACGACATTAGACGAAGAGACAGAGAAGTGATTTCTACTCATCAACAAAACAAGCGGGTCTCGACCAGCTATTATGCATTTCCCAATACAGTATCAACTACTCCGCCAAGCAAACAGGGGACGGGCCTATCGTTGAATCATCCGAGCAACGGGATTGCTTGAAGCAGACTGAGCCACCGCTCTCGGGAGTTGTGATGTCGATCCGGGAGATATTGATCGCCGCATAGGTGCCGTTTTGCGGGGATTCAGGGGCTGTTGTCGTACGTCCAATGAGGGGATGCGTATTACTCGCACTCGTATCGTAAACACTTCTCTTCGGGTCATAAGAATACGGAGTATTGCCCGAAGCTTGTTGCGTCTGATCGGCTACATCGAAGATTAGTCTGTGCGGTGTTCTGGGAACGGGCTCGGCCCGTTCCCGGTTAGTTAAAGGGGAAAATATGCACGTCATAACCCCCAAAGATCCCTCGACAGCTCAAATCGTGTACTCTCTATATCCTTATGAGTCCAGGACAAAACATTTCCACCAGGATTAATAACAGAAAACTGATTCATCCAACCCACATAAACCTATCCTTTAAGTCGCGTGGTGATTACTTTGGAAATATCACAGCTGGTACGTATTTGGTGTATAACATGCACGCCATATGACCCTATTGCGGAACGTTGTTTGGACGCTAACCGATGATTAGATACCCAGTAGGAATCAAAAGTGCTACACTATTGCACACGCCTTGCCATTCCATGGGCTTCGGTTGCTGTATATCCGCAATCGTCAAGTTGGACTACCAATGTTCTATTATACATTTCAATCATCAATTGATTTGACGCCGGGTATCCCTCATTTCCTATGCCGAAAGGAAGGCGTGCAAAGGAGAGAAAGGGAACTGCACAGGGTGTTGCAGAAATAAAGGGTGGCCAGGTATAGCAGATCGCGATATGCCTGCGGACTTTAGCTAACGGACAATTATCTCACAGCTCGACAACGCCCCTGACGCCTATCAACGCCCACGAACAAGAGCTTGGGTAAAGCAAGAGACTCAGCCAATTAGCCAGATCAGGGTCCTATTTGCGTCAGGGGCTGATCGAATTATGTGTCTAGACTATATCTAGATCTAAGTGGAGCACTTACTTGTTGTTGCCCTATTTCTCTTGTCTGCTCACTTTTTTCTCTCGTCTTAGTCTTCTCGATGCCTGTTTGACGCCTACCTGGTTTTAGCCTATTGCTTTGCTGGATTTTTGGCAAGTTGTTTTACTGGTAGGGTTTTTTTTATTGATGCGTTCCAATTTCGTGTAGTTTGTGATATAGTCCTTGTAGATACTTGAGGGTGGTCTTGCCGTAGTCCAGGTAATCGGTCGCTGGGTTCTCTAGGCTGGAGCCCCCCCAGGCTCGACGAGCCGCGTTGACCGGTTGTCCGACTGTTCCTCTCTTCCTGCTTACCCCCGGGTATGAAGCTGCCGCTATAGGCAACTTTAGCACAACCGTCCCCTAGTTGCCAGACCCCCAACCCCGCCCGGGAATTTCAGCAGCGCGCTGGTATCGGGGCTAGTGGGGTCCGCCTAGGCTGTACGATCCCCTGTGGGAGATGGCGGCCGCTATTAGAGTCTGAGGATTGCTGGCCGATGGCCAAACATATCCCAAGACAGTCGGGGGAAGGCCCATGCCGACACCCGCCTCCGGGCGTGGTCGGCGGACGGCACCCTCCTCCTAGGGGGCCGATGCAGCACTGTAGGCAGGCGTCTGGCGCCCCAACACCTGTGCAGCGGAAGGCTCCCTAGGGAACAACGCTCTCCGGCGCCCCAGGCTGGGCTCCGGCCCCTCTCAGCGTACTACCTACCTGTTCTACAGGAGCGTTTTAAGTATATAAAATAGTTATTTAGTTAATTATACTAATAGTTATATACTTGTCTCAAAGATTAAACTATATATATCTAAATATAAATAATCTATAGAATAAAACTACGAATAGTTTATTAAATTAGTTATCGTTTATTTAATAGTATTTTACTATTTAGATAACTATAGTAATTCTAGAACTAATATATACTAAAAACTCCGACTTCGGAAAAAGTATATTTATTAGATAAAAAACCAATATTTTCCGGGGTTCTCTAGTAATACAATAACTAAACGAATCGTATAGCTTTATACTGGCGATAGTTTATTCAAATTTCTATTCTATTAACTTTCGATAGTAAAATAGTAATTTATTATAGTTTTAATAATAACAAAGAATTAGAGTTCTATTCCGGAGAGAGAGCCTGAGAAACGGTTACTATATCCAAGGAAAGTAGTAAGTAAGTAAATTACTTAATCCCGATATAAGGAAATAGTAATAATAATACTAATATAGAGCTCTTTTAAGTCTTATAATTAGAATAAGTACAATTTAAATCCTTTAACGAGGAATAATTAGAGAATAAGTCTAGTACTAGTAGCTGCGGTAATTCCAGCTCTAATAGTATATATTAAAGTTGTTGTAGTTTAAAAGCTCGTAGTTGACTTTTGGGCCTAGCTGGCTAGTCTGCCTCACTGCGAGAACTAGTCTGGCTAGGGCTTTCCTCCTGCGGAGTCGCATGCCCTTCACTAGGTGTGTCGGGGAACTAGGACTTTTACTTTGAAAAAATTAGAGTATTCAAAGCAAGTCTATGCTCGAATATATTAACATAGAATAATAGAATAGGACGTGTGGTTTTATTTTGTTTGTTTATCGCTATTTTAAGTATAGTTGTTTGGAGTTACTAGAACAAGTATTTTCTTAACTTCTTAAATAATAACTTCTAAATATTCTAGAATCTATTTTCGCGGGTGTGAAAGGCTCAATGGTACTCGAGTAGGGTGCTGCGTAAGTGATTAGCAGGTTTATTGAAGTATATAATCAGGTAATAAATTGTATCCAAAACTCTCCATTACTCAATTTCAATAAGCAAACTACCTAGGTTAGTTCGAACTAGGGAGTCCAGGTACCACCGCCCTTCTACAAATCTCCAATGAACCACACTATTCAATATCCGCTAGGCATCAATCGTCAAGATGTGATAGGACTACGCACCATGTATTGGTTGCCCGTCTTGACGCTGTTATAAATTCGCCCGGCGTACTGAGCTACCATTGCTCGGGAGAGAAAAGGGTATCTACGAACGCCTTGGACACGATCACGATGGGATTCTCCGGTATTGTGAATTAATTTTCTCCCTCTTGTCCATCGCATTCGGCTAATAATCTTGCCGCTCTTGCTCAGGTGCTAATCACCATTGGTTCCCCCTCGGCTCAGTCAACTGGCCTGAGTTTCGTGAGCATCCTGAGCAACTCACCCGAGCGCCCTGAGCATCCTGAGCAAGATCTATCAAAATGTCACGTGTTTTGGTCTTTTCGCTTTTTAGCCAATCATACTTGATCTGACCTCTGTTCTCTCATATCATTTTCGTTAAGTTTTGACGAAGACACTCAAGGAGCCTAAACAAGTTCCTAGCCGACTATACAGCAACAGATGCTCTCAAAAGAATGAATAAGATGCCATTCAATCTTCGATGTGGCGCGAATTATAGGGCTTTAGATGCATCTGTTCATTGGGGTTAAAGTTGTCATCATTCATAAATAAAAGTGTTCTGTGGTAAACAAGGTGGAAACCAGAGCGAATGTTGCTCAACACGTGATTTCTCAATTATTGCAGTCGTATCTCAAAACGCCATCACAAAGTGTACCGAGCTGAGCGCACTTTAAGATGCCATTGAAGGTGTCCTGGTATTTTACAATTTTCTAGCCCAAGGTCTTTATTGAAACCTCTCGCCTCTTAGAAAGGCGCAATGGCTAGTTTCGTAGGTAGACTTTCCTTTGGGAATTGTTCCATCAATCCACCTTGCACTAAATAATTCTCAATTGGCATAATTAAAGGTATCATGAATTAAACTTATCATAAGATTTTCATTATACATAATGCTTGATGTACTAATTCCTGAGTCATTCAAATTCCAATAGAAGGTTTTAAACAAATATGAGATCGCGTGACACGTCATCGCCTGCATCCCAAAAACATTGAATCAACATAGAATCAATACAACTCCAAGCCCGACTGCCAACCTCTGCCTCCTTACCACCAGTATGTCATATTACGAGAAATGTGTAGCTGTGGCTCTTTGTGCGATGTGGAAACTTTGTTATTCAACTCCCCTCAAAATCAAAAGCACTCCCAGAAATTTTTTATACTGGAAGCAAGAACGCTCACTTAGGTACAGAGGAAATTATTAACACCGGGGGGGGGGGGTGTTAGAGAAGATTGAAGAAGGAAGGGAAGGATAACTAGTCAGTATGTCGCGCATCGCGTAGACCCCGTCCTTTATTGGCAATCCAATCCGGTAGTGTATGTGTACTATGAACTTTCAAAAAGTGTTGGCGAAGGTTATCTCGGCGGCGCATTCCCTTGCAACAATTCGGGCAATTTAGTGTCTTCTTCTGCAGGTGCTCGGTTCTGACGTGACGTGAGAGGTTGTTACGGGCAGCACTGCCCGTATAAGATTTTGAGCAGTTATCAAAAGGGCACAACTCGATAGTCGAAACATCCGACCCTGAAACTGGACCTTGAGAAGCAGTGTCGGGAATTTTTCTTCGACTAACGAGTTAGACCATGAGTAAATATTGCTTAGGATCTACCTACTGGCGTTTTGCAGCTGAATTCGATTTTCCTTGGTGAAAATGTTTCAGGGGGTTGGGCGAATGCTTCTGAAGATCATCATTTGTTGATGAGGAGGGAGATGGCATATCTTCCGATAGGTCTAGGTGTGCAAAGCTGGAATCCGCCCACTTTTTCTCACCTCTCTCTCTTCTGTCAATGTACTCAATGGAGTATTCGTCGGCTTCTTGAATGCGATTGGGATAGAGGAGATTCCACTTCATTTTTTGGGAAGCAAACAAACATTGGATGAGAGTCTTCGATACTAATTTCACAAATAAGTCATAGGAACGGGTGAGATACTACATGGTCATCTCGATTAGTATCGAACTTGGAAAATAGAAGGCAATCATACTCGACCAACTGTAATAATGTAGTTTTCAACTTCTCTGACTGTCTGGAGAGAGCCGAGCTTGACGAACATCTCCGCCATAGTGACGATCCCGCAGAAAGCCTCATCGATCTGAACAGCTTCGTGATGTAGAGGTCGAAAAATATGTTCGGGGGCTTGATCAAGAAACTCGAAAGTTGCCCAAGGCTGGCGTGGATGAGCGGGCTTAATTCCACCCGCCCCAGACGTCAATCCTCCTCCCGAGAGGACATTTAGTAGATCGCCCATCTCAGAAACATCTAGAACAATAATTAGCAAAACGTATGCAGGAAGATGGAAAAGAAACTGACGAATCACAAAGCGGGATACTACTTGAAACAATGTAGTGTTTAAGAGGCGATGGGGAGCAGAGCCGTTCGCTTTTGCGTCTTTGTATTCAAATGGAGAAGGTTCCTCAAAATTATGGAGGGGAGAACTTCGTAACTCGCTGGGAGTCGATTCTATATCAATTAAACACCCTGTCTGCGATGGGTTGGGAACTTCCGGCTCGAAATCCAGAATAGTTGTTTGATGCAAGGATGGATCCGTGGGATCTTCCGGTAGATTGAGAAAGGCTGAAAACAAAAATTCTTCATGTGACTTTGTTTCTTGGAAAAGTTGACGAACGTGATCCTGAAGTCCGCTAGTATGATATAGCAGTTCGCCAGCACATGGTGCAGGAAATGTGTTCGCTTGCGAAATCGGCGTATACTCATGAGTCGATGGGGAGAGCAAAGGATACTCTTGCGACGCGATGTGCTCTTCACTTCGCCTTGATGACTTTGCATCCAATACTTCTCGAGGTATGGAAGATTGTACAAGTCTCGTTTCGCTCTCGTCACGTCTCAAGCCGGTAGTTTCTAGATTCATGTCCTTCCCCCCAATGGGGAAGAAATGCATAATTTCCTTTGCCTCTGGCCACAGCTGCTTGGCGATCTCGTCAAAAGCAGACCTTTCACTTTCATCAATAATAGCAGCTCGCCAGTCCAAGATACCGGAAAGAATATCCGACTCCTCTATGTGGCCATTGGCATGTAAGGTCTTTGATATTACATATGAGAGACTCGCGAAGGCGAAGATATCCATAAGAGTCGTAGGGGTCTGCCCATGGAGAACGTCTCGGAAAGTCAATATCCCCATTTCCAGCATATTTTTCGCGGTAACATAGGACTTCCTCAACCTTCGGGTTTCGGGTAACGTTGAGTCGGCGGTCGCCTTGGCAAACTGGTTGTAGTGATACATCGATGCCTTCCGTAGGCTGCGAAGGGTAGCCCATTGAGATTTACGAGGTATTTGGCGTGAGTTGTCATTTGAATTGACCGACTTGCTATTCATAATATTTTGAAGATATTTTATGTCAATCTTTGATCGCTCCTGGGAGCTTAAGGTGTCCAGTTGGGGTAGGTCAACAGTCAGATGGCCGAACCAAGATTCTTTCGGTGAAATTGAAGGTGAAGAATTGCTTCCATTGTCGCTCCTTGCAGAAACGGAAGGGGTTTCCTCAGACTCAGGTTCCAATTTCCAAGGTAGTTGATACCAGCAAGCAGGCCATCAACCTCAGCCAAGGCTTCTGTAAGCTCAGTTATGGATTGCCCCCCGGTCCTATGAGTAGCTTTCGTCGCTCCGCGAGCAAAGGACCATCGACTTCCCCATTGATCCAATTTGAGCCTCGACATATGTGTGGAGGGCGGGGGAAACGAATTATTATGGGGAAGTATGAGTATCACAGTAAGGCTGCCAAATATTTGCCTCTCGGGTTGGTCGATATTTGGAAGAAAAAATGATGAAGATTCCGAGACTTGTGTGGGAACACCACTTTTTAGGTGGTGCGCATGGGTCGCCGAAGTTGCAAGGACTTTGTTCAGTCAGGACTTTTTGGGGGATTACCTTCAGGACTTTATGCGGCTGATTTTACGGAGGTCGCGGCCTATGTCATGCGGCTGGTAAGCGCCACATCTCCAACGAAGGCGTACTGTAACTGCAGGGCGTTATAGGCTTCTCGGCTTTGAAATATAGCGCACAAACTCTATAAGGATCGCTGGGGGTCCTGTTCCTTCAGGCTATTGTACCCCGAAGGCTCGCTGCTATGCCAGGCCGATGTGGCGCCTTTCATTCACGGCATATCTATAATGTTGCTTTACGGAATGCCTCAACCTGCTTGGCCCTCCGGTCCTGGGACTTCTGAGGGGGGTATGAACGTCGAGATCTCAATAGAGAAGGTGTAGTTATATTGATCTATTCTCCAAGAGGGCAAACGGAAAAATCTGTTCTATTCGTCAAGCAGAACTAACCAAAGGCGGTAGACATTCTGGGCAGGCAGTAAGCCTCTGAAAGGACCGAATTGGCTCTTTACCTGATCTAATGCTTTGAAAGGCTATCGACAATAATTTTTGTCCAATCTAATTGCAGAGCTCTCTGCGCCATTCTGTAAGATTTATCCCTTATCTCATCATAGTGGGTCGGCACAAGTTTTTGTCACAATTCGGTTGTTCGCTTGTCCTGGCGGGTTATTTTGAAATTGTCCTGGATCTTATGATCAACCCCTGCAATGTTCCATTGACTAAATGTCCTGACAAGTGTTAACGTATCGTCAGGGCCATTATCCTTGGGCTTTTCACGGAGCTCTCACCCTAGTGGTTTGTGGTGGAATTTTGTTTCAATATTGTCCTGTATTTTTGTCCTGTCTCCCTATCCTATCCCCAATATCTTCTGTCTCGCTCCTAACTCGCCGCAACTGTGGCGAAGGAGATAAATTACCAATAACACAAGGTTTTTTGATATCTCTGCACTAAACATGGTTCAATATATTATTCTGAGGACAACATTTCTAAGCTGGAAAACAAAATCATGTCCTGATTCTATTCTATAAATTTGGACACAGTGAGGCAAGCAATATTATTCTCTTTTCATGATAATTCAACACATTTTGCCTGTTGAAAACACAATTCATCAAAT
Organism: Venustampulla echinocandica; assembly: GCF_003357145.1. Taxonomy (NCBI): domain Eukaryota; kingdom Fungi; phylum Ascomycota; class Leotiomycetes; order Helotiales; family Pleuroascaceae; genus Venustampulla; species Venustampulla echinocandica. Next base: position 1,309,534 of record NW_022474210.1, read on the forward strand.
AAGTTGCTATTCTGCAGTCCTCTACAACATCCTCTACCAGTACAACTGTGGTAACAACAATGCCGACCTCATCGCCAGACAAGCAAGCCCACAAAGCCAACCAGAAGAACCAACCCCAAGCTCAGCAATACCAAGAACGGCAGAGCGTAGCGGCCAACCTAGAGGAGCTCGGTCAGTATTACCAAAATCCATAGAGAGAATATCCAGCCTAAATTACAATGCAGACAAGCCACTCTCACAGCAGGGGAATTCTCAAATGCTTTGCCGATGGTTACAAGCGCCTGTGGACACAGATTTCTGGACTGCAGAAGCACCGAGAAAAGGCAGTCTTCTTTCGCAACTCTAGACCCAAGGATGAAATATATGCCCTGCGGATGGTGGAAGGGTTGAAAATAGTTTGGAAGCTGGAAGTATATTGTGTTGATATTCGATCGGCAGCAGACCTTCCCCCGATTTCAAATTTGAGGGCTGTGGCAGCAATCTATCATTTTCTCCAAAGTTTCCCATACTGTAATCTACATATCGAGCTAGATCAAATACGTCGTAGCTGCATTATGGATTTATGTCTGCTCTTTCTGATCTGCGTTAGTCTAAATATTATCGGGAAAGCAATCCCACCAGAACTGCAGATTCCCGCAGCTTAGATCCCAAAATTCAACACTTTCTGTGTAAAATACGTTGAAATCCAACGCACCGATAATTTTGCTATACGCAGGTGGGTAACGTACGTGCACTTTTGCCGTACGGATGTATGTAGATAGCTTCGATTATTAGCTAGCTATTCTCACGAGACGCACCGGAATACAGAAACCTTGCATTCAGACTTGTACACGCGGAGAAACGTTGTTTACATGATTAAGGACTGCTATATAGCCAGAACAGAGGACGTTCTTTCATTTCGTCTAATATAAATCTCATTCTTTATACTTGGCTTAGTCAAATATGACCTCAGCCAAACGCCTTTTTGCATCCTCCGGATCCCACTCAACCAACTTGCGCATTTTTGTTTCCTCCATCTTCCGTTCCACAAAGGGTTCCATCGCGATTTTCTCTGCCTCGCTTAGAAGATGCAGCCTTGTCTTCCACAACTCATCCCTTGGGACCCTATTCTGTCTAATTCCAAAGAACCTTTCGTCCAAGAATTTCCAGAAGAGAGCATCAAATGCCCAACTCTTCCTCGCTGCATAACTTAGCCAGAACCTGCCTGTTTCCCAGCTCTCTTGCATGTACGTCGACAACGGAACTTCCATGCATCTCTCGTTGGACTCTGCGGTGGCCTCAGCCTTCTGCATAGCTGACAACCAAATTTTCATGCGTGGTTCATAGAATTTAACCCAATCCTCGATACCATCGTCCCACATATCAGGCGGATCGAGGACCAACCACCACGGCGGATCAAGGGAGAATTGACTAGGGACAGCATACGTGAACTCCCAGTCAATGATAGCGACGATATTGTCAGAGTCGTCAAGAAGAACATATCCTGCTCGTAGATCGTCGCAATACAGCCAAAAAGAGCCCGCATTAGGAGGTACGGGTGATGAAATTGCGCTCATTGTCTTGGATTGTGCTGACCAACTGTCCTCTTTGAATCCAAAGGTTGAGATCTTTCCCTCTGTTGCAAGCCTGCGTAAGATTTGGCGAGCGACGTATTTGTTTCTGCAATCATCTGCTGAGGCGACAAGGTCGTTATGCTGAAAGACAAGCTGGGCTAGATGCATATCTGCGAGCTCAGTGTAGTATTCGTCCGCCGTCCCATACGTCTTCTCCCTTGGGGGGAGTATTGAGCGTGGAATACCTGCCAGTTGAAGCATATTGTTCATGTCGCGGGTGATTGGGCGTGCTGCCACGGAGTAGGAACCTTCGCTGGACTCGACCAAGGACCCAATGCGAAAAAATGTATGCTGCGAAAGCTCTAGCAAGCAGCTTGCCACCTTTCTGTAAAGGACTTCGAGGAAATCCTCCGAGATATTAGGATCCAAAACGAAGGTTTTGTCGGTATCGTCATCGGTGGCGTTGAGGGCAGTCGACATGGAGTGCTAATGTTCAACATACTTGATGATGAGATAGTATCCTAGCTCGGAAGTGTTGCCGTGAAAGAGTACTGGGGCAATTGGGATTTGGGTTTGCTTCTCGATGTAGCCGGCAGTTGCAGCCTCGATCAAGATCTTCTCCTCGGGGAATTGGGCGTAGCAGGGAATTGGTCTTCGAACTATGACATCGGAGGAGAAGCCTTTGACCCGTAATCTGTATACAATGTTGTACCCGCCAATATTCATTGGAGTGATCCAGGTTGAAGGACAGTTAAACTTTTCAGTTGCTAGTGCCTCCACAAGGCGGATGGCGGATCTTTGTCGCAGCTCTGGCTGCACCTTTTCCCATTCCTCATCATTCTTATCCCATACCAGGTTATCAAAGTCTTCCCGAGTGTCTTCCATAGTTGACGCCAATTGTGATCTTGTTTTGAAAGGCGGTGACTTGGGAACGAGGAGCGGGGAGAACAAAGAGTGCCATGATTTTGGGAGGAAGACTGAAAGGACTGAAAGAAGAATTGGGAGTTTAGAAATGAGAATATGAATACTATATTAGACTTTGGCTTTGATGATGTGTGAAATAACGTTCTGCAGGTCCTCTTTCTTGAGGTTCACGGTTGGTGGCGGCGGCTGAAGCGTTAGTTGTTTCATTATGATTGAGTCTTAGTAGCATGCATTTGTTAAAGCGCTTTGTTTGTCGATCGGACCCATGATTACGGATCTCCCGTTGTAGATTCTCTTCTGAAAGGTTTGCGCGCGCCAATTCACCGCGGCCCCGATGAGCACACCTCAGCCATTGGAGGTCGATGTTGGAATGTTCGGAGCTGAAAACTGCCTTCCGCTCCCCTGCCGCACCTGATTTTAGCAGCAACAAGGGCCCCAACCTCTCTCTCCCCGAGAATGCTTCCGGAACCAGCTCTGTCCATTGCAATGCCGTGAACCGAGCATCCCTATGATATTGAGGCTCGTGGGGAATCTTCCTTTATTGCTTATGATTGCATAAGGTGTGGAGCTTGTTTATATGGAGACGGCAAGCAGAGTACACTGCCATACCCAGGTACTACTTTAGCGTGCAAGTGACCTAAGCGCGGGTTTACCCCACAATCTTCCGACACACCCCTTAAACCTAAGCTTTTCTTCAACTCGCTTTTATCAACCCCATCATCCATTATTAATCAGGGACTATTAAACCATCAAACGGTGATAGTTACAAGGCCCAACTGGCGAACAAACTCGGCGAATTTAGTTCCAGCCAACGGTTTCGTAAGCCCGTCAATTATATTATCCTCCGACTAAATCCAGTTGACGTTGACCAGTTTCGCGGTTATAGTCTCACGAATCTAGTGCTATCGAATCTCGATATGCTTAGTTCTTACATGGAATTAAAAATCTTCAGATAAAACAAAAGCCCTAATAATATCAGTATTAAGTTTCATCTTGTGCTAGTGAATCGAGAGCATCATTATCTGATGCTTGCGAGCTAGAGCCGATAGAATAATTGTGATCCGAAATGCTTCGAATGTGTCGAGAAAAGCTGAAAGAATATGCATCTACACTTCCTTTACGAAGAAAAGATGGAGGTGTTAGAAGATCAGCTGCAGGGATTCGTGAATAGTGAGAGACTAGGATCAGAATTAGAATCAAAATCAGAATGAGAATGCTTCTTCGAGCTATAGCGGTATATTTTATTAATGGTAATAGGCTGGGATCTGGCTTTGTAGGGATCATGACTATTTTATTTCCTGCAAACTAGTATGGACGACTCATGAACTGGGGATGGGTGTATGAGTTGATCCGGAGGAGCCTCTTCAATATTTGTTTGTCTCTCTTTGAAAAATCTGGGCTGGAGGCTGTGACTCGATTTTACAATCCGCAGATCCGCCTACCTCGCCTCTTCAGTCTCAACAGCCTCGCGAATATACGCCCCTATCTTTTCTGGATCGACCAAACCATGCCCGCCCTCAAGAATTTTAATTTCCTCGTCTCCGCCCTCGTCTTCCACACCAATTCCTTACTAATGAAAATTCTCTAATCCCTTCCGCTTGTTGGCAGCCGGCCCAGGGAACTTGAGGAATGGTTGGACGGCCATGGAAACGCTGAGCATGCCGAATATTAGGTATGCTTTCTACTGGATTCTGACTTAATTCAAAGATCGTCTCGGCTGACGCGGGAATAGTTACTTCAACGCGAGAACTCGAGTTCAGAACCACCCTCAATGGATCCAGTCTTTGAGGAAACAGATATCTTAAACCTCGGAACTTGGACTCCCGAAAAAGTGAACTTGTAAGTCGCAAGTTCGTCCGTGGTAGAGTTAGTGACCGCAAGAGACTTCTCATATTCATGAGCAGTTGCCTTGCCAAATTCAAGCTTCAGCAGCATTTTCTCTGCCGTTGGATGATCAGCGGTCCAAACCTCGATTTCATTGTCTATTTCTCGGAGTCGATACATCCGCCTCTCTACCTCACCTTTTGAGGCAGAGGATTGGCCAGACGGCTTAGGCTCAGTCTTGTTGTGTAGGAGGAACAGGTATTCGGCATCGAAGCCCACGGCAGTGGTACGCCGAGGGTGGAAAGTCGCCATCAGTGGCAGCAAATCGAAGACCGGGTCCAGGTACCCTTTACTCTTGGCCTTCCAAGTCCCATGCAAGGCCGTGAAAGCCGCTCGTGCTGCAAACGCGCTGTGGTTTGCAGACGCATCCTGCATTTTCTGGATCTTGCTCATGGTCTTTTCTGCTTCGGCGCGGCCACATCCATTGTCGACATACCGAGCAGGACTAACCATTCCGGCTTTCGGTCCGTACTGCAAGTCGACACGCTGGAGGTTAAGATGTCGAAAACACTCTTCCATGAGGCCGGGATAGTCGCCGAGGAAGTTTTGGGCTACTGCCGATGGGTCATCTTTCATCATGGTTCTCAGCTCTGTTATGAACGTGTAGATCTTCTTAGATTTCTCGTTTTCACGAGATTTATCTTGTCGGGGTATATGGTGGTCATCAAGATACCATCTGTGTGCTATCATGCGAGCTTGAGTCTCTACAATGCCCCAGTATGAGCCATACGAGAACCCAATCAACGCCAAATTATTTGGCGCTGCATCCGATGAAGTAGAAGCGTCACTATTAAGGAGGAGGGGTAGTCGAGGACACGAAGCATCGAATCCGAGGCGGTGTTTGACGTCGTCAGATAGGAAGCTGAGGGCTGGCGAAGCGGAAAATCCAGTCGCGTTGACGATAGCGGCAATATCCTGGACCTCGATGTCCGACGAGCTTTGTGCTATTTTTGCCCTGACGAAACCAGTGGTTTTCTACAGCTTGTAAACGCGAACTTAGGCATAAGGTATTGGCGGAGGCTACTCACTTGCGCGTCATCCCTTTGGTGTGCTACTGAGGTTACTCTTCCCAACAGAGGAGTAATGGCGCCAGATGCAACAAAGCCGGCATAGTGGTCACTGACAACCGCATATGGGCCTTCAGACGAGCTTGCATCTTCCTTTCTCTCGTCAGAATTCTTGTCCTCATCATTTGCTCCCTTCACGAGTCTGTCCAACATGATTCGCCGCTGCTCCGTCTTTTCCGGAGTCAGATGTCCAAAAGTGAAAGAAATTGGGTCATCTTTCCTGGAAGACAAGTCATTGAGAAGAGTATCCAGAGGCAAGAATGTAGGAGGCGATCCGTTTCTCGGCTGAACAAAAGGGGGTATAGCAGATATAGGATGTGGTGCCACATGTATAACATCCAGTGGCTGAATACCTGAGCCATTAGTAGAGTATCGTGCATCAGACATCTGCATGGCGATTCCTGCTGCCACTTCCGCACCTGAATGGGAGCCGCCGATCACGAGAATCCTGCCTTTCGAAGGCTGTTGTCCGGTGAGAGACAGATCACCAAGCTTTCGGAATTCTGAACTATGCAGTATCGGTACTGGGTTCTTCCCTAGAGCTATATCATCGAAGTTGAACCGAATCGGTGCAGGTTCGGAAAAAAGACCGGATGCAACGAGCAGATAGTCATATATCTCGACCCTTTCCCCCCCAGTCTCCAGATCCGTAAGCGTGGTTCTCCAACCAAGTTGTATCCGCTCCGCAAATTTGACCTTCGTTCGGAAATGGATAATAGTATCGGGTAGAAACTTCTGTGCATAACATTCCAGGTAACGGTTGACTTGCCAAGCCTTCGGAAAAGCATTCGGTGCAGGTTTTAGCTCTAATGTGTCCCATGCTAGATCGGAGAAGCAAACGGTGAATTGTGATAGATTGGTGCTCATATCCGGATTGATGAGTGTATGGTCTGGGTTTGCTTCGACGGCCCAGAGACCGCCCACGCTATTGGTTTGTTCGAAGACTGAGACTTGGAAAGTTCCCAGAGGATGGGAATGGAGAAGTGTCTTGGCAGCTACCAGACCTGATGGACCAGCTCCGACTATTGCTACGGATTTCATACTTCGGCGGTTGGGAGTGCTAAAAGTGGTGGGTGATGGATGCCGTGAAGTTGGGGTAAGGGACGCTTCGAGCTTGTCTTCTTGCAGTGCAGTTATTATTGGCGTATTCGCTGGATGGCCACTTACCCTAGAGGGTGGTGTTAGGCCTAGGCGGGTCGTGTACTGGGAGGGTAGACTTACGATTAGGGAATACGTCGTGATCAGCTCAATTTATTTATATGCAGGCTACCAGGCTGATCGATTTGTCACCACACCCACCCACCGGAAGATCGGGGTGTTATGCAAATCATTCAGCGGGAACTGCGAGGAAAATATTCGGTGTCCAAAAGGGGCGTACGAGTAGTGCGTTGGACCCAATGTAACACAAGATGCAGCCTCACCATTCTGATATCACGCCAGGGGTTGGGTGGCAACGCACCGGGCAAATTCAAGGGCAAATTTGGAGGCTACAGAAAACACGCTGTACAACTGGAATCGAATTTTTTTTTGGAAGCTCGGTCGATCGTTTATTCTATTAGTCATTTACTACAGCCATTCTCACAAGGCCAATGAAACCTTCGCTTTCTCTAAGTCCATTTTTCCCATATTCAAAACCAGATACCCCGCAATAAGAGCCCCCAATTTCAAACAGCCTGCAAGCTTGACGGCTTCAAAATAGCACGACTCGAATACACACTCGCGCTCATATCGTCTAGCTCATGTGGAATTGAAGCCGTGTGTGATTTCTGTGATTCTGTCTTACGAGAAGAACTCATTCCTCGAAGGTTCTCATAGGACGTGGATTGTTCTGGCTTATTTCTGGACAGTAGAGTACGATACGTGGGAAGTGCGCAGACGATGACGGCAATCGTGGGTTCGCATAGAGCCCACACAGCATTCGCATTGGGAAAGTTTGCCGCGTAGGAACCAATGGTGTAAACAGTCCGCAAAATATCAAAGAGAATGTCAATTATGACAAGGCCTGCAATGCTGGCAAGTCCAATTTTCTTCCCTCTGGATATTTGGATATTTCGAAGCATCAAAAGAGGTAGAAGCATTACTATTTGCGAGCGATTAGACAAGTTAATTCCAGAACTCCGATCAGAATATGAACCTACTAAGAACATCTCCAAACGTGTTAAGTGCACACCACATAACTTCAAATGCTAAGATTGTCTCAGCGCTCGTACTATTGCAGGCCTCTAGTCCCAGAGTCAGCGAACGAGGGCTCTATTGGGTAACGACGTGCTTAGATCTTACCAACGTTCGCTATTCTACTTGGAGTTCCACAGCCCCAGAAGATGGCGAAGAATGTAGCTAGGAACGAAATCAATGTGTATGCCGCAACACAGTTCCAAGCTATTCGGAATCTTTTCGAGACGTTGAACAAAGTCCAATACAGAGCCAAAAAAGTAGCCTTGACAAGGTAAATGGTGACCCAAAAAAACACGATGTTGGCAGTGTTCAGGTTTTGGATATAAAGCAATTGGTCGTCGTCCGCATCGTGACCGCCAAGGCCCAGCACAAATAGCTGATAGGCGTACTGAATCGGAAGGTATGCTTGGTATGTTGCCATGAAGCATAAGAGAGCGACGAGAGCTAAACCATTAAGGATGTCGTCGAGTTCCAGCCGTCCTATCCTTCGCCATCGGATGTAGAATCGACCGAAGGTGAGGCAGATTGCAGTCGAAGCAAGCGTCCAACCCACAGCCTAGCGACTATCAGTATCACCTACATCACGAGTTTCGAGAACGGACATTTAGCCCCTCGATAGGGACGACTAGAACCATGACTTGGTGGTTCAATCAATAACTTGATCAAGGACCGAGATAGACAATCGGGATCAAATTGAGAGTCCCGAAGTCAAATCTGGGAGGGTAAAATCGAGCAAACATCTATAACGACGTCGATACTCCACACCCGGGGTGCCTGGAGAAGGCGCGTGGTACGGTGTGGGGAACCTTTTCAGCTCTACTTCGGAGTCTGTACCCCTTTTGTCGGATATATAAATAAGATTTTTTCAGCGGTTTAAGCTAAAGAGAAAGAGAACTGACGACGAACTGATTTAGTTGCAAATGGAATTAGAAGATACGTGGTTGGTAGATGGCGGAGTGGTTGTTCTCCACCTGCCATGCAGCATGCAGGAGGACAAAACACCAGAACTTGCAAATACCAACGCCAACGCCAGGCCATGCTATGTCACCCACCCTCGGAGAGCGTTGGGAAAATTCGTAAATGCGACCTTGCCGCATGCTCGCATTTCTGGATAATTACCGGTATCTCTCCACCGAGTCACCGATGTTGGGGGCCATAAGGCCCTTCCTAATACCCCTCCGGTATTTTATCTACTTCATACCTCAATATATAACCCCGTGTACACGTCTCTTTTTCCAGGCCTACGCCTATCACCTATCACCGACCGACCCACTCACGGGTGATTGACGGGATATGTAGTGATAAGAGACGCCACAACTCTACATTATCGTAGAATCCATTGAACAATGGCATAATGTGCTTTACAGGGGACAGAATTATCTCCAGCAAGCTAAGGAGGGAAGGAAGGATTGAGTTGTGAGACTTCACCTCCTTGATACAGCTGGCACTAGCTGACAGGCTAGACTTTATTTAGCATAGTTCAATCATAACGCCAAAAACTTAAAATGAACGTGGCGACCAATTTCATTTTATCACATCAACATCATTATGGTTGCTTTGAAGCCTCTCTTACTACTTTCTCTCACTGCTATCAGACTGATTCCAGAGCACCGTATCCGAATTGAACAAAATGCAATAGCTCAGGCCCCACGTCCACCTAGCTGGTGACGCTTTCCAATCATGCTTGCCGAGGCACCCAAGTTCCTGCTTATTCGGATACATCATCGCTGTATTTTCCTATCATAGCCTCCACAACAGAAAGATCGTCCTTGTATTTGATTATCATTGCCGGCACAGCATCTGACATGTGAGAGCTTGCTCGTCATTGGGGTTCCACTGTGACTTACCTCCGGCGGGAGTGGGTGCTCCCAAAACGGCAGAAAGCACAGCCAGGAGGCTAAGCATGGGAATGAATTGCATCTTTGAGAAGGAGCTTGATGTTTGGGTCTGAAGGACTGCTTCGGGGTAAGAGAAGATCTGTTGATATCTTAGGATGGAACTTGGTATTCCTGGGGCCGGGCCGCGGGGGGAATATTTATACACTTCTTACCGGTTGTAGTCCATAGGTTATATATCCGATCTTTGATGCACATGTAATCCCCGCCTGCTTGATCTGGGGTCACGCCCATTACCAAGAGCAGAGGAGGGTGTGGGGCAGCAGTTAGAGCTCAATCGGTCAAAATTCATGCACACTTACATGCAGAGGGGTTGGTCACAACCGGCACTTAGGGGTAACTAGGCTGCAGTCTTATCTTCTCGGATTTGCCACCGTATACCTGATGCTCCAGCCTAAAAGTGATTCCTCCTGCTGAAACTAATTATCATGGTTAGATCTGTTACTCAGCTCTGAACGATGAATTCTTTGGCGAACATGGAAGAAGAGAAGCTACTTCCAGGTGAGAAGAGGGCCAAGAGTAACGACGAAGAGGGCGATATGTCTGCGAGGGAGACAAGACCTTCTCGGCCGCAATGTATTGGGAAAAGATACTACAGCGTATGGAAGAGAATATGGCCATGGGTAGCCCATTGCATTTTGCTCATGGTATCATTTGGTGCTCTTTCAAGATCTGTGATAATCAAAAACTCGCTCCCTGCAAATTGTTTGGAGGCCCGACGCCAATGGTGTACGTCAATCCGTTTTCCGAAAGCTGCCCACTCCACTAACTCGGAATCTCATATATCTAGTAATTGTGATGGATCCTGTTCCGGAACAGGTTCATTTTGAGCGTACAAGAGGAAGCTTCAATCGCTCTTCGTCGCGTTTCAAGGGGCCGCCATCTCCCGCTGTCGATTTAGCTTGGGATGAGATGACAGAATGTAGGTTCCTGCATCATATTATGAGTAGAACTAATCATCCGAATCAGACGGAGCTCTGAGTATATCAGAAGAAGTATACGAGAAGTTGAATACGTCAAAGAATGCCGTCAAGATACCGCCAGAGTATGGAGGGGGTAGACAAGCCTATCTCGAAGTCTTTCACCAGCTGCATTGCTTGGTATGTCCAGCTTCACTTGTTGATGTGGTACTCTTTCCATATGGAATTATTGGGAATGCACTTTGTTGATATCTCTTCACGGATCAGAGAAGTCTGTGGTGGCATACATACCCAGACTATTATACCGAAGCCGCTGAAAACATAAAGAGAAACGATGAAGAATGGCATGATCATATGGGTACGTTCTTCAATGTCCTCTACTCATTGCATGGCTTCAGTGCAAAATCAACTAAACCACTTTATCGCCAGATCATTGCACCGAAATGCTTCGACAAAAGCTTGTGTGCGATGCAGATGTACAGGTGCTCACATATAACTGGATAAGAGGCCATGATTTTCCGCATCCAAATTTTAACACCCCACGGCAATGTCGAAGTTTTGAGGGTGTTCAAAGTTATGCCTTGAATAACGCTATGAACGGCTCGAAAATTCCTGGAGGTCGCCTCGCAAAACCGAAAGATGGCTCTGTGAGGGAGTACGAAGAAGCACCATTTGACCCTCTTGATGATGGGTGGCCTTCTCAGTAGACATCTCTCACCTAGATGCATTTACTTCAAATGTACTTTTACGGTGGCATGAATAGTCATAACGGTGCATAGTAAGACCTGCCTTGATCTAGCAATCTAACGGGGGTTTGTCTGTTTCAACTGATCTGAAAAATAGGACGTTCTGCAGCGAGGGAAATGCAAGGAAGTGTGATTAACCTCTCACGTTGATGATCATTCCCACTCCTTCTCAATATCTTACTATATTAGTTGGAAATTTCTCCAAGGAAATATCCTCTGGGTCTCATCCGGCTGAAGAAGTACCGGTAGTCCTGGCCTACTCCTCTGAGTACCTCTAAAGAACCCCTGCTATACTCCGTATTTCGCTGTCTTGTATCTGGAAGAGCCGAAGGATCTGTGCGAAGCGCCCTCCGCCTTCGCATTGCATATCATTACCGTTGACGGAATCTCGCCTTATCGTACACACGAGTCTTTTAGGGAGGTCGTATATGCGATAATGCGCAGCACATCTTAGCCGGTTGGGCCCCCAAATCACCGGTACAGGGAAGTTTGGGAGGTGCTTCCAACCAGTCAGCGTTTGCACGGGGCCGAGCAACCAACAACCAACATTGTTAGTAATTCTTAGAGCTCCTCAAGTCAAGGATATGGTGGATACAAGCTAGAAGCTGCTGATACTCCGATGGAATGAAACGTCATGCGAGTATTCTCGGATGTACGTGTAAATCGACGATGAACAGGCAACATTACCAACCTTTGACTTTTACCGCCGTGATTGGGGGTTGGTTTTGAAGCATGTAGCAAATACTGAGCAGCTGCTCTTCCATCCCCTCAAGGAAAAAGTCACTCTAAAATTAGAGCGCTACGCAATATCTGCGTACTGGTCTAGTGAGAAAATTCTCGTATTTTCCGTAGTTTATATACTAACAAATGCTAAGTGGATATATGATAACTCATTATTTGAAGAGATCACCATTCCGTGCTTCTTCTTGGAAGTCGGACCATCACCATGGATCCACCTGGCCTGGATGTCGAAGACTCTACTCCAGACCAAGAGACATCGTTCTACTCTACACAGCCAAAAGAGAAATGGAAAATCGACGTCTTTCAGCTTTTGGGGGCTATGGCTGCCGTTGGGGCCGGGACAGCACAGCCACTCATGACCCTCATACTCGGCGGACTCGCGAATGAATTCAACCATCCTAGCGACAAAGCTAGGCTCAAGAAGAAGATTGGTTCCGAGGTGTTGTTTTTCGTGTACATCTTTGTTGGCCAGTGGTCTCTTACGTGCCTCTACGGAGTCCTTCTATCTATCTCAGCCATGAGACATTCCAGGAAGTTGAGAGCGGCATATTTAAGATCCGCAATATGTCAAGATATGGGAATGATAAGTCAGGGGAAAGCGATCGATAATATGGCCACAAATATCAGTATCATCGAAGATGCATTGTCTGAAAAGCTCGGCATTGTCATGCAAGCTGGGTCAACTGTCGTTGTGGCTGTGATTATTGCATTTGTGCATAGCTGGCAGCTTTCCTTGGCTTTGCTGTCCACTATTGTACTGCTTTTTATTAGCAACTTTGGCACAGCTGCAATAGAAACAAGAGCAGAGCGGAAAATCCAGGAAGGTGATGAAGAAGCAGCAAGCCTGGCCGAAGAGTGCTTGGGTGGCATTCGTCTGGTCATGTCTTGTGTTGCCGAGTCCAAGTTGAGTGCAAAGTATGCCGCTCTGCTTGAGAAAATGAGAACTAGGAGACTGCGCAAAAGTCCAATTCTCGGCCTTCAATTCTCCATCAGTTATTTCGCCTTACTCTGTTCGTATGGACTTGCTTTCTGGTACGGAACAAAACTGCTGAATGAGGGCAGGATAGGTAGTGGTGGAGCGATTGTCATGTACTTGAGATTGTGCTTCCATATTATGTCCACTCGCTGACTTTCAATACTAGAGTCATTATGTCAATCAACCAGGGGACGAACGGCATGAGGAAAATTCTGCCTTTTTATGGCCTTCTCTCGAAAGCTAGAGCAGCTTCAAATACACTTAGCAAGATCATCAACAGCAAGCCTGCCATCGATCCTCTTGATCCTAATGGTCTGAGTCTTGCAGAGCTAAAGGGCAGTATTACTCTGCAGAACGTTGAATTTGCCTATTCTTCCAGGTCTTCATCCAAGGTACTAGACAATCTGAGTCTATCATTTGAGGCCGGCAAGACAGCGGCTTTGATTGGAGCAAGCGGCTCAGGCAAAAGCACTATTGTTGGCTTACTCGAACGGTGGTATGATCCGTCAAATGGTACTGTTCTTATTGATGGATACGACATCAAGGATTTGAACGTAAAGTCGTTGAGAAGTAATATTGGGGTTGTGCAGCAGGTGAGTCTTATGTCGTCTCGATTCATGGACTTATTTTCACACAGATAGGATGTTGTTCTCTTCAATGACACTATATTCTACAACGTCGCATGTGGACTGTACGGGACATCCCTCGAGGGCCTTTCAGAGAATGAAAAACTAGAACTGGTAATACGAAGCTGTATTGAAGTTGAAGCGCACGCATTCATTCAAGGTTTACCAGATGGATACAACACCAGGGTGGGCGACAAAGGCAACCGACTAAGTGGTGGCCAGAAGCAGCGGATAGGCATAGCGCGTGCCATAATCTCATCGCCGAGGATCTTGATTTTCGATGAGGCAACGTCCGCGTTAGATGCTGAATCAGAGCGCACTGTGGAAGTAGCCATAAAAAAAGCTTCCACAAACAGAACCACTATCATCATTGCTCACAAGCTCTCTTTCGTCCAGCAAGCTGATAAGATAGTGCTTTTGAAGAATGGGAATATTCTCGAAGAAGGCACACATCAGTCTTTGATTGCTCTAAAGGGCACATATTCACGTCTCTTGGAAGCTCAGGAGCTCGATGGCCTGACTCTGAGAGAAGAAAGAACTCCTCTACAACCTGAGGTTCTCTCTGAAAATACGATTTCTGCCCGAAATTTGGGAGCGGCGAGGTCCGAAATGTGGTTGGATACCGGCAATCTTGAAACCAAAATGGTCCCTCCTGTACAGATGTCATTATTCCAGTGTCTATATTCACTCTTCAAGGAGAACCACACGCTGGGATGGCTGTTCATAGCACTTGTGCCCATCTCTGTGATAGCGGGAGCTATATACCCCACCCAAGCTATCTTGTTCGGAAACACAGTCTCTGGCTTCGGCATCATGGATGATATCCAGGCTCACGAGAATTTCTGGTCTCTCATGTGGCTTCTCGTCGCCGTGGGAACATTTGTCGCATTCTTGGCAATGGGCATTATCTCTTCGACGATGAGCTCCATTGCTAAGTGCCATTACCAGACGGCTTATTTCGATGCAATGCTACGACAACCTCCCCAATTCTTTGACCAAGGGAACTTCACGTCGGGGGCTCTAGTCGCTTCTCTCTCCTTGCGCACGAGCCAGATACAAAGTCTCTTGAATGTCCTGGGGTTTTCGCTCGTGGCGTTTGTGAGTATTACATCGTGCAGCATTCTGGCCCTGGCCACTCAGTGGAGACTCGCCCTTGTAGGGTTATCAGGTGGCATGCCCATCATCATGTTTGCAGGTTATCTGCGACTTCGTTCAGGGGCTAGAAGAAGTAAGAGTCTGTCTGAGCCCTTGCTCGACAGTGCGCAATACGCTTCTGAAGTTATTGGAGCTGTGCGGACGGTCGCAGCATTGACGATGGAGGAAGTAGTATGCCATGAACTTGATAGGAAGATGATCAAAGCTATTCCGCAATTTTATAGACATATCTTCACAACAATGCCTCTGTTTGCATTCTCTGAGAGCGGGTACTTCTTAGGTACGTGGAAACAAAGCCAGCTTGAAGAAGGCACTTTGTGGAGCTCTTGCGCTGACTTTCCATAGGACTAGCGCTAATTTTCTGGTACGGTGGTAATCTTCTAACCGATGGCAAAGTCACTTCGACTCAGCTTTGGACTATCTACTTAGCAGTTCTAGCTGGGGGGCAGGGCGCGGGTGAAATCTTTGCAAACTCAAACAGTAGGCACTTTTCAGTATCTAGTGGATTTTTTTGACGTGAGAGCAGGTATATTCCAAGCCAAACTGGCAATTAATACGATTACTGAACTCATGAGATCGGCTGAGGAAAGAGACCAGGAATCTTCGCAGTCAAAGAAACGCGAAGAAAAGGAGGAAGGGCCCCTCAACTCGATCGAATTCCGCGATGTATATTTCAGCTATCCAAATGCACCCCATCACCAAGTCCTTGAGAATCTCAACATTTCTGTGAGCTCAGGACAGAGCCTAGCCATCGTGGGGACTTCCGGATCAGGAAAATCCACCATCATCTCCCTGCTAGAAAAGTTCTACAAAGCAAACAGCGGTTCAATAAAGATTGGTCCATACGAATTGGACACACTTGACACAGCGAGCTACCGCAATACCGTATCTCTGGTGTCGCAAGACACGGTTTTGTTTCAAGGCACGATCCGTGAGAATATCCTGCTAGGGGCTTCAGAAGCGGAAACAGATGACGAGCGGCTAGAACTCGCGGCCAAAGACGCCAACATCCACGACTTCATAGCTTCTCTTCCAGAAGGGTACAGCACGCAATGCGGCAATAAAGGCATGTTGTTCAGCGGGGGCCAGAGACAGCGTATAGCAATCGCGCGTGCACTAGTCCGGCGCCCTACCATTCTGCTCCTGGATGAGGCCACGAGCGCGCTGGATTCGTTGAGTGAGAGGGAAGTACTGGAAGCTCTGAAGAAGATCAAGAGAGAGACCACGACGATCACCGTGGCTCACAGGCTGGCTACGATCAAAGAGGCGGACTTGATCTTGGTGCTTGTGAGAGGAAGGATTGTTGAACGAGGAACGCATGCAAAGTTGCTGGAGAAGAAGGGGGCGTACTGGGCAATGTGCAGGGCACAGGCTTTAGATCGGGAGCTTTGATCTAATCTTGACGCTTCACTTATAGGCTTCTCCTGTCATATGATTGGTTCCGGATCATCCATGAGTGGTGTTGTGCGTCATGAACATAAACCGTGGACGTTTAAGTCCAGCTGATAGGAGGCACGAGCTTTTGGCATCATCGTCAGCGGCTTCATGTTGTTCTTCACAAGCCCAGCAAAAGCTGAGCGCTACAATGAAAGAAATGGGGGTGCAAAGCACCAGAAGAGGAGGGTGATGACCGTTTTAAGGGACGGTAAGACCAAGGCGAGGTGTTCCAAAAATTGAGCGCACTTCAAAGGAGGCCCGAAGGCCGGCGCAAGGCTTGCATTCATCCAAGCGGGCATGCCAACCGCCAGTAATCAGTAGCTAAGGCGGCAGTATAAAGCTTCTCGCATTTGCTCGTTACAGTGGTCATCCATTCGAGGAAAGCTTCAGGTCCAGACTCCAAGTTAGCTGGTTGGACGATTTTGATAGTGTCGAGGATTGTCCCTGCGTCCTCGAGAACTAAGTCTTTGGACTCGGACCGTGATGTCAATATTGATGGGCTACAAGCATTGTAGATTGGTCCAGTCATGTCCTGCACAGCCAGCATGAAGATGTTTACTCGCATAGTAGCGTTTCTGTGCGCCATCCAACCCCTTGTACTGAGATGGGGACAGGCCTTCATACGCAAGACGCGCTCGGACAAAGTGATTGCGCGCTTCCTAGCATGCTGTCAGACATGAAGAGCTCGGGAAACCGCAGCCATGCAAAGAAAAAGTAGCACCAGAAGATTTTGCCACCGAGCTTCTTTCCCGACCCAATAGGTTTGGCCTACGGTAGCGTTCATAACTGCTTGTACGACGGGTTTTGCGCTGCTGCGCTGGATGCGAGCCGGGGGCGGGTTTGGCGAGGTTGGCGACGCGGGCGCCATGTCTTGCGATACATGTAAATTCTCGATATATATATATTGCAGTGAAGTCCGGGGTGACGGGTCCCGAACTTAGGTGTGTTGGCTGAATTTTGATTAAATATGGGCCTTTTACTTCTAAAAATAAGCGTATCATTTTAGGAGTGAATAATAACCCAGAAGAGTTTGCTTATACCGAAACCAATTTTACATTCGGGGTACTGAAATTGTGCGTATATCAGTTTATTATCTTGTACTTTAAAGGAATCTAGTTTAAGGTATAATACCTAAACATACTACAAGGTAGAGTTCATGCATTATTTATACTTTAAACCAAAGTAGTCGGGATGTCACTACTGCGATTCAGAATGCTTTAGCTTAAGGTAGATGAATCTGTACTGGCTTTTATATTGATTGATTAAAGGCTCTTTTCTTGCCGAGCAATCTATTTCGGCATCATGAACTTATAAAGTAGAGCACAAGACCCTTATCTAAGAGAAATTGAAGATCTATATTGAACTCCTCGTGCCTCAAGTTAGGTCCTTTTTCGCCCTCGTCCTAGAAGGAGACGAAGGAGATGAATGCCGCATCCTATCTAGAGCCTAGCCAATATACCCAAAGTATTGCTATCTATCGTATACTACTTCTACATATACATATACTCTAATTTCTAATCAATGATCATTATGACTTCGTTGTTTTGACTTTCTTCTACATCGGCACACTATCATTCCCGTCTGTATTTTCCTGGAGGCGCTTGAGATTACTTTCGGCTTCTGTGAGAACAGGCACATTCGAAAGTGGAGTCGGCGTATGTGTAGATTATGCATATGACGATGGAGTCTGTGGCTGATGAGGTTGGTTGTCCACAGGTGGTACCTTAGCTTTCCCAGTAGTTGAGAATGCCATTGAGGGACTAACTGGTATATCATCTGGCATTCCTTGCTTCCATTTTTGAAATTTCTCTATGATTTCCTTGCAGCTTTCAAAATCTGGCGTTCGCCACTCCTTGCGAACGTCCTTCCAGTTATTCGAGACAACATCGTTTGGTGAGATTACATCATTTTCAAACGCATTCTCTAAAAGTCTCTCGCAATCGGTCAGTAGCCTCTGTGAAACCTGGAATGTCATATATGCAAAGAGTGATATACGAGTAACGGTTTCTCTGTACTACTAGAGCATACTGCTCATCAGTCGCAGGCCTTGAATTAGGGAAATACGATGCTACAGTCGAGCTGGTGGAGCTACTGGTTAGCGAATTCCATTAGTGAGAAACTCGTAGAAATGACGCTGTTAGTTCCTCAGAGTTCTTCGCACACCAGTCATATACCCGATTTATCAACTCATATGTCTTCTTTTCGCCCCACCCATTCTCAATGTAAGCTATATCAGTAAATTCGAAGTTAGGGCAAGGATTGGAATTCGAAGTACCGGCACTTTTGGACAAGACCTGCTGTGTTGAGACTAATACTGATGCGAGATTTTGTTGAATGGACTGGTTTTTCAAGGAGAGTATTAAAGTTTCTGCATTACTCCTTCCAAAAAGATTTACATTCTTGGAAACCCAAGGGGGAAAGTTTTCTTCGTGTAAGCTTTGACTTGGTCAACGCTTCTGCGTCGAATATGAGACAGAAGAGTATCCGATATAGCTCCTACTGAGAGATTATAACTGTATAATATACGATAGAAGCGAAAAGTGTTGTTTCTGGGGCAGCTGCGTCTTATTTAGCCTGATTCTGTTTGTCTAGACTTCTTCTATCTTGTTGAATACATCTTCTGATACTAAAACAGTGCGCTAGTTATCGATAGCCCGCGTTGCTTGTACATCAAGCTGCTTTATAGTAAATATTTTGGGCACAGCTGAAAAAAGTGCGTCGATATTCACTTTTGTTACGAAAAAGTATCGAAAAGGGTTCTAGACGATATATACTAGACAGAAAACACCGAGTTCCGAATCGTAAGTCCCCTACTTCATGATATCGTTCTCTTGATCTATTATCGTCTCTGTATTATGTTCAAGAATAGTTGTCCAATCCTCGACAGTCCTATATTGTCTTAGTTTAGCTAATGAGAAGATATCGCTATCAGTATCGATTCCGGTGAAAGTATTATCGTCTTCGGAAAGCTCTTTTACAAGTATCTCAATCTAGGCGATTAAAGAAAGTTTATATATATCGCGAACTTAGTCAAATATATAGTCAATAATAAGAAAGAGTTATAGCGTACTTTCTATGTTATTCAATTAACTAGTCTAAAGAGTTATAATTTCCTTGTATAAGTTAGCAATATTGTATAGTATTGTAAGGACAGAGCCTATATATAATAGGAGACTTAGCTTCGCCGAGATATAGTAGCCCGATAGACGCCAATCTTCACCTCGGTATACAATATACTAGATCAAATGGCCTCTATACTCTAACGTCATGTGAGACTTCTTTTGTATATCTTCTTGTACTTTCAACATTTCCAATATTAGCAAGACAGATTATATATTACAGTCATCGGATGAAGTGCTATTTCTTGATTTTGCCTCGATAATCAGAAGATGAAAGAGGAGAGAGTTTCCTTTGTAATTCAAAACAGTAGCTTCATTTTCTGATCGTCTAGCTGTAAGGCTATATTTCTCGAGCTGGCGACTGAAGCTGCCCGTTTCTCGGAATCCCAGGATATAATCAGGGCGCCTTCTCTTGGCACGCTCCTCCGAGCCGGTATCGAAGAAATCGCAGAAATTATTTCGTCTGCTCAGATAGAGAATATTTTATTACTTTCATATATGTCAGTATATAACGCTAGAACAGTAGTCCTATTTGAAAAACCTATATATATGACGATATCTCTTTTTGCGAGCACTGATATAGTCGACGGTCTAGCTATCGACGTGCTAGGCTTGTGGCGATGCGACAAGGGAATTCTACCTCTACCTCTACTTCCGACTTCTATAACCGCCTCTTGCAAGTTGGACTTCGGTTCTCCTATCAGCTGCGCAAGATAATATTTGCATCGTCGATTCTTACTACTCGATAACCATGTTGAAACGTACCAAAACTATCTGCTCCATTCCAAGCTGCACTTCGGCCTCGGAAGGCGCATCTTCTATGAGACGCGCTGCGATTGCAGTGATGTTCTTTGCACGATTCGTTATTTCGTCTTTCTAGAAAACGTATTCGGGTAATCCTAGTGAGTCGCCCGAACCAAACGTAGATAAATCGAATTGTCTGAAGGACCTAGTTCTACGGAATATCTTAGTAAGGTGCATTGGAAACTAGTCTAGCAGGATAGCTGTCAGGAAAACTATTCCGCTGTCTCTTATAGTTTTCCATTCTTGTTGCTTTTGGTTCATTATAACGACTAGTACAAGGGCGGATAATGTTGATAAAAAGTAGTAGAAGTAGAAATAGAGTAATGCAGGAAGTAGAACACAAAGGCCGTAGATGTAGGCACGATCGCTGGATCGCTGAATCCCCGCGTCCAGCACAAGAATCAACATAAAACGTGGCGCTCGGCCACGGGGTCTAAACAACCACAGTCTCCAAGAGTCCGGAAATAGCTAAGATTAGACTCTTTTTTCAAAGGCCGTAGAAAAAACGAAGGTGGTTTAGAAGCTAGAAGATTCCTATATAGTCTTTGAAAAATTGGCGGGGATAAGGTTGTACTTGCGTTTCAAAGTGTGCTATATTCCGAAACACCCCCCATACAAGGATTCATCCGATCTGACCAGCGTGCTGCAGTAGTAATTTCTGATAAGCGGCAGCGTTGAAAATTTGGGCTAACGAAAATGGCAGTAATCTATAATTGATACAAATCTGCTTTGAGAGATTAAAAGATATATTTTAAGAACCCGCTTAGGCTCCTTGAAAACCGACTTGGTTCCTCCGACAGGAACGTGACTAAGCAATCCAAGCAGAGAGTGAGGCGAGGGCGAGTCGAGGGTGAGTAGACGCCTAAGTAGAGCGGCGATGAACTCACCGCATTAGAAGTAAGATCAAATCAGTTTCGGCGCAGATTACCTACTGTATGTACTGTAGATGCTTTTATACAGTTACTGTACTTGTCCTCTTATCATATCTTATCACAAGCGAGGTTCAACGTCAAGGGACCTCGTCCTCCAAAACACCGAAACACCAACTCTTCAACTCCGAGCTCATGAGAATCCCCCAATCGCTCTACCTTGCCCCAAGCTATAAGCTATCTTGTCGCAAATGTTGTTGTGAGACTAAATCACCAGGAAGCGCACGGCACCCCCGATCCTTGGGCTTTCACGATGGCTTCTCTTTGGACTGCAAAAGCTCCCCCGGATCCGCCAGAGCCAATTCCAAAGGACGATGCTGATGTCGCAGATACTGGCCTTGCAGATATTGGCCTTCCAGTTCCCCAGCCAGCTGCCTCCACCAGCGCTCCCATAGCAAAGCCCCAGCTTCAGAGAAACCAACCTCAACCGCCTCCACCGCACCAGCCCCCACCCCCACCATCTCCCCAACAAGTTGGCAACCCAAATGACTCCCTATCATTAATGCAGCTACGGCGTATCGTCACCGAATTTCCAAAAGCTGATCCGAGCACCTATGCGTTTACCTATGCCGACACGGCGACATTTGAGGAGGAGGTGGATGAATGGTTCTCATACAACGAAGCGGAATACAAGCGGCTCCACCGAGCAAAGGACACATTTGGGAGAAGATGGCGGAAATTTTCAGGGAAAGCCTGGTTAGAAGTTGATCAAGGCAAGCGGCAAAGCTTTGTCGAACGCGAGGTGAATGGCCTTCTTGCGACCGATCTTCGACGGCGTTGTAAGAGTCTACAGACCCTTCTACATACTATCCTTGGAGTGTGGGATGAGACAGCTGGGATAGAGCTTGAGAAACCGGATTCTCCAAAATGCAAAACCAAGGCTACACAAATTCAATTGGAACACATGAAATCTGGTATTCTACTTGTTGCTCGCGCAGGTGGTATACCCCTCTTGTATGAGGTGATGCAGAATGCATTCAAACGGCTATGGTAATATAAATCAATATGCTTCAATATCGACTAACGAGTTTAGGGATGATGACTTTCGGGAAACAAAACTATTAGAAGAAGATATCCCCTTCATTCAAGATGAATTGGATAATGTAACGACCATCACCTACCTGCTCATTGAAAGTGTTCGTGACGATCCTATCACTCTAGAATCCCCGCGGATGAAGCTTCGTACGTGCATCGAATACCATTGGGGCTCGCTGGTGCTAATGTAATAGTTGAACTTAACCCAAACCTGGTTGACTATTTGGTCACTGTGACCGCGAGGCTCAGATGGGACGAGGCGAATGAGTTACCACAAACAAGGGTTAGTCGATGCACCAACGTAAGAATATAAAGCTGATTTTTTTATAGATATTTCTCCTTTTCTGGAAAGCTGTCTTGCTCGTCTTTGGGGGAGCCGCAGAAGTCGATGAGGTCAAGAAAGCCACGAGTGAGCTGAAAGGTTCTAGCAGCGAACTTATTACAGCCTCACCCCTCGATTATCACATTTTCCGTCAAGAGATTACTTCCAAATATCCCGCATATACACCCCCCCTGCCATTACTTCCCCTTGAGCCCGACAATAACTCAATTCTTCCACCATTACCAAATCGGCCTAGCCGAGCAAGTGGCGCTGGCATAATACCTGCTGCGAATGTCAATAGTAGTGGCGCTTCAATCCTTCATCAGCCTGTGCACATCGCCACACCAGCGCCCTCGCCACCTCCATCCCCACCTGTAGGTGGTAAAGCGGGAAAGAAACAAAATTATCAAACAAACCAGAATTTTCCATTCATGTATCCTCCGTTAGATAGTACCAGCAATAGTGCTGGCGGGAAGGGTGCAGCTGGTTTGCAGGAACTTCTGGTTGGTTGTAAATGGGAGGGTAGTGATATTCCCAAGTCAATCCTGGAAGCCGGAGAATTATTTGCAAAACGGATGCGCATGACGAGAGCGATGCGCCAGTTATGGGATGAAAGAGAACGGTTTCTCAAGTTCGAGCGAGGTTGGGATAGCGAAAATGAAGACGTGGAGGAGCTTGATCTGGAGACAATTCTAGCCCAGAAACTAACAACTCGTACCGAATCGCCTATGCCTGATGTCGATTGTGGGCCAAACACTATTGACAACAAAGTGAAAAATAAACTTGACCTTGTTGAAAGATTTTATGTAAGTCAGGCCCAAGTTGAGAGATTTTGCTAATATTCCTAGCGCAATTCGATACCCCATCTTCAATCACTTGTCATTGTGCTGCTCAAGGCCATTCTGGCAAATGTCACCTCGCTCATAACCCAACCCGTTGGCCAAGGAGGACTTGCCCCTGGGTTCAGGTCTGAAGTTAATCTCCGGGCCAACATGGCGCAGAATAGACCCCAAGATCCTGCGAATATCCCTCTTCCGAATATCGTGGAGCCTTCAGAGTTGCCGATTGATGAAATTGAAGCAATGCGGTCTCGAGAGATCACGGCTAAGGCCGTGTCTGGAATTCTCCTGATACTGTTGAAGTGGTTCAAGGTTTCACGTAAGGCTATTGTTCCTGAGTACCGTTCTCTTCTAACGTTGTTAGACGTCTTGAAATTTGAGTATTTTACTCAACTTCTTCTCGATTCGAACTATCTCCCCCTGGTTCTGAAGCTCTTCGCGCACCAAGAGATTGATAGAGTGGTGGATAGCAAGACTGACCGTGATGACATGAGGTATGATATGCTATAGCCTATCTTGTTAACCTTACTGACCTCCTCAGCTTCTTCGCGTTCTGTAACGCCAATAGTAAAAACACCCCCTCGACTGAACTTGAGGAAGACAGCGATGACGCAGCACCACCACCTATAAAAGTCCATCGAGAACTTCCAGTTGCAGATCCTGAAGACAAGCTTCCAGCCCTCGCATTCCAAGAAGGGCAAATGGCCGGAAAACGGGATCCTCCCCAAGTTGACGAGCTTGGGTATCCAACTAGTGAACTTGCGTCCGAACCGATAACAGATTTTTCATGGCGGAACTTCTTCTCCAGCATCAATTTTCTACGCATCATGCAGAAGATCTGCAAAAATAAAGCCCACCGCAATCTACTCCTTGTCCAATACAAATCATCAAACATACTCAAAAAATCCCTGAAGATACCACAGCCGGAATTACGTCTTTACACATTGAAGCTCTTCAAAAGCCAAGTTCCATACTGTGGCCGAAAATGGCGACAGGGAAATATGCGTGTTATCACAGCTGTATACCTTCACTGTCGGCCTGAACTGCGCGATGATTGGTTGGCCGGTAGCGATGTGGATGCCGAGGTCGAAGAAGCGCTTCCGCTTGAGCAAGCCTTGCGTGCGTTGACACACTGGCATAACATTAAGCGGTATCCCGATCAGATGGGCGCCGATACGAAACTATTGGAGGAGGAGCACGATTTCTTCGTCAGGGAATTAGACAAGATGGTGTGGATTGAGGATGGCAATATAGATGGAGAAAGCGCGGATGGATGGGATGGTATGAGTAATGCTGGTTGGTGATGATACCTATCAATGCATTCTATCTCTCCCCATTCCTGTGTCTCAATTTCTGCTTACTGGATCATTAAAAAACCGATGCATACTATATTGGCCAGTGCCACTTCCATCCCATTACTTCAAAGCGGACACGGTCCTCAGCTTGTATTTTCGACGACTCGTCTATCAGATGTGTGATTAGCAGTTCCACAAAAGTGATAGGAAATCATACTACACTTGAAATATCATTATGCCCCACTAGACAGTGTGCTTTAACGCTTTGTCAACTACGTTTCCAATCTTCTTATTACCAAGGTTAAGAATGTTCCTGCCAGAGCCTTTGGGCGAAAGAGTTGGCGCATTGCGTTTGTACCATACGTCGCATGAACGCTACCTGTCAATTTCATGCTCTAATATCTTTTGTTGCATGTCGAGATTAATTCTCCGAAGAGTAAAACATTGTTTATTGTTTGCTTCGAGCGCCTATGGTGTTGTAACAAGTTGTTTTGTTTGTTTTGTTCGGTTTGTTTCGATTCGAACAGAGGCCTTGGACATTGGGATCTCGAAGTAGGTTCTTGAATATGCCCCAAGTCTTAGGTATGAGAAACCAGGTATAGTAGTAATAAAATAAAATAAAATCTGTGACACAAGCTAACCTATACTCCGAGTACTGTTTCGTCTAACGATGCGCTCGCTATTAAACAGTAGTAATCCTCGCTAGGTACCTATGACAGGTGGATTCCAGAATCAATTAATACAATCATGAACCTCAGGAAACTTCATCGCCTAGGTCCTTTGTCTTTGGACGACGCTCCCGGCTACAATCAATCTCAGGAAAACTTCCCCACTCACCCCACGTTCCGTCCATTTGCATCCTCCCAAATTTCAGCTTCTCAGTCCGCCACTTTTCAATATAACTTTCAGGGGCACCTGGCGGAAGTCCATGGGTCCCCCCTTTCGTAAATTCTGCAGACCCGTCCGTTCTGAACACGATGGTTGCCCTGACCGCGTCGTCTTGACCAATTATTTGAACCATTGGAGGCGGGTTGTAGTCACGGGCTGGATCATTTCGTGCTGAGAGGTATATCCCCGCCAATATTTCAGACCATGGCGTACCTTTGCATTTCGGTTCAGCTGGAGTCTCTTCTGCTTTCTCTGTCAGCATGCTATTAGTACGGATGGTGCGTTGTGTCCTGCCTTCAGAGGTTTGTGCCAAAATATCGTCTTCCATCAAATCAATGAGGTCGTCTATAGGAGCCCAGACATCAGCCATGTCTGGCACGAATAATTTCTCAGCGTGTACGAAGCTCCATCTGAGGCATTGTATGAATGAGAGCTTTTCTTTCATCGAAGTTTCGGGTGACTCAATCAATATTGGGAGAACTTTGAAGAGGTCCACCTTCTTCGCGTCACTGCTAACCATATTTTTGAAGATGCCTTTTTTGTAGTTCTTTTTGTGGATATAGTATACGAGCACCTCCCGAAAAACCGTGTTATGGTGCGGCAGGTTGGGTCCTTCGGCTCCTTCAGCCAACTTCCATGCCGCGGTGAAGATCTCCCGTGGGAGGTCGCGGCGAATCCTTGTCGGGTCATCATCACCATCTGTCGGGAGTTGTTCATTCTGTTCAGGAGGACTCTGGTCAGGGGGTTTTTGGTCAGGAGGATTCTGTTCAGGAAAATTGGCCTCCACCTCCGGTTTGCTAACCCCGACTCCGCCCATCCTAACCGATGCTAGTTGATTGACTTTGGTAGTATTGTACTTTTGAGCTCAGCGTTGTCCAGTAGTGATATTCGCGGATGACGGAAGTTGAGTGGAAATTTCTGCGAAGGCAATAATATAATGAATGCGTGAAGATGTCTTTAGTTTACTGGAATGAATTATGGAATTGAGTTATTAACATAATGAAAGAAGGAAATTAGGTCGTTGTGGCCCTCCACCCGCGCCTTCTATATCGGCGTCGACGCCGCGAGTAGCTGCTTCCTCTGTTAGTTTCCTCTGTTAGTTTCGACTCTTCGCTATATATAATACACTTCCTTTACACCCTTTTCACTCGTTTCAACGCCCCCGACGCATATTGGTTATTGTGGTCGCCAAGTGGTCGCCTAAACCAGTAGAATGGCTGAGAGCCTGAGCTTGATGTCCAGCGATTTACCGTGCGAACGTACCAAGTATCTTATTCTAACTTTGAAGTGCGCAGCTTGTTTACCAATTCTACGATAATACAACGCTATTCTACCCAACAAGGTATTTTAGTCTTCTAGAGCGGAGGTTATATTGTTCGTGGGCTAGTAATATATGCGCTTATTTCGGTCATATGCGATCATGGCAGTTTACTAGCACCCACAAGAGCCAATCGATATAGAAGGTGCGTGATAGCGCGAATGATTTTGGTTACTGTTTTCTAGAACCGGTGCGCTTCTGCACCATAGTGACAGGCAAACCTCCAGACCGCTCTCGAATCCATTCTAGTATGTAGCTATCTATGAAAGTCAAAGACGGGGTTGGCAACGCAACTCAACGACCACCTATATTTCCATGCTACAGCCAGCGAAGTCTATTCATAGTAATCACTGAATAGAATCCTTGGGAACTGCTGGAGCCAACAGACCAGACTTTTCGTTATCCTTGTTCTTGGCGTTTCCCTTCGATGTCCGACCCTCTGCTGCAGAAACTAAATCGTATTAGACAAGTCAATAATAACTAGATATTGCAACTTACCGGTCTGATCATTGTTGATATTGTCGGAGACACTGTAAGCCCGGAGAACTCGATCCTTGACAGGCTTTTTCAGAGAGTGCCGGAATTTCGGACCGAGCTCGTAGCCGCTCATTGCTGTAGATAATAAGGTCAGTAGATATGGGATTAAAGGATTACCAAACTTACACATGCCAAACTTATTCCGACGAGGAGTGGCAACCTTGAAAGGAGCAGCTGGGTCACCGGCCAAGGCAAGGCGATAGTTGGCAGTGAATTTCGGACCAAGCTCCTCGAGCCACACATCGCTAATGTCATTGGGCATAGGTGGCGGGGTATACTTCGAGTTAATCTGGAAGAAGGCTCCGATCCACTCAAGCTCTCCGTCGAACTTCTTAAAGTATTGTTTGTTGCAGGACTTGTTGGTTTGAGGATCCAGGAGGTCTGAGTTGACTTCATCGTAGATTTTCATTATGACGTGCTCAAAGACCTGTCGAATTAGAATGAATCACTGTTTAACTTAGAGTTATGACTTACCTGTCTCTGCTCCTTGGTTACTACAGGGGAGTGGTGGATGACATGAAGTATGTCGTAGAGTGGGCTATCGAAATTTATCTTCTCGGCAAACGCACCTCCCCTAAAACCTCCTTCCTTGCACCATGCGACAATGATACCCTTCAGCTTAGTATAAAAGCAGCGGACAGATCTTGGAAAAGCGTGAGGGATTCGGGTAGCGTCAAGCTGCAATCCCTTGTACGTTACAACCTCGGTGAAAGTGGGCCAGGTCTCTTCAACGACGTCAAGTTTCCAGTACTCGTTGACGCCCCTATCCGTGTTACCATCATAATCGAGATAACCTTTGTAGTCTGCTCGAGACAGGCGTTGACCGGAGTGGGGGATAACATAGAACTTTTTAACAGCCTTCGTATCGGAAGCCTCAGCGGCTGCTTCAGTGGTAGCCGCTTCGGTGGTAGCTGCTTCGGTGGTAGCTGCTTCGGTGGTAGCTACATCGGTGGTAGCTGCTTCGGTGGTGGCTGCTTCGGCGGTAGCTGCTTCGGTGGGGGCGTTCAAGTTGTCTGTCTGAACGGCAGCGCCAGCTTTGGCTGACTCGTCATCCTTGGATTTTCCCTTTCCTTTCTTTGATTTGTTTCGCGCCATGCTGCATCCAGAGGTGTTTTCTGGTGGGGAAAGGGGACTGGTACGGAGTGTGAGCTGGCCAAAGGGGTTGTCAATATCAAATGATGCCAGTAGTCCATGTGGAAGGTTGAAGGCGGCCTTCATCTCGTAAATCTCCTGTTTATTATTGTTAGCGAGGCTTTTGGAGCTAACCTATCTGTGATTCACCAAAAGCTCAGCCTTTGTCAACGTGTCGGACGCCTCCTTTACCGCCTTCCTGAATTCATCCGGCAAATGAAGGCCCCAGATAGACATGTTTTCTGTTCCGCGCGGTAATGTTAGCAATAGGCAGCAATGACATAAACAACTTCAGCAGGCTCATGTGTTAAAATGATCACCTCTATAGTTAGTATAGGAAGTGAAGACAAATGAGATGTGGTTAGATATTTCAACCAGCCAAGCGGCCTATCTCACGATTGTGTCAATGAGCTCTTCATGAATAATCTCTAGGCCCATGGCCATAGATGCAAAAGGAAACAATTGCTGACTAGTTAAATAGTAAACGTCAAAGGCCTATAAAAAGCTATGAAACTACAGCTTAAGGCAAGCCAAGGCCGCGGCTCATAGCCTCTGCTCAACATCCAAAGGAAGCACGAGCAGTGGCCCAAGTCAAGTGATAACAAGAGCCAAACTAGGTGTACATCCAAGTAGATGTACACTTAAGGATAATACAACGCAAGGTTGCATTATCTGGGGGGCTGCAGCCTCAGAATCTTGAAGTGTTCGATAGAATCAGGGGCAATCTTGGCACGTGACGTCCTCAATATTGGATGATGCGCGAGCCAACTTCTGCTAAGATTACCCATACAAGGAAGATGAGACTTGAGAGGAAGATAAGGATATGGAGGGGTTATTGAGAGGATGGCGCCCTTGAATGGTGGTGGGGAGATGCTGCGCAGGGTGTGGCTCCACGAGAGTGTTGCCTCCAGGTAATGGTGCTTCCTACCTCCGAAACTGCTAACATTGTGGGGGGAATGGAAGGTCCAAAGCTGATGAGTGTGGCAGCTTGTGCGATAGGGCTGTTGCTTGAAGAATATGAACCAGGATGTATGAGGACATATAGGAGAGCCAGTGGACTTACGCAAATGTCTAGTTGTTGCTGTTGTGGTTGTTGACTGTGGAGGTGTTTGAGGAGAGAAGAGGAAGACGATCAGGAATGGTTTCCAGGGTTGAAGTAGATCTGTGAGCAGAGAATCCAAGCTAGCGGGGGTATCATTAAGCTCTAACCTCGAGAGGAATGGATATGGATGTCGACGGCCTGATGGTCGAGGCCGTCGTCGCCCGGGTTACCGTGGAGGAATATTTGCAGAACCGTACAGAATATCACGGATGTGTTCTAAGAACAATACAGTCTCTCTGCATTAAGTGAAATAGTGGTACCTACAGTGCTAGAAGACAGTGGGAATACACTTTCGTTACTGCATCTATTCCACTTCAATCGATCGTAGGAGAGGTCTCAAACGATGGTGCCAACCCAGCTTCTATTGAAAAGATCCAGAAGAAAAATATGACGGCATAGAGGATCAATCTATTAGTTTATAGGTAAGACACCGTGGTCAATTCTTCTTGTCCTGGTTTATCTCTTTAGCATGGCTAACGAGGTTTATTAACAGATCCTGTTTTCACGCAGACACGGCTTGATCACCAATGGATGGACATGTCTTCCAAGGTAACTGCACCATAAAGTTAGCTTAAGGCTATGAGGTGGTCAACGCACAAAAACTTCACAAGCGTGAAACACAAAGTGAGATGGTCTTGAAAGGTCCATATTAAGTGCACCAAATTCAACTTCAAGGGAGGAGCACAACGAGCAGGGATTCATATCGCGCACTCACGTCCACTCCGATTTCGAAATCGATACTAGCAATTGAAATGCGGATCATGACTTCCTTGGCAAAGGAGCTATAGAGATAGTGCATGTGAAATACCTGGATATAATCTCTTACATAGTCGCATATCGGCAAACGTTTGGTATTGGCAACTAGGAGCGGGAGTCAACTTGAAGGCATCTCCAAGCGGACCTTCAAGTTCAAACAGTATGCCGTCTATATGTTTCAGTTTAACACAGAAGGTTCAACTTTCTAGGCGACGTTGGTATCAGACACTTGGAAATCTGCACATTACCTATAAGTAAAATCAAAGACACATCTTTATATATGTCAAGCCGCAAACCATTGTGCAGTGGCCGGTATCCCAAGTCAAAGACAGTGAAAAGAGGATCAAAAATATATCTTTAGGGATATCCTCTGTTCCCCATTAAAATCCCATTTGAAGCTCGGAAACCCACAGCTCCAGTAGGCTAGAATAAGTTAATAACAACTCCGTGAGAGCTACATAGGGCAGCCAGCATAGTATTTCAATTTTTTCAATCACAACCAGAAATAACTGTTATAATTCATTAATGACAGCCAAACCTTACAGCAACAATCTACCACGGGGTATGAAGGATTTGGACTTTTAGTGAAATGAGATGTGACTATGTTGTCAGTAGGTATTTGCTATAATCCAAACACTTTACAAATATCACCTAGACAAAATGTTGCCCTCAAACTTCCGTTATCTATGGACAACTAACAAATATCATAAACTATCAAGGCATCCCCAGAGTTCCCCCCTTTTCCCTCGCTTCGGTGCGTGGTGGTCCGTGCATAGACTAACCTAGGTAACTCCCAAGCCAATCCAACGTCAAAAACAAAACCAACGACGTCACTTAACAACTATTGATCCTTTCAAAATACCTGATCTTAGATACACATTTAACCCAATCTGTTATAATGAAAGATATGGGGCCATTGTTTTAACAAAATGATCGTATTCTTCCGAGCTTCCCAGATCGGTACTAATATGCCCTTTAATTATTGAACCTTGTTCGGTTTCTATTTCGAACCAACCTCCCACAAAAGCTAGGTCAGAAGATGCGCTTTGCAAAAATTTACAGTTATATTTAATGAAAGGTCTGCTAGTAAGGGCATTAAGCTCCGATCCATCATTACCGCTGATGCTTCTTGTGGCCCGGTTCCCACACTATCGCAGCACACCATAAACGACGAGCCGCTCTTATAGCATACCCTCGAAAACGAGCATATTTGCTGCTTTCTAGAAACTTGGACAAACTAAATGGTATTTTATTGCTTTGCAGGCAATGAAGTATTAGCTGAGGTGAGCTTGATGTTTGAACTTTGTCGGTTCAAGCTAGCTTGTCCTTGATAACCAATCCTATTATATGAGATGTTTGATACTATTACTGTGATGGGTATGTTCTAGATGGCTAGGATATTTAACTGTGAAGACACCCTACACATAAACGTAACATAAGACAACGCCAAATTCCATTCCCATCCACGTGTGGTCTGGCTGTGCGGTTTTGTTCACCCCAAGGCAGGAATCCTACAGGAGAAACCTTGACATACGAGGCCGTAGGCTTTAGGAAAGGTTGGCTTTAGGAATGGCGGGTTTCAAGACCTGTCGTCACCCCGCTGTGTAGCCCTAACGCAGAGCTCCTCTTCATTGGCAGCATCGTTTCCTTTGGCAACAGTAACTTACTTGATAACAGCATCTTACTTGACAACACTAATTTAATTGGATTCTCGCCCTTGCCAAATTGATTAAGATAGCTATATCATCAACGGTAACATGATAATGAGCCAGAGACATGTAGTAGATTGTCAGGCCCCACAAGTTGAAAGGCCACTTGCTTGGCTGCCAGATTGCAAAACCTGAATGAATAGGCGTCTCTGTTAAGACCAGGTGTGCTTTATTTGGATCTGAAGATAAGAATTTATACTCGGGCACCCTTGTTGTTATTTAGGTAAGTAGTGGAAGCTAAGGCTTAGGAATCATCTAAGTAGGTGCCTTTCAACTCTAGTTCAAGGGCCATCAACTCGAATTGCAGCGTCACGTTTTCATGCTTTTCTTAGTTCGATCCTACCATAAATGTAAGGTGAGTAAGTATCCACTTTACAAGGTGCCTCCATAATTTGGCTGTGAACTCCCACGGCGCGCATCGGGGGAGACGATGGCTGGCTATCGCAGTTTACCTAGGAGACACTGCGCACGGGATAAGTTTCTATTTGGTAGATTCCGGGAAGAAATTCGCAGTGTATTATATCTTCTTGCAAAGGACGAGGGGAAGCGGGACATGTTTATCAATAGATGCATCCAAAGATGAAATTGGTAACGTAATACGGAGTCAGCGATGATGCAGAGTAGTTCAGTGAAGTTACTGATATTACAGCATAATGAAACTTTACGTAAACACGATGGAAATAAATATGCATTTTAACGATTCATAAATCATTAAGTCCAGTTATACGAATATAAGCTAGGCAGATAATAAGTGCATTTGATTATACCTTCCATTCAGTAGCATCGCAATTCCCAATTCCCAATTCAAATCCCTATTTCCTTACTGCTTTGTCCGCTGACCATAAGACTTGGTTGCGTAATCACCCTTGTACACGATCAAATCCTCGGCGCGGTAGTCGTGCTTGTCGCTGAGGTAGCTCTGGAGGATAGCCTTAGTGCCATCTGCATAGCGCTTCTGTGCATCGAGAGATGTGCCGGACACGTGGGGAACCATGGCGTTTCCGCCGCCGAATGGGTTCTTTGCGTAACGGAGGACGTGATCCTTGGGTGCTGGTTGAGGGAACCAGACGTCACCACCGTAGCCGCGGAGATGGCCGGATTTCAAGGCATCGGCAACATCTTCCTTGACAACAATAGCACCACGGGCGGTGTTGACGAGCCATGAGCCTGCATTGTGTTAGGTAGGGACAGTCTCCGGGGCGGATAAATGGTACTCACCCTTCTTCATCTTAGAGATCAACTCCTTGTTGAATAGACCACGAGTCTTCTCGTGCAGAGGGCAGTTAATAGTGACAACATCACATTGTGCCAACATCTCCTCCAAGTTCTCGACACGCCGGCAGCCGATCTCCTTCTCGACCTCAGGCTTTAATGGTTGGTAATCGAAGTACAGCAGCTCCTTGCAGTCGAATGGCTTCAATCTTCTCAAGACACGCTCACCAATTCGGCCAACAGCAACAGTGCCGACAACCTTTCCCTCGAGATCAAACTCATTCTTGGCAGCTCCGGCAACATCCCACTCACCGGCTTGGATTTGCTCGTGTGCGGGGACAAAGTTTCGGACGAGGACGAGGATAGTCATGAGGACGTGTTCGGCGACTGATACAACGTTGGATCCCGTGACCTCCGCGACGGTGATACCTCCGTTGGTCTTGTTGGCAGCATTCAGATCGACATGGTCGGAGCCGATACCAGC
The DNA here is from genome assembly GCF_003357145.1 of Venustampulla echinocandica. Lineage (NCBI taxonomy): Eukaryota > Fungi > Ascomycota > Leotiomycetes > Helotiales > Pleuroascaceae > Venustampulla > Venustampulla echinocandica. The sequence goes on from NW_022474210.1 coordinate 1,343,113, forward strand.
GGTAATGGCAATCTTGAGCTTCTTTGCCTTTGCTAGGCGTTCGGCGGTAAGGTAAGCTGGGTGGAATCTGTGAGAGAATGGTTAATTAGGCCCATCCTTTTTGTTTCAATTGATGAGAATCCGGGTGGAGCCATACGGTGTAGTGATGATAATCTCAGCGTCGGGCAGCTCCTGGTCGAACTTGGAGTTCTCGCCGTCCTTGTCAGAGGTGGTGACCAGAGTGTGTCCTTGGTCCTCGAGCCATTTGCGGATACCCAGCTCGTTCTCTGTTGTGCCTAGAAGTTCTGGGACCTATGCATTGTCTTAGAGTTGAATTCAATTTGCGGAGAAGTATGGCAATGCTCTCTTACATCCTTTGCGTGGTCCTTGCCATCGTACAATACAAGAAGAACCTTGACCTTTTCACGTTGGCCCGTTAGCATTCTTATACTTCCAAGATTATTGTGACGGAGGGCTTGCGCTCCACGGAATAAGACAGAGGGTGATGCAGTCGCTCGTGCGGCTGAATGCAGCGAGGACCTGGTCACCGCGTGGGATGCCAGACGGTGGAGGGAGCGAGTGAGCAGTACCATTTTGAATTGAGTGTATAATTTAACGGGATTAGAATCTCGATTACGGTCGAGAGGAATGTGTGAATTGGGGAGTGGAAGAAGGAGGAGCTGGAGTTAGAGCTGAAGATGGGAGTAGAGGTTGCGGATAATGTTGATGTTTGTTTATCAATGACGGCTGGTGAAGGATGGATATTGCCTTTGTAGTCGTTGGCGGTGGTGGCTGGTGGGGTGCGGGGGGCGGTTGAGCGGGGCAGTTGCAGTTCCAGGTCGCAGTTGCCAATTGCGGGGTGATTTGATTGTTGATTGCTGGTGGACGCAGTACGTAGTAGGCAGTAGTACGAGTAGTACGGAAGTAACACGACAGAGCTAAGGAACTGCTAATCACTGCCAAATTGCTGTAAATCGCTGCTAATTCGCTCCTCCTGGTGGTGGTGGTTGGTTCTGTGCGGGGTTCGGTTTAGCAGAGCTGTGTTCGGCATATAACATGTAAGCAGGAGATCGGTACAGGCCTATATTTATACGGTGGTGGTAATAGAATAAGGAGTACGTACCTTGATGGGGAGGGGTTGCTTCCTGATCTGGGTATCGAGTAGGAATTGGATTTGCAATTGGATGCTGGGGTGTGATGGAGAGTTGAAATCTGTCAGACGACAATTCTTGCATATATATATATATATATATATATGGTACATATTTACATGTACCATCATAATATGCTTTGATGCCCGCCCGAATTACTATTATTATTCGTCGGGCCCTCGATGCCGAATTCGGCATCTAATGAGGGCATCCACATCCAGATAGATCCACATTCAAATGCTCCTTCGGGGTTGTTGTTTGACTGGTTCCTCTCTGATATTCGTGGTTTCCTCGGGGTGCTCGGCATTAGCAACGGCTCTCTCTCGCCGCGAGTTACTCGTACACGTACCATCCTTCTACTACGGAGTATGTAGTATTCTACGGAGTAGTAGTCGTAAGAGGAATCGTAAGAGTAGCCGCAAAAGCTTCGGCGGAGCAGCGTCAGTGTCTCCTCTTCTCTCGTCATCGAGGCTCGTTGCCTGTCCCCCTTACTCGAGCACCCTTGGCTCCGGCGTTACAGTGGCGCTGGCTGGGCTTTGGAATGCGGGCACCACCTTAGCCCACTTGGCCCAGCTATTCCCCAGCTAGACTCCGTAAAGATCGCCATCCCAAAAGCGTCGCACTAGTCTGCTAGGGCCAGGCACCGGGGATAATTCGGAATGTTCGGGCGGCCCACAAGCCTCCCCACATCATCCACTTGAGGTATCTCGGTATCTTTCCGACAGTTCTCCTTGCTCTCATTGCTGGTGATAAACATAAGGATACGGGTCATGATGATGACGATGATGATGATGATAAGGGTCCATTATTCAGACGCAGGGCTTGGTACGAGGACGTAGTACCGCAACAATGAATAATGGTAAAAAATACCTCATCCTTCGGCCGATCTGGTCTGGGCCCGCATATCCAACGGCTTTGACAATCTACTTAGGCAATCTGGCTCCTCTTGACGTACGAGCGCTTCCAAGTTCGTACCCAAGTAATTTGGCAATCTGGTATGCATGCTTCGAAGCGGCGTCAAATGAATTGAATGAATAATGAAGGAAGGAACCAATACTCGTACTCGATTGCGGGGTACTCGAGCATACACCAGCGGCCGCCTATCGCACGTACGGACAAAAGGCACCCATTCGTTATTGGCAGTCGGGCTGGCCTGGGAGGAATATCTGTTCCTCCTGGCTCTTGTCTCTCGTCTCCACGAATTGCATTGCACGTTGGGAGGGCGCGATCTCGATGATGTACCTAGGTCGGTACCTTAGGCAAGGTAGCCGTGAACTCGACATAAGTCACATGGACCAGAAGTCTGTGAATCTCGATTCAGATCGCCCACGGTCGTCCAATTGTATGCCAACAACAGCATACTGCCGAAATCTAGGACGTCCAATTGTAGTGCTGACGGCATATCCCCGATTGCGTGTCGTTGGCCTCCCTAGCGCCAAGGACGCGTTGTGATGGAAGCATATTATTGTCTCGATTAGGATGCGGGATCCAGTCCGTCTGAGTCTCGGGAGAACGAGGAGAATGAATTGACGGCCTCCTTCGGCCCCGTCTCGGAATTTGCGTCGGGTACACAATCCCGTGTAAGATAAAATGAACAGATCTGAGAATGAGATCTTGAACTTGAACGTTTCGGTATGATAGTCACGTGATGTTTCCTCCGCTGGCGCAACACTTTGTGTCTACCTATCGACCCTATTGACCCAAGTTAGGGCATCCAATACTAAGTATTTATTAGAGCATCAAAGCATACTCAGGGACTAATCACATCATGCTAACTCATTTACTCCAGCAAGTAAGCACGTGATGGGCCCCTACCCCTTTCCGTCCGAGCCCTCGTCTCACGATCTCCAAGGTTCGTATCACAACACTCACACAGTTGTACGAACCGCTAATACTCCGGATCTGCCACACGCCCATAGCACACGCCCGCTTAGCAAGTCTGGAGTACGAGGTAACTTGCACGTCCCATGTATATATATTTATCCATATACCAGCACATACATGCTTGCAATTATCCAAAGAGTATTTGTCAAAGCCCTCGCAGTGTTGGCGGAGTGTTTCAAGTACCATCGCCCTCCACGTCACCCCAGATATCGGTCGAGCTAATACCCGAAACAAAAAAAGCATCGTCGGAAAAGGTTCCAGGTCTACCAATGCTACTTCGATGTGGATGACACCGATTTGATGTTTGAGCTAAAACAAAAGTGAGTACCGAGCGGCAGATAGGTTGGTACGCGGGAAGCAACTGTTTTCTTCAGAGTGCTATCAAAAGGTCTCTAGGCCATTTGATGCACGAAGCTAGGAGCAGAGTGGTAATGTGGTGCTAGAAGCGAACATAGAGTGGTGCTCTAACCTTGAAACATCGAGAAGGACTTGGACCCAGGACTTCTTTTTTTTGCGGTCGCGGCCCTCAATGTGATACGGGGGAATTCTTGTGACAGGAAATGGGGAAATGGGAGGAAAGTCTAGGCTAGGGCCACGGCTCTAACTTTGAATTGAAGAAATTCACTCGGGTGCAAGGCGGAGAGGACAAGCCTGCGAGAATGAGGTTATGGATAAGAAGAAAACAGACTAGAGGGCAAATAATTTAATAGAACAAATGTATCAATGATTGATTGGCAGATACCGAAGATATATAAGAAAGCCCACGATGATGTAATAGACTGACTACAGGTATATATTTCTTTGCAGATCCTCCTACGTCTTCCCCTCCCTTTGGTATCCTTCCACCTGCCTTCCACATCTACCGATATAGGGAATATCGTCCAATAACCTCACAACTGCATAAGCAGCCAGCTTGGCAAATAAAGGCTCCACAGGAGCATCTTGGCCATCCCTCCTCGAGAGGCTCAGGCGCATCGAAAGTATAAATAGAAAACATATAAAAACAAACTCGTGATGTGGTCCGACATGAGATAATATCCCACCAACAACAAAAGGTATCATTAAAGTAAAGCACTCCGCCGGCTCGCTCGCGTGGTTCGTCGTCTTGTCTTCTCCATCGAGAGACCTCCTGGCTGTACGGACCGATCACGATGATACGCGGTGTTCCAAAACCGCCAATTCAAGCCTGCGCTAAAAAAAAACACCAACACCGACACCAAATCTATATAAGTCCCTCTAACCTTGGCTTGGCCTTTTCCCGGTGCACACCGTCGCGGCATATGTTCTAGCGAATGTGAAGGAGAATGTAAATATCAGGTGCCGCAAGTTTCATATCCAGTCAGTTTTCCCGTCCTGCAGCTGCGTGGGCGGTTTCAGCAAAGCCAATGGACTACCAGTCCCATTCGTTCTTACGGAGTTTTGGCGCGTCGTGGTAGTCTTAAGCTCCGGCCTAGCCTTTTGTTCCGGAGAATATACCGCTGGAATTAATTGAGGACAAGAGATGGTTAGGCGGCTTCGATCTGCTTGCGGTGTTGGAGGAAGGGTTTTGTTGACACATATAGCTTTCGGACTTGAATTGCTGAGTGGGGGAGAGGATCGCTCTGGTGACCGGGTGGGCGATGGGAGGCCTTGAGTTTGTATTTTTAAAGGTGATGGTGAGAGGAGTCGAGCGGCGGATCGGGGTACTAGGTTGGAGGTGTATGTTGTTGATGGGAGCGGAAGAGGTAGGTTTGAAGAATCTGTAGATGATGTTGGCGCGTGGGATATTCGCAGGCCAATCTGCACTGTTGCGGAGGAGGCTATCGAGGAGTCTCGTCTATGGCCACGAGAGGAGGCCCCTAGGACTGGCGGTGGTGGATCAAGGCCAGTTATGTCGTATATTGAGGTTGGCTCCTGGTTGGCACCGACAGCTAGGCTCTTATCCGGGCTTGAAGATTCCGCCGGAAAGAGCGAGTATGACGCCTTTCGAAAGTGCCCTCGTGCAACTGATGCAGCTGGGTAACTCGGTGGTTGTTGGTTTGCTGCTTTTTGTTCCGCTGCGACTAGCTGTTGATTTGGTCGCGTGGGCGAGCCATATATCGGGCTTCCGAGTGATTCCATGCTGATGACCCGCCCCTTCTCAGCTCCAATCAAGCTTGATCGGCTTTCTGATCGAGTCGCCAATTGTCGGACAGGTGTATGTACAATCACTGGCGACATTAATTGATGATTGAAAACCAACTCGTTGGGTCCCCAAATTCTAATCTGGTGCTTCTTGCGGTCTCGGGACCCTGTGGGCCCAAAAGACGTCGTCGCAGTATTGGCTCTCAGGAACAATTGGAGGAGTCCGCTAATAAGCCCCGAGAGATTAATTACAACAGTTGCCATCATGGCAGCTTTTATATCTCCCTTTGCAGTGTTGAGAGAAACAAACCACGGAATGACGAAGGCCTATGACAGGTTAGCAGGCTCCGGGGTAAAATCCGGGTTTTCCTTACTGATGAGATGAACCCTAGAAGAAGGTAGTACACCATTCTCGATGCCGCAATTCGCTGGTGCTCATCAATCAGATTGACAGACGACAGCCGGAAAAATATTATCAGGGCACTGATGAGCATCAGGCCGCTAGAAATTGAGAATAAAATGAGCCCTAGATCCCCGTAGCTGGTTATAAACCACACCAATGTTGCGAAGCATGTGTCTCTTTGCTGGTGTAAGTTCGAAGGGATCCACGTTCCGACCAACATTATCACGACGATAACCAAATACATTTTGACGGCGTGCTTCCCCCTAGCCTGAAATGGCATCTTGCGTAGAGCTCGAAAAGCGCATTCTAGTCCAAAAACCAGCTGGATATATGGCACAATGAAGAGGGCTATACTCGTTAGCGCTGCTCGGGAGAACATCAGCAGTTTACATACCCGGCCACATGTACTGAGCAATCACTGAGCAGCCATCTGTAAAAAGCGAAGAGAGGCCCGTTGCCTGTACTCCGATGAACGCAAGTCCTTGAATAGCAATTCCGATCGCCAGTATTAGAGGAAAGGTCTCCGCGGGGTGGATGGTTCTTGTGCAGAGTTTTCTATTATCCTTTAGCGCGTTACTCCCACCGTCGAGCCTTTTAAACCATACGTTGCCTTAAACTTCGGGTTACACCTCTTCGACGCTGCCCAACAGTCGTAGATAATACTGGTAGCCGTTGCAAGGGCCGCGAGCACGTTAAAGACACCAAGAATTATCGTCGATGTCCGTATTGACTTGCTTTCTGCGAATACAAGCCTCTGTATCAGCTCTCCCGTCGAATTCTTCCTTTGCGCTGCGAATTGAGCAGCCTTGGTTGCATTGAAAACACCCGTATGGTTACCCGCAGTATTGTTCATAGCCCGCTCCATCACCCATCTTGCGGTTGTCGCCATGATATCCTCCGTCATCAGACGGTCCTTCAACAACCTTTACCAAGATGATTGCGGGCAGCGAGCCGGATCGTTTACGGTCGTAGTGTTGTTAAGTCATGAAGATCGAGTGAATGTGTTGTTGTTCTTGTCGAAAGAACGTCGTATGAAAAAAGGGAAGCCTCGAGGGTGAGGGAAGAATTAGTGAGCCACACCAGTATCCCGGTAACAATAGAAGAAGCAAGATGAAACAGAAATCTGAACCAGCAGCGGTGGCAAGAAAAGCCTACGAATGGAAAGAATTTGGCGAAAGACAGGCAAAACCCCCAAAAGAGCGTCAGGATATTCTGAGTTTCTTGCTTTTGGATGGCATGAAGTATAAGAAAGATACCCATGCAGGGCCGCAAGGCACAGAAAATGGTCCACGCGCGGGATGAATTGCGTCCGGCGAACTAGGTGTGGCCTGGACATGGTGGGGGAGTTGGTGCACCGCTTTCTAGGGTGAAGCTCTGAAGCCTCTCGCAGCCCAGAGGCTCCCTCAGGGGGTCTTTTGCAGACTGTAAGCCAATCAGTTTGCCTGCGCACTGCACATGGAGCCCAATTGGGTCCGTGTCCGCCGCCATAGAGCAATCCGCCACTTGGGTTGTGCTCTGGGGCCTTTCCTTGGTGAAGCATCTCATGACAATTCGAGTGTGAACGGCATTGATGAAGCACACGCGAGGTTTCGCTGCGGTCGCAGATCGTCGCTTAGAACCCTGGGCCCGGCCATCAAGGGACTGCGGATGGACCACAGACTCACAGCCCGACGAGGTTCGTAGGATCAATAGAATTTCCACGGGCCGTCGCTGGAGACCGAGAAGAATATACGACTTGACGGGCCGTCGAATTTTTCATTATAGCTGAATTGACAAGAAATCGCCCTTCGGAGTCCGGATCTGGATCGCATCTCAGAAGGAATGAAAGGTCCGATGGACAGTTCGCACTAATGGAAAGTACCCATCCCATCAACCAGCGGGCGGAGATTTAGGTGACACCCAGCCCTTGGCATTGGAAGAGGCTGGGCTCTCCGTATGCGAATTTCGAAGCTCGCAAGGACTGCTCTCCAGCACAAAAGGGGCACGCACATTCTGGCCACCTCCGGCAGGTCCGGCCGCGATCTCATCGCAACGAGGGTTGATTGAAACAAGGTGGATAATACCAAGATTTCATCCAGTCAATTCGATCAATCCCGTCATTGAAGGCCCTTCCTCAGTTGCTAAGCGGATGGTTCATTGATCTTCGGCCAAGGGTGCTCGACCGTGGCGCTCTTTGAAGCTCGGAGAGTCTCAAGAGACTTGAGATGAAACCTTTCCACGGCCACACCTCAAATGGCTGAGAAGAAGCACACATCGCATGCGAAGAAGCCATCAGAATCGACCACATCAATAAATTGACGGCACCTCATCATCTCCAGTGCAGAATCTCGAACAGAGTGTCGACCTGAGTTGTTGAAGGAAGATGAAAGATGCTGGATTCTTGAAGGTACTGTTGGCGGTTCACAGAGTTCGGGTTTCGCTTGGCATTCACGTGACATCCCCCCCCCCCCCCCTTTTTTTCCTGGCAATCACCAAGCGTAAAGGTTGGGTGGGAGTCCTACTTGGAAAATGTGATACCGTGTTTTGAATTGCCCACAGTCCTATTAAATTCATCTAGTCCTATTTCCTTTCGAAAAAGCCACCCAAAAATCCACCACTCACATTGCGTCCCTGTCTACAAAGTACTACGTAGACTTGCTTTCACTGCTGTATTCGCCACTATAGACTGCTCCAGCCTTCCCGGCCCATATTAAGGATCCTTGTCAATAGACGCGTCCCGGCGGTGTTTCCGGGATGGTTGTCTGAGCGATCTACGAGACTCATTTATGCCGGGCTGGATTGACATTCATTTCAAGTAGATGACGGTGTCCAGGCAGCCTACCTAGTGAGGTGAGTCCTTCTAGCAAGGAAATCAAATGCAGCCGACATATCTTAATCGACACTTCAACTAAAAAGAACTCTAAAGTCTATCACTGAACCATGAGAAGCTCTGGTGATTATTCCAAGATAAATCGGTGAACCATCTCTAGCCAAGCCAAACCCCCAATCGCATGAACCCGTCGTCCCAATATTAAGGTTAGCCCGTGATCCGAGTCCTAGTCCCGCCCCGGTAGTCCTGTAATATAGCTTGCGTAATATGCTTGCTCTCATCACCACTTAATCCAAAGCTTGGCTTTCTCGTCTCCGCATCCTTCACCACGGCGTTTGCCGCTGGCTATCCGGATTCCGAGATAACTCGTGGTCTAAAGGGACTTGAAATTGAATTCGGAGGTTATTTCATTTGGGTCGTCCTGAAAACGTGTTGAGACTCTTTGGATTCAACTTCATTCTCCCCTTTAACCCGAATGACCAGACATGTTTCTCAGCAGAAGTTGATAGCGTTGTTCAATGGCGGCCCATGTGAATGTAGCCTTTTGCCGTATGTGAGCTCGAGTTTGATCGGTGTAGCCAATATGCTGTTTCTTGCATGTACACCAGAGGGCAACATCTATTTGGAATGCTTCTCTCTGGGATTTTAAACTTCGAATGGGGGACGGTGATCAGACTGTAGTGAGGCTCAGGAATTTGGTAACAAGGCAGACTCCACGTGGCAGATAGCACATAGTACCTAGGTACTTAGGTAACTCTGATCCACACTTGAGGCATTCAATGTATTGGACTGGCCTCTTTGTCAGCATCTCTACACGACGTTGCTATCCACCTTGCGTCTAGTCAAGCGAACAGGCAAAAAAGCCCACACATTTGCACATGCATCAGTGTTCTATTCGAAGAATTTTGTGCAGCACGAATAGTTGTCTTCTGACATTTAACGGTTTAATGCATAAATAGACTCGCTAGGCTAGATAGAAGCCACTAAGCTCAAATACCTCCTTGAGACACCAATGGAAGTCAAATTCCAAGCACAGGATTATGAGCTACTAAATCGACTAATCGCCACTTCTCATGACAAATATCTAAGCAATGATTGCTTTAATTCACATAAAGTCAAAGCGCACATGGTTTCAATCGTCAGATGCTACTGCAGAAGTTCAGCGACAGAGGATCGTCGCGAGGTAAAAGAAGAACGCCTCTCAAACCATGGCATCACACTACTCTAGGGTCCACCAGACCTCTGGAAAGCATATGAAGACCATCTGCACTTGCATGATATTATAACTTCCATTATGGTATGCGTCTGCCATTCTATTATAGAATCGAAGGAACCGCTCGCAGTGAATCAGATATGACTGAGAGACGATGATTGACAAATGACGATACACCAGGCCAAATCCCTGGTGGCAAAATGCCATGGTTGCTATGGCCCAACAGCATATGACGTATCGGAATTCTAGGTTCGACTGGTAGACAGAGATTGTGACCAAAACGGGTGGTTGGAGTAGTTGGTGCCATTTAAGAATTTCCCGTGGAGATTATCCTGTAAATATGTCTATGTGTGTCCAACTTTCGCCCTCCAGCTTTTCTCCGCCCCTCAATGTCGGAATCGGGTATTTCTATGCTTTCGCCACGGGTCTTGTTTCCCAATTTCGCAACGGTAGTGCGCCAATAAAATGTCGCCTTATTTCTTCTTCTGTCTCTCCGAGCTCTTAGCAACAGATGCATTCCGAACCATAAATGCATTTCTCATGTCTTCAAATGCCACCCACAACGCATATAGCGGGAGGAACACCCAGAGCATATTGAAGAAGACCAAGTACACCCAGAGGAACATGAAATTGCTCGAATCGAGATTTTGATTGCCCGTTAACCACTCGGGAGCGAATGTCATAAAACCTATTGAACGGCAGTCAGTTAGAATTGATTTTCGCAAATGAGAAGACTAGGAAGATTGAAATGGCAAACAAACCTCCATATAACTCGCCTGTAGCAAGGACAACCATCCAGAAGCTAACCTTCCAATCCCGTTTCGCAATCCCATAGCATATCCATGCGGCAAGCGGCCCTGCCCCCAACACTGTCAAAAGCTCGAGGCTAATAACCGTGAGGTCCGCACTTGCCCACCGACTGTCTGCCTGAGCGTATACCATCCATAGCTTGGTGGCCCAGTTATTGCCATATGCAGCACCATACACTCTATCGCTTCTTCCCAGAAAGTTTGTAACAAGGGCGGGGTGATGAACAGCGGGGTCAAAAGGCGAGGAAGTGAAGAAACAGTTATAGAGGAAGGATCCTTCGAAGATGGTGTGGATGAGGAAATCGAAAGCGTGCCAGATGAATAGGACACGGAACCGGTTGGGAGTTGAAGGCGCGAGGGCGCGGAGAGACAGCACGTAGGCGCTCGTAAGGATTGCGACGACGGCAAAGAGAGAGACGATGGTTGTGGTGTCGATGATATCCATTATCGACAATGGAGCTGGAGCTGCGACAATCTTCCTCCCGGCTTGAGCCTGGGCCTGGGCAGCCACGCCGGCGACGCCTGAGAGGCTAGATAAAATAAATGACAGCCCCATATCAAGCTGTATCTTGTATATCCTGAATCGCAACTCTGATGTAGAAGCAGGAGGCGAGTTACAAGATTTGGGGTACTTTCTGTTTGTTTTTCTCCAATTTCGGACTCCATAAGGCTACAACGCGGGATTCAGGGGCGTGTCTTGGCCGCGCTAGCAGGGGATGGCTGGTTAGTCATCCCAGACTTCTTCAGACAGCACATCACCAGCTCCCTCCATCCAGTAATAAATTTGAAATTAAATCAATGTCAACCGGAATTCGATTGAGTACAACGTAACCTATGGGCAACTCTTAGTGAGAGCATGCAGGGTACACCTATTCCAAGTGGCCGCACTAACTATTTCTTGCTGTATTCCCATTTCCTTCTTTCGATACGAGGCATCCTCCGTTTTCGTTGATTAGACACTTCGTCTCCCTCAAATCCCCTCCAATCATATTCCAAGGATTAATGATCGTTTTGAGAGTCCATTTTGAGGCACTAAGCAGTTGTCTCGGTGCTTTACCTGCAAGCGTTTCCACAGGCTGAGGCATCAATTTGTTTACCTCGATTATCTCAGGCATACCTGAGTAAGGTAAATATTGCAAGAAACTTAGAATACTCGAGAGGACGAATCATACGATGCATAGGCTAAGCGGCCGACTTAATCGAAAATCGACTTAGTGGTATTTCTCTATCCGTCGAACAGAAACGACTAAGTTCAACAAAGAGGTTGCGCCACTACATAAATTTAAAGTCACCAGTCATACCAAAATAAGATTCAATATTCAGATGCAAAGCGTAGGATTGCTATGCTACGAAGAGTACTTTAATGTACAGCCATTTATGTGGCAAATCCTTCCCTCCCGATTGCGAACCAGCCAGCCCTGTACGCCATTGAAAAATCTCCTCTCTAATGCCGATCCATCAGGCAGAAGGTGATCATGCCGTCATCAAAGGGAGGGTGCATTTAGTGCTTAGCAGCCTCTGTCGGGATTGTCAGCTTCCGGTATTCATTACCAACTTTCATTGCGATTAGATTGAGAACTCACCCTTGTGGACATCAGCCTTGGTGTTGTGGGAAGTCTGGTTGACCTTGTCTCCAACTGCGTCCTTGGCGGCAGTGGCACGGGAGCTCAAGCTTGCGTCGCCGTCCTTGGCAACTTGCTTGTTGGCCTCCTTGGAAGCCTCAGAGCCGGCGCCCTGGACGGTCTCGGCAACGTAGTTGGCGGCGTTCTGTTTGGTTCCAGTCAGTATGTGTTTCGCAAAGGTGGAGATGTGGTTTGGGTGAGCATCCTCAGCATCAGCAAGCTCGAGGGCGAGGGGCCTGATGGAGTGAAAGAGTTGAAGCGAAAGTGTCAAGTACACACCTTAACGGTCTCCATGTTGATGATTGGGTTGAGTGATAACTGGGTTGTCTTGGGTTGATAGTTGATTGTTTGTGTGGAGGATTGATGGTGTTGTAGGATGGAGAAAATTCTTTGGAAGGAAGGCAAAGGGAATTATATATAATAAAGACAGCGGACAGCGAACTCTAGTTTGAAGCTCGCAAGAGGGATAACGTCATATCTTTCACCTGAAAGCTTCATCTGAAAGCGAACACGAAAGCGGAATTCGACCAAACAGGGAGGTGGGGCTTGTGGCGAGAGGTAGCGGGATGGGGATGGAAACGGGAAGGGGCCGCCCTCGATGTGGGGAAATAGACGTCATTGGGGCTGAAACATGCTTTGTGGCTGGCTCGCTTACGATTTCGCTGCCACTACCCCTGAGACAGCCACAGTCCAGGTCCAGCGATCGTGGACGATTGCGAACTCCATAGGTCCGTGATGTCATCAGCCTCATCACCTGCTACAGCGACAGTGGCAAGACCTTGGTAGGATCAAGCTTGTCGTTTCAACTTTCAAAGTTTCAACGGGCATTCGAGGTGTGGCTGTGCCAACTTCCACTTTATTTCCTACATTAGATTCTTCGCATTCTTGGAAGTTCCCACACTCGTCCACTTTCCCACTAGTAATAATGACGGTTTCGTATTGGTTATCGTACAGTGGTAGTGGCTATTTTGTAGCTCGCAATGCTAAATCTCCTGCTTTTCCCCCTGCCCCTCCTCCCCCGTGCTACACGGATGATAGTACCCAGCAATGTCGGACGATTGTAGGCACAACAGCTCAAAAGAGTGATTTGCAAGAAGCATCAAGAACGATAGATCTTAGTATGGAAAAGGGACCAAAACTAAAAGAGTGTCCTAGTACGTACCCCTAATTGATGAATTAGCTATGCTTCCTAGAATCCTAGGGTGCAAACTGCAATATCAGATAACCTCGAATTTCGAGGCTCGAGGTTCGTCAAGGCCGCAAGGCCCCGCCAAATACTGGACAGGGAATATCAAGGCATCCTGGAATGTGAATGATACCGAGGTCGGAACGAATGGGAGTAAGGTGCTAGGTTACATCAATTCCATTACCACTGTTCGAACAACCATGTCAAACAACGTTCCAATTGAAGGGCGCCACCCACGTGTGGCGATTTCGACGCCAGCCTTGCCACGGGCATGCCTTGGTTGTGAGAGGTTGAACGGAATAAAGTTTCCGTCGAAGGTGTACGTACTACCATCTTACAGAGTCCCGGTTTAGGGTATCATATCACATTAAGTACTGGGATGTCCTCGGTACCAAGAAGGGGGTTTCCAATCCGAGTATTTTTGGGAGCGTCGTATAGCTTGAGGCACTCAATGACGTAGCATCATAGTTATATCATTACTTTATAATTCTGTAAAGTAGGTACTGTACGTAGTGAGCTATATCCCTCACAGCTACAAGCCCTCCCACGTTGATACCACGTCCGGTTGGATTCACAACCGTGGTAGCAGGCGATATGGCTAACACCGGGGATGAGAGCGACATCACGCCTTCAGCGCCTCCGGTGGAGCATTACCTAATTGTGAGTCAATCGATCTTATCAAGTAGAAACTCAATTCGGCGCTGATCCTGAACAATCTACACAGGATAATTGGAATTCTGCATCGCCAGAACCTCCTTCGGATCAACGTCGAGCGCTAGTTGCTGCTTTTTTGGCTCTTGATGCCATTCCCGAGAAATAGAATGCAGCTCGCAACGGCAATCCTATCTTCCGCATCCCTACAACTAATGAAGTCGAGCTTATTCTTTTGCCACGGCGGCCCCAAAAGTGGCAAGTAGCTGTATGCGCAATATGGACCAAAGAGACGACAATGTGGTCTGGCTACGCACCCATTATGCGCCATCTAATACGGAAGATATCGACCGAAAGTTCAAAGACTGAATTAGGGAAGATAAGAATGAGGACCTATCGTTTGGGCCGGGCAGCCTAGAATGATGTATTCTTGACGATGCTTTCAGCTTCGACTTTGGAGCCGCACTTAGCCTCGAAGTAAATATAGGGGTTGTCGTCAAGTATACATGCATACCAAGGTAATGTAAGACGCGAGTATTCGAAATTCTCCATAAACTTCGGGACCAAATTCTGGCCACCTTCATCAACGCATGGGAAACGAACTTACTTCGTGTCATGTTTCTCGATTCAAGTGGGAATGTATACGTAGCTCTTGGTTTAGATTACACTATAGTCGAATCCCCATGGTGGGTCCAGAATTGGGTCTTGGGAGTATTCTTGGAGGGAAAGTATTTGTTCAAAGGCGAGATCGGCTAGCAGTTGTACGGGTGTTAAGGGGGTAGAGGGCTTGAGACTTTAAAGATGGTAAGTGACATTGCGATACTGTCTTCGGGGCGTTTCCTAGATATCATCTGATTTGAACCTTCGCCATTTTTTCACGCAAACTTTGGATAACCTCGTGCGTTTCAACTTCGGTTTCTCACTCCGATTGAGACATTTTCAGGGTGACTGCATTCTATTTCTAAATATATTACTCAAACGATTAAATTTTCTATAGATTCCAAGGTTGCGTTTGCAGCCATCAAGGTCACAGTTCTTCCTCAAATCCAATGAACGCTAAACCAGTACGAAAACATAGTATCCAAGCCAAAGTGATGCACAGTCTGTTCTTACACTTAGATTCTAAGTTTAGACCTATATTTATCAGCACCTGAGAGTCTATTGAGGATAAAGCAGCATGCAATTCATCCCAGCGCTATCGCATGGAAACAACAAGGCAGTCCACAATTTCCGCACCATCAGAAAGGAGCGGCCCAGAAAGGGAACTGGCACGGCTCGTTCCGAGAATTATCGGCACAGCCTGCTTGAGCAACCTTGTCAGCCGTCATCTTAAAGACGGGCCGCGATATTAAACAGATATCGATTTGATATCGTATTCGTCATTTTATAGTCAGGGTTTACTTCAGGGGCCTGTCCCTTGCCTAGCCGATGCTTCCTGGAGATACCATTACAGTCAGCCGTCGACATAGGTTCAAATCCCAATTTTGATAGGTGGTTTCATACCATTAGATGGAGCGTGCAACGTCGAACACGGCCGAGGAAAATTAATTAGTTCCTGCTCCGTAAATAATTCTATCAAATCCCGGGATGCAGCTACAAAATAATAATCCGCGTAGCAATTATCGCAACCCATTCTCCGCATGAGTGTCAAGATTCCAACGCCCCCATATCCTCAGGGACACATAATGATGTACCCTTCCCTCGCTATAGAACAAGACAAACCATTTTACAACAAAAGCAAGAAGAATAACCAATCATACAGCATCATCGGCTCGTGAGACTCCGTTCGGGTGGAGTACCTCCTTCGACGCCATGCCACCAACCGTCCGCTCACTCCCAGATGACGCCTGTCTAGAAGTAGACTCGGCCATAGTCAACTTGCTCTCATCGGCCCATTCCATCTCCGATGTAGTGTGGTTATGTTTCTGGGGCGACTTCGACGAGTCATATGGTGACATATTACTTGTTGGCGGAACAGCGGTATTGTCTTGTTGCATCGAGAGTACGAAACTTGGGCGTGACATCGTCGACCTCACCTGGTCCGAAAGGACGCCCATACGGATGAGCAGCCTCTCAGCGGGTGCCTTGAGGGTAGGCAGACAGGCGCAGATAATGCCCACCTGCTCCTCGAGTTTTGCCAACAAGGATGAGTAGATAGTTGCCGAGAGGGGGTCCCCTTTGTATACGTTGGGGAATGTGCTCATCTTGGCTCCGGCAGTGGCCGTGGTAAGGAGACCCAGAGCCATCAGACAACAGACCAGAATCTTCTCCGAACGAGGTCGATTTAATGTTCGGATGAGCTGGATGGGCATGAGCGCCATGGTTAAATCCATGGTGACAAAAAATGCTAGGCCGTGTCAGCGGGGTACAATGCAAATAGACGGTTGGTGCTTACCTGAGGATGCCCAGCCGAAGTTCAGAGTGTATATCGTGGGCCAGCATGTCATATTTTCGACCGGAGTCCACATAGACCTCAAAGGACGACAGTTGAAAAAGCCAACCACCATCCACCCCACATACAAAATCACCTGCACGGTGATTAAGGTCCAAAGGGTCGCCTTCCACCATTTACTCCGGCTGAGAGGAAGAAGGGAAGACGCAATGGAAAGTCGGACGAGGGCAATCGCCTGCATCCACAGAATTTGAATTGCAAACGAGCATTTTAGGGCGATGGTTGCATTTTTGGGGGCAATATAGAAACTGGGGTGGCCCCATCCGTGAGTCGCAGCAACGATGGCCGAAATATAGCCAAAAAAGGAGAAAATCTAATTCGAATAGTTAATTCTTGTTCTCTTTTTCTTTTTCTTTCACTACGATCGCGAGGATAGGGTTCGCGCCTTACCTCTGCAAGAAGGATCAGGTAATCATCCCATTTCAGATTAAATTTAGGTTGACAGCGAGTATAGATGCGAGTCGCGCACAGGCCAAAGGAGAAGGCGGCGAGGATGCCACAGGGCACCATGTACTGGGCGACTAGGTTGACATCCGGTCCTGGGGGAGGCATTGAGTCCGACATGATTCTGTGGGGGAAGAAGTGAAGTTAACGATGTCAACGATGTCGTCGAGCCTAGATCCCGCGCCCCGTAGTCGTGAACGGTTGGAGTGGGACTGTGGGAGAGACGATGCTACTCGAATACTCCTTGATCGAGCCTACAACCTGGAGATCTGCCCAGATACAAGTACTTCCTCGTTCTTCCCCATGGCCGACCTCCCCTGATCCAGGTCGCGCTCTGGAAGCGGGATCTCCAGATTCCACTCCCCGGGGGGTTCCTGCACGTTTTTCCAGATGGAAGCGAGACCGGGAGACGAGAAGTGGACTTTCGAAGTTCTAAACCGGCGGAAGTGCGCCACCACCTTTACTAATTACGGTCGCTAGTCGCAGCGAAACCTGCGAGTGCCTTTGCCGCTGCGGTTGTTGTGCGGCGAGGAGTGGGGGATATTGCCATATTGGACATTCTACGAGGTAGTGGTGCGTACTACTTATACCTAGGTACTTTGCCAAAGTGAAACCTGGCCAACTGGAGGCGGCTGGTTCCAGTTGTTCTGCGGTGTTCTGGCGCCGTTGCTTGGTGCTAACCTGCTGGTGGCCGTCTCGAAATAGCGGCAGAGGCGACAGAGCTTGATTACCGAGAGCTTACTTTCGTACTGTACTGTACAGTACAGTAGAAGAGGAGATTTGCGAGAGATTATTTTATTGCAGCCCGCGGACGCGGCGCAGGGACCTCGTTCGGGGGGCGGGGCGGTTCCAGGGAGCCTCGATCCGTTCCGGCCTGCCAAGGCTAGTTACTTCGAATGAACTACGAACTAACGAGTTTCATTATTATTGTTATTGTTACTGCTATTGTTATTGCTGTTGTTATTATTGCATTATTATTGCCTCAGCGAAGATGCATAACCCAGCTGTTCGTTAGGTACGCCCTACACAACGGACAGAGCTACGAGGTACATGTATATGGTACCTGTAAGTAGAGAGGCACCACCATGTGGCATGTGGCCTTCTCCTTGGCCCGGCTTATTAGTAACAAGCAACCTCGAGGCTTGCTGGCTTGCTGGCTTCGTATGTACGAATAGAGTTTGGGCCAGGAACACGATCGGCTGCCCTGTGCATAAGTCGAACATGGTGACAGGGCTCCGCTCCGGGGGGGGGGGCTGCATGGAAACATACTGTACGAGATTATTATTATGAACTGCTAAGTACGTACAAAGTATTATTATTGGGTTTTATGGTTCGTCGTGCATATCCCGCCCGGCGCACTGGGGCTCAGGTCCTGCAGCAGGCTAGCACCGACACAAGCACCAAGTACGTACCAAGTGCTCCCGAAAGCATTGTTGCAATTTGCAACAGCCGCAGCCGTGCCCGCGACCTACTACTTTGTACAGTCTACAGTACCTACTGTGGCCGTGTCGTCAACGCTTTCGTTCCATCGGCCCTGAGCGGCTGAGCCCTACGGCAAATCGCGAGGTCGCGTCCACCCGTATCGAGTACGAAGTGACTGCGAACGATGAAGCCCGCGTGCCCGACTCCGTATGGTTGGGTTATTATTGGGTTATTATTGGGCTCCCGGTCGCGCGAACAGAGCGCGTTGAAGACTCCATCTCTCCATCTAAGTCCATCCACGGGCTCCTGCTTGCCCGTCCACTCTCGGCTCGAACTGCGGGCCTCCCCGCCGGACGCCTAAGGGATGGTCCGGTCTGGTTGTGCCGGTGTCGCGCATACAATGAGACGGTAGCATTAGCATTAGCATTATCATTACCGTTATATCCTGCTCAGCTGTCGCCGACGCACCAACCGAATCGCGGGTCGGTGAGGAATCGAATGATCGACTTCTCGCTTCCCCTGCCAAACTACCTCTGTCTCATTGTCATACGAGGATGGTGATTATTATGGCTGGGGTTCTCCACGAACTGGCTGCACAGTCCACATGGCCTTTCGTTTTGACCCCCCAAGTTCCGCAGCACAATGATTAATTGCAGCTATCCCCGTTATTGGATCCTCTCCTCGGAAACCGCTTCCGTGTCCTCACGCCCAAGTGCGTCGGCCCGCACACGAGGATCAATGGTGATGGAGATGAGCGGCATGCCGAAAACACGCAGGCCATCGCCATCATCGGACGTGCTTACATCCGGCGAGAAATCCCTCGAGAACCTTTATACGTCCCTAATACTCAGGTGCCTAATCTTCCGATCTCGGCCAGCAGCAGATTCTTCGTAGCCATATCTACACGGCCTTGAAAGTATACCCTATGCAATTCTAGCAATGGGTCTGCCGCTGCCTTTCTCCATGTGGAAAGGGACGATGCCCAAATGCCATCGCGAAAGCATGCACTACCTCGATCACCACTTGTCCGGAGAAACCTCCGTTTCTGGTCGAAACCCTCGACGAGTGGCGGCGGTCAGACTCCAGGTGCTAGATGTCGTATGGCCTAGAAGGCTAGAACACCATATAGCGTGGCGAGCTCTTTACGTGAGGCAACCTGAACATGCTGCATATAGCTACCTATGCCGGCATTAGCTACCTAGCTAACTTACGCTGCCGCGTACCTGCCGGCTTAGAGTTGCACTGCATAGGAAGGCCAGATGTAGGTAGGAAGTCTATGCAGCTATGCGTCTTCCACAGCCTTGTCGAAAACTTGG
The DNA here is from genome assembly GCF_003357145.1 of Venustampulla echinocandica. Lineage (NCBI taxonomy): Eukaryota > Fungi > Ascomycota > Leotiomycetes > Helotiales > Pleuroascaceae > Venustampulla > Venustampulla echinocandica. The sequence continues at coordinate 1,362,557 of NW_022474210.1, forward strand.
TGCACCCACACGACCCACGAAGTTGGCTAGTCCCTTATACCTGTGCTCACCACATCAACATGAAGCTCAATGCGGAGAAGAACGAATACTTACTCAGTTTGAACGAACCGTCGGTGGATCGAATCAAGCAAGCTGAAGGCAGTGTATCAGAGAATAATCTCCCACTGATAGAACAAGCCAGTCAAATGCAATACAAGGAAAACACTTCCTTTTAAATTTTGCAAGAGTACTTCATATTCCCCTACAGATTGTTTGCTATCGAGGTATTATTAGTATACGCGAAGTGGAATATATACAATATATAACTCAGCACATGTATCGTACAGTACAATAGCCTCCAATCAGAGATCTTCTTCCAATCCCGACGGCCGAATCCAACCGTCTCTATCCCGTCTATAATCCGAACCGTCATCAAAGTCGTAAAATCTCGCCGTTCTGTCTAATTCCCCCTCTAAATAGATCCTCGATAACCTTGCCTCCCTGTATAGTCTCTTTCACAATTCCATCTACATGTTTGGGCTCGACCCTGCCGTACCAAATTCCACATCCTCCGAGTGGGTGTTCGTCCCCTTCGACTGTCTTCATCCCGGGTGGGAGATACAGAATCACATTCCCAGCAAACTTGTGCCCTCCCATATGGCTTATCAACCCTACTCGCGCAGCCCCTCCAACTTGTTCCTCGATTTTCGGCTCTTCTAGCGATCGTTTTTCCTCGTATGTCGGCCGTTCAATACCCACAGCATCCTTCTTTACCCTCAGATTGTGCATTTCTAAACCCTTCTCAAATTCACCCTGAAGCACTGGCCCCATAATTCCGCACCGCTGGTCCCTTGTTCCATGGCCACAGATCAATACGAGGACATCCTTCACATCCTGCACCCCGTCGAGCATACTAGTATATTCCTTCTTTCTTAACAGTCGATCCCTATGTATAGGACTGAGATGATCATGTGCGAAGCTGAGTTTCGTAGGTAGAAGATACCCCTTCACAAGAGCTTGGACAGCATCGAAAGAACCATGTCGTATGAATGGTACGTATTTAAAGGACGGAAGAATATATGCAGATCTGTTGACTATCTCAGTCGTTCGCGGGCCCGTGGGAGGAAATGAGGAGTTCAAGACTGTCACATTATGGTACGGCTATTACCCATAGCAAAGGTCAGCATAATTCCCTTTGCAAGAGCGCAGAGATAGAAGGGGGAAATACATCGGCGTAAATCCCACCTCGTCCAAGCAGTCCTTTGATATCGGCAGCCAAATTGTCCCCGGAGCTCTCCTCTTCAATCTTTGACGTCCAATCGCCTTGTCCCGTACAAATCAGCACTTGCTCTGCATAGGGCGACATGGTGCCATTCAACGCCGTCTTGCGGTCAATTGGGAGCTCTGACGGCAACTCGGGAGTTTCAGCACAAGGACAGCTCGGGGAGGGGCATGTTGGAGTTGTAGGGAACGCGGGGGGTTGGCGAGAGATAGCATAGTGACGGCGGGCGAACGATTGGGGAGTACCGCAGCGTGGGAGGCGCCGCGATTGTGTGGCTGGCCGAAGAAACATGAAAGCGTATCTAAGGAGCCCAGAGAGTTTGCGATGGAGGAGTTGCGATGCCAAGGGGTTGTGAGTTATCTGAGGGCAGATGTTCCTGTTATCTACAGGCGGCCTCGGCCTTCGGGGTTAGGATTTCGGCTTCGGCGCTGGGTATCACTTACTCCGTACCTTATCCAAAAAAGGGGCAATGAACCACCATGCAAAGTTCAGTCCGAATTCTCTAGCTGTCATGCCTCGACTCCCTCACGCACTCTTGCTACAAGCCTACAACATTTCTCCACTCCTACCACTAGTCCTGCGTGGGACCCGGACTCTGGAATCTGCCATCAATGAGCTTCGTTGGTTCAGAGAACACGTGCAAGAATCTTCAACAGGAGGATCCACAGCTCAGGGAATTCCAACACCTCTATTGAACAGAAAACTTCTACAATTGTGTCAGCGGAGGGCATATGGCGAGCCGTTACAGTATATTCTCGGCTCCCAGCCATTTGGGGAATTGGATATCAAATGCCGTCCAGGAGTTTTAATACCAAGGCCGGTCGATCCCATCCTGGGGCACATGGTCTTAACTGACATTTCCAGGTCAGACCAGAGACAGAGGCTTACACTACGCATCTTGCCAAACTTCTGAGCGATGGCCATTTGAATCATGAACTTTCACATAATTCAGGCTCCAACCCTCTGGATGACGCCAAGCACTCACCTCTGAAAATCGTGGACTTATGCTCTGGAACGGGATGTATCTCACTCCTATTGTATTCCATCCTTTTGAGGAAATTCCCGCAGCTTCATATCACCGGATGGGACATCTCCAATGCGGCCATATCCCTAGCACGGAAAAATCTCCGAACCAACATCACGCAGGGTCATATGACCAGCCCGGCCAGTCATCCTTTAGTACAAGTCAAGTTCGACAAGGTAGATATATTCTCGAACCTGACAGAGCAGCAAAAACAAGACCTTGAATGCGATGTCCTGATATCCAACCCCCCGTATATCTCCAAGGAGGGCTTCAACCGTGAAACATCACGCTCAGTCCGCAATTGGGAACCCAAACTAGCGTTGGTCCCCAAGCTTTCCCCCACCACCACTTCTGTTGCTCCAGAAGATATTTTTTACGAGCGCATAACGGATCTTCGTATGAAGGTCGCCAAATCGAGGGTTTTGTTAATGGAGGTCGGCGATGATAGGCAGGCTATACGAATCGCTAGGATGGCGATGGGTAAGGCGTCGCCCGGCCAGAGAGACGTAATTCAGATTTGGAGAGATTGGCCGGATCAACCGCCGGATGGAGATGAGGAACAACAGTTGGTTATTGATGGGCAGACTGTTCCTTTGATAGGTTCAGGCAAGATGAGAGCTGTTTTCCTGTATTCTCAGACGCAGGTACCTAACTAGCCTAGCACGTACCAATTTTGGTTACGCCACTTTCTATATACTTCCCGCCGCCGATGTGCCTGCTCCTCCTTCACTCGGTGCAGTATTGACCAACCTTGTATTCATGAGGTCATATGTTCAGAATCCAAAATAAACTCCTTCCGCAGCCCTCCCTACAATGTCCACCTTTCAATATATATCGTGTTGGACCTATGCAACCTCGGCCCGATATGGTAACTATAGATCCCTCCACAGTTTTGAACGGCCTTATTACCCTCTTTGTTACTATATTCCTCCTCACAATTTTGTACATTGTCTTTTCGTACGTTTCCGTCATAACTCGATCCGCGATACTCATTCTTATCGAGTACTTACTGATCTTCGTCGGAAAAGTGTAGTGTGTAAGGGGGATGTAAAAGTTCATATTGGCTTTGCGTACGCATTCTATTCCTTCTTTAAAAGAGGAGCAGGACAAGCCACCAGAAGTAGGCTTACTAAAGAAAAGCTACAGTAATCCTAGAACTTGAAGGGGGGCGGGGTAACAAGTGGTTAGATTACGGTCACATTTGCTAGCTTCTTCCTCTTCTATAATAGAAACATAGGCTGTTAGTTTTTAAGAACAGTTTTGACATTATTACAGGATTAAGCCTATCTCAGAAAGTTTTCTACAAATAATCTAGTGCTTCAAACGGGTGCTGTTGCCAAAAGATTTAAAGAATCAAAATTCGTATTATTAATATTATAAAAAGACATTTCCTCAGAATTGCTTACTCCTTAGGCTTACTTCGAGGATTAAAACAGCCCATATCTAGTAGTCAAAGAACATGAACTTGAAGTTCCATTAGAGATTAAAAGGGATAGCCTGCGGGCTTCGGCCCCCCTGCTTATGAGTACTGTCAACTAAAAGCCCTGGAAGGTTTCTATCCGTAGTTTTTATAATCGAGGCTTGTAACAAGCGTGCAGATGGCCAGCCAAACAAGAAAGAAACGGGAATCAGACATGTAGCTTTAATGATATAATCTCCTTTGGACTTGGGGGTGAAAATATTTATCTAAAACCCAAGCTCCTGTGATATTTGCTGATATATCGCCTCTCGAGCATTTGTTCCCAGTAAACCCTTAGAACATTAAATATATTTTCGATCCGGTAGCTTGATTGCTAAACTTTGTACAGTAGCCCACCAAGGTCCCTTCAGGCAGTAAAACTAGAAAAGAAGAAACTGAAAGGGCGCTCTAAGCTCTTGTAGGACGCTGGCCCCGCATCTCAGTACCTGTATGATGTTGCAGTAAATAGGAAACGAAAAAATATATAAGAAAGCATCGGGCTGTACCAAAGTTGTCGACTCCTCTAGTCTGCATAATCTCATGTACCATGAATGTCACTTGGCGTATTAGCACTGGAAACTCAGTCTTTGGCGATGACAGACTGCCGATCTGGTCAAAGTCGAGTTTAAAAATCTGGAGCAGAAGATAGGTAGTTTCTTTTAAGAAGGCCATTGAGGCTCACTCCGTCGATGAAGTCTATTATGATAAACGGGCCCAGGCCAAGCGGGTTGCTAGCAGCAAGACCCCAAGCCTTGATTTGCGGGATTGGAATGGTGGTCTTCTCGCGGATGAGGCTCATCGCCTCGACCTTCGTACCAACCTTCTCGTCGGCAAGCTCGCTACACATGTTCTTAACACGAGGGAAGCGGACTAACTAGGTGGTTTCGTCGCTAGAGGTCACCATTTGATTGATATTGCATGCGTTATGGAGAAGGCCGCCCTCGATTTGATAGTAGAGTCGATCGGGATAAAAAAATCGTTGTCCATTCAGGGAGACGCTTTGGGCGCATCTGGTATACCCTTTTGGCTTAAGTGTTAATTCCGCCTTGTGGACGAGTTCAATGTGCTGGTTAACGCCTATGTTGAGCCAAGGGCGGGGTATAAGATAGAAAGAGTTGACTGATGATATCCGAGGATAGAGATCTCAGTAAGATTTAGACACACCAGAGTATTCTATACATGATATTAAGCGTTGCGATATGCAACGACAATGCTAACGACAGACTATGACATTTAAAAAACTGTGATCCTGCCGCCAGTTGAGGATTCCCTGCGCCCGGCCTAATCATCGTAAAGCTGTCTCCCGCTGGCACAACTGAGATTCTCCCAACGTAATTTTACGTTGTAATTACTTTTGGAGATTCTCGTGGTGACCCGCCCGTTTGTTAACTCTAAACACAGGGCTAGAAAGTAATTGGCTTTCCTACCTCTCGCGCCTTCTTACACTCGTAGATTGCAAATTCGCATATTTATAGGCCACTATGTTGGGTCGTCAGACCGTCGACGCCCAGTATTGCTTGAGCCTGGGGTTCTGGCATCATGAACTTGCCCCAAGTTGCCAGAGTTACCAGTGAAGCAAGATGAAAAACTGAATTATCTCTTTAGGGTGATAGATTGAGAACTATCCACTGGTATTCCCGGTTCTATTGTCCCAAACAAATCATCGAAATGTTAAGCCCAAGGTCAAGGCCAATCCTCTCGTAAACTTACGAGGCAGTCGAAGCGCTGAAGACCCAAGCGATGCCCACGCTTCAAAACTGCGAAGTATCGTCCACTGTTGTTCCATCCCGCATGCGCGACCCTTGAACCGGAAAGAGCAGATGAGCTTAATTGATGACATATCCGGGGTAACTTTAGGCAATTATGTAGGGAGGTGGGGTTGATGATAATAATAACCGCTTCGATGCAAGAAGAAACCCAAAGCCTGGGATGCCCTAGCCTTGGTTTAGACGACATTCAGAAAACAAAGGTAGGCATCTTGAAGATTTTGGGCTCCGTTGCAAGTATGGCTCCAAGCCGTGCAATTTCTCCTCATCGTATCGCGCAGCGTTCGCGAGTCGTGTTTTTGGCACTAGTGTCGCCATTTTCCGGGGACGCATTTTTGGGTTACCAAGATATGACTGATAGTGCCAGCGCATGAACGGCACAGCGGCCAACGCTATAATTTGAAGACCGACGCCCCTTTATTTTGGCTGAATCCCAAACCTCAATGACGCATTAACTTGCAAACTTCCGTGCATTCGAGAGCCATGCTTGGGAGGTATAACACCGAACATAAAGCGAGGGGTAGCCTTTTACAGATAATGCGCGGAAACGAAAATTGGCAAGATTAGACTGTGGATTTAACGTCTTTCTAGAATAGCACGTTGCCAGTGGAAGCACTTACTTCGTGATTGGTTGTTGAGCACATACGAAAGTGAATGGAAGCACTTTTCCTGTTTACCTGGGATTTCCCGTGGGAGGCCATGCCTCGTAGGACTGTGCAGGAGAACTTTGAGATCAATGGCATTGCGGAGGGCCAGCCGGCCTTTGTACTGGCACTCGCCCGGTCTGACCTCGAACTTCCGGAATACTCCTGGTGAATATACCGTTTATTCCACCTGATGCCGGCCAGTGATCCAGCTTTTCGGTCGGGGTGGCATTTGCGCCAAAGCCTTCCAAGGGGGGGGTTGAAGCCGCAAGTAGCGGCGCGGAACGGTGCGAGCTTGAAGTGCGGGCTGGACTCTGGAGAGCCCGAACGAGAGCTGACAACAATCATGCGAGTTCCGTGTGATGGGCTCACGGCCTCATGCCCGTCGGTCAGGGGCTTCCACCGCCGATTGTGAATAAAGGTGGTTCTGGGCAGTGTTGGTTGCTTTTTGCTGTTCTTTCTTTTTCTTTCGTCTCACTATATTAGGAAGAAATCGGCAGAGCCGTGGGGATATATAACATTTGGATCCAGCGCCGCTGCGCGGCAGATGAGACACGCACGGGCGATTAAGATTGAGGATACAGTGTGTGCTGTACAGAGTACGTAGTAGCAGATATATGCGAACCTAAGATGAAGAATATCGGAGTGTCTGTACATACCTAGAAGTAGAAATACGCAGTACCTCAGGGTACCACTGTACTGTGCTTTGTACTTCCGAACAGCAAGGGGCCGTCATGTGACCCGACGGCCATGCCTGGACAGTGCTAGCGTGCTTCGGTACCGCGCGACAACCGCGACCTGGTATTCTCCTCGACATTCGCAACCGTTACAAGTGTTTCCTTCGAAATCATCTTCTTCCCTTCAATATTCATGCAATCGATAGCGCCAACTCCAACCGTCAACGACGGCCCCCAAGCCATGGGCCCGCTCCCCAAGTACCGAGAGATTGACAGGCACTAGCCGCCGATTCTGCAAGGCACCTGCTGGACTTCGCCGAGATGCGAGCGCTGTTGATTGGAGACTCGGACAGTAGAGGCGCGACTCGCGTGGAGCGGAATACAACGGTGAGTTTGCTGCGTACTGCACGAAGTACGAGCACTTGAGTCTCTAGTACTCCATAGTCTCTAGTCTCCAGTACGCCCCAATGCAATGCAGGCAACGGCAATTGGTGCATTGGGGCTACTTTGGATGATATGTACTGTACAGTACCTCGGTACCCCCCAGCAGCCCATGAGACGCTCCAGTACCGAGGTACCTCCTCGTATATCGAGCCCCTGTTGTATGGTGAGCAACGATACTCGTACCTCGCTCACACTCCGGGCGGCTGTCAATTGTCAGAGTCCCAGGGAGTCGGGGTTGGGGGCCGGTGTCATTTCGAGCTTTGGAAATGCCCAAATGAACGTTTATGCGAACCTCCACAGACGCCTTCCCCCTACACCGCGTTTTCCTGATCGAGAAGTCTACACGATAAACATCCGGGTTCCGCCAATTATTTCAAGTGAATTTGGGAATTTGGGGCTAAAGTATTGGATTCTCATGCGGTATCTCGATCCTGACTGAACAGTCACAAGCGTCTCCCGGAGATTTTGGGCACCGGGGATTAAACTGAACTGACTCTACCCTGGAGTCCTGGATGCTCGACCGCCGGTAATGTTTAGCCACCACTGTTCCACCCTGAGTTACGATCGGTCGTCCGTCAATGCAAGCTTTCGACTCTGTGAATCCTGGCGGTGACCTTTTGGTGTCCTACGGCAGACACAATTGCCTTTTTTTATTATTTACGAAGCCGACCATTTGTGAGACCGGAAAGCTGGTTACACAGGGGTGGCAAAAGGCCACCCCGCAGGTTCGGAAGATAGATGGGACGAAGTTTTATTAGGCGACAACGATGCAAGATCTAAGGTGCCATGCAGTCAGCTTGGCCTATGCAAGCTTCTCAACGTGTAGCTGTTGTTATTGCCTCGTGGTGTGCCACACTCCGCCTCGTCTCCGCAGCAGCTGGGCTCCTGGCTTGGTTGCTTGGCACCACCACGAGGCCTTCAGCAGAAATATCATCATGAGTCGGTCCGTTTGGAGCTGCAGAAAAGGAACGGCTGTTGAAGAACTGATCCTTAGGGGCAGATGTGCAACGTTACGAAAATGGCAACGCCACGAGCTCAAGTAGCTTGGGGCTGATACGGTTATTGTGAAAACAATTACGGATACCTCTATGCTCCGTAAAGCACGGATATAGATATGTAGGATGGCTATGGGCCCAGGGGCAATTGTTGGGGGCCAGGGCGCAAAACCAAAGCCCTAAAATCAGCGCGAATTGACCTCAATGGACGGCGCTCCCGCAACCGTGCCGCAATCCGCCATGCATGCCACCCCCAAATGCAGGGCCAGGCCAAAACCTCCGACGCCATCACCTCGCCTTTCCAATCAACGGGAGGTCAGCTAGTTTCCAGAATATTTCAAGCTTCGGATGTCGTCACTCACCAGCCTTTGCTGCCGCCGACGAGAACCTGCGATTTGTTGTCGCATCGCCCTATGCCGGTGGACTGGTCATGGTGGGGATGCTCTTATGTTTACACGATGCCCTCGAGAGGGTGTGCTCTTGGACCGAACTGGCCAACTTGAGCAGTCGCGCTCTGTAATGTTCACGGCAGCGTCCTCAAGTTCTAGCTAAATCCTACCAATTCGTCCCAAGCGGTCTCGTTAGCTTCGACAACATTCTCCGCACGCTGGCTTAGGCTATGGTTAGAGAGCTGTGCGGCTGACTCCAGTAGTCCCTGGCTATTTTGAACGGTACTCCGTGCAGAGGCGAGTGACCATATCGTGGAGGACCAAGACCGCAATTCCTATGCTCAGAGCTTGAGGGCGGCCTCTTTGGCCGACGAAGTACTGACCTTCTCCTATCTTGATTCCGGTGTGGAACTCTCGTGTGTTACTGGTACACTGAGTCTGTGTAGCACTGTGTAGCATCTGTGTCCAACCTGCTCGATGCCTGTGCTTGCGGCGCCTTCAGCGCCAAAATATCTACTCACGGGCCAGAAGCCTCGTGCGCCCCGCCCTCCACAACGTTTGTCTCTTTTCTACGCGAGATTCATGGGAACCTTGCCTTGTGCGGCCGTTGTGGATGTGGAGAGCGTGATACAAAATGTTGTGATCGCCGTACATCACATTATTGATTGCCGCTGGTTTATAAATCGACACCAGGTTTGGGAGGCGTGTCTATGGTACTGTGCTGTCGTCGATTGCATTGGACTGCACTTCGCCTGGCGCTGGACGAGACCTCTGATACGCTGTCTTGTAAAGCTGCTGTAGGCGGTGGACTTCCGTTGGAGCCGGAAAACGAATACTGTGCTTTCCTCCTGCCTCCCGCGGCACGCCTCAAGATGCTCCGAATCGCAGCCAAGACAGGTTGGCCCTGGCCGGCCACTGGGGCCGATCCGCTTTGGGCCATTATTCGATAAATGGCTGGAAGGCGGAGTTCCTATTGGGCTGCGGCACCCGGCCCCTGGAGAACGAGGGCCAGCGCGCTATCTCGAGTTCAACCACGGAGAACAAATTTGCTCACTGCCGATTCCTCCGAGATCGTTGCCCGAAGGGGAGACAGCAGGGACAGAGAAGGAGTGGCGAAAGTGCCTGTACGGGGCGGTAAAGTACAAGCAGCGGGCTTCAGCCAGAGGAAATCGCCGTAGAACACCACTGATCTGCTATCGGCATGCTTCGTCGTCTCGCGATCCGTTTCGAAGAAAATAGCACCGGGCTGATGATCTACATACTGCCATGCGCGCCGCAATTGCATAATTTGAGAACTGGAAAAATGGTTCGAGTTAAAGCTACAAGTGGGAATTACGAGTGGGTGCTTTCCGGAGGAAGTAGGGGTCCTTTATTGACAACTCAGGGGCTTTCAGGCCGGCCACCTCCTGAGTTCAACACCGCTCCAGCGCCGACAACGCTCCAGCAGCACCACTACAGCAGTAGCAACACACCCGATTCTCCAAGTTCATCCATTCTTGGAGCTCCCCGTAACCAGCTTAGTGGCCTATGCCAGTACACGGGTTCATCCACTTCTGGCCCACCGTCCGGGAGCCCACACACTGCGTGGCCCCTGTCTGCCAGGCTTTGGCTTGCCCACCCTGACGCCCCCTTCCTATGCCTCAACGTCTTTGATATATCCCCCATCCCAATTGATCAACACCATGCGATCCGAGTTTAGGCACTGGGGTGAGCCAGGCTCACCGTCGCCCGCCGCCAATGGTAGTCTGGCATGACCACCACCAATGCAGATCACGCGCCAGCCACGTTGACTCGATCGAGACACCACTCTCGCTGAAGACGGCAAAGACGTGAAGCGAATTGCCCTGAGCAGTCTCCCCGGAGCGCGGGGCCTCAGCAAAATCGGAACACGCTTCCAAACGGCAGACAGTCCCTGTCCGCGCTTCCAGAAAACGGAAGGAAGTTAAAGCCATGGTCACGGATTCACGGGCATAGCGGCCCCCTCAAGACTTGGGACTGAAGACCGTTGGCCCCTTTACTGGTCCATGTCACACTTGCGAATCAAATCTTAGCTCCATCTAGAGTATAAGCTTGTGCTCCGCGAACTTCTTTTACCTATTCCAGGTCTCAGAGTTGAGGATCTTCCACGCCAGATCCGTGGCCATCAAAATCGCCATCCTTATCCTATGCGCTCGATCCTTAAACGGTTCACGGTCCAGCTTGTCTCTTCGGCCTTTAGCCCTTCTCGCCGCGGGGAGATGCGTCGATGTCCGGGACACACTTGTTAACGATGGCAAACGTAAAGCCAGAAGACTCAGAAAATACCCTCTGGCAAGGCTACAGCCTTCAAGCTCCGAACCCATCATCGTCCCATCCGCCGCCCTTCGACTCGAGCTTTGCGGCGCCTGCATTATCTATCCCGTATCACGCCCGCTCACATAAGAGCAGCTATCGTTCCTTGGATATTCCCGCGATAAATACGCGACCTCCACCGCTATCCCGGGATGGAAATGGGACGTTGACGGCATCCCCACCTACCCTCAATACACACCACAGCTACCCTTCATTAAAACGGGCATTTCACTCCAACGAGGGGCTGCCATACGTTGAGAATGTACACGATTTCCGAGAGGAGTTACCAGTAGACCCTAAGCCGACCATCAACCAGGATCATCGACTACTCTGTTTTGCTCGTCGCCCCGAGAAACGGACCATTCTCGATGGACAAGGACGGGTCCAGCAAATCGAGCTAGCTGCACAGATCCATGGGATGTTTTTCCTTTCAGAATTAGCAACACCATCCAGCGAGCCTCTCCTCGTTCAGCCGGAACTGACTTGTTACCGACGGAATCTCTTTCAGATCTCTGGGAATGTGACGACGCCACGGGGACCCATCTTTGTGATTACCGAACGGGGCGAGCGAATTCAAATAGTCTCCATGGAGGTTTCTATTTCGGCTACTGAGTCGGTTGATGGACATGTTGTAAGGCTGATTGTGATTCCATGGAAGACTCCACCACCAAACTCTCCCGAGCTCGGGCCCGGGCAAGAGCACGAACCCACGCCGATACCACTGGAACCGGTTGATGATGGCCGGGATTCAAACAGCGACTTCACAGTGTATCCGATCGCCTATCGAAGGCTCCAGTTCCGAATTGCTACGGCGAATAATGGCCGGAGACGGGAACTTCAACAGCATTTTACGCTTCATCTGAACGTAGTGGGCTCGCTTTCCAACGGGAGTAAGATCAACGTCTGTGAAACATCCACAGCTCCAATCGTGGTACGCGGACGAAGTCCTCGAAACTTCCAGGCTCGAAAGGAGATACCACTTGCTGGATCGTCCTCGTCGCGCGGTCAGCCCCCTGAGCTGCATGTTACTGCGGGAAGCATGCCTATTGCCCTCTCGGCGGATAGGAAATCTAAAGCTCTGAAATCTCACGCTCTGGAGCTTCCCCGGTCCACGTTTACCTTCGACTCGTCTCATATCCCAGGATCACCATCCCTAATGCGGCAATCGTGAGTTTCCCCTTTTTTTTCTCTGGCGTAAACATTCGACAGAACTGGTAGTTGCATGTACCATACGGCTCTTTGCAACGTCCCGAATTTCTTTTCGCGTCCCGGCTGACACATCATAGAACGTACCCGGGCTGGAATGCAACGCAACCACCCGATCACAGCTCGCCACAACACGCTGCGAGTTACCCAGCAGCTCCTGTCAGCCTGGATAGCTTTCTCCAGGTCAATCACTCAAACCCGGATCTTTCGCACCCCGCCTCCCATGCCTCAGCGAGCGCCATGACCGCACCTCAGCCGCCTATGAGGCAACAGTACACATATCATCCAGCGTCGGCCCCCTCCGCGGATGGCCCGCCGATTCGCTTTGTCGATGGCAATCCACGCCCCACGAAGTCCCCGCGTCACATTGCTCCCCCTGAGCTTCCAGCTAGCGCCCCTTATTCAGAGTATCCGGCTAGATTCGCACCCTCGTATGTCCCATCAACCGAGCCCTTGCCATCGAGAGGGCCGGACGTTTACCCTACGACTCTCCCAATGCAGACATGGACGACGGCACCAGAGGCGGGGGCTGTGTACGGGACTTCATCACAGCAAGCGCCCAATATACAGCCTTATGAATTCCCCCCCGAGACACAATACCAGAAGGACGAGAACAACCCCCCGCAGCACTACACATGGAATTCTGGTTGAAATACCAGTTCCAAATGCGATTCAAGGCCCCTCTATTAATAATATATTAGAGAAAAAGCCTCTACGAAATTACTACTTAACGGATACAAGACACATGCAGTTCCTTTCAATCATCTATTTTTTTTAATGTACAATGTATGTAATATGTCGGTGTTGGCTCGAGACCGGGGATAAAGAGGGAAATTGTGAGCGGCAGGATGGTTTCTGAGCGGAAAGACGGTTACGAACTTGGGCATTATTAATGCCCTTATATGTTGAATGAAGGCGCGTGGAACAGGAGGAAAAGCACGATACCCTAGCGTACCTGAGATACTATCGTTTTGGAATATGAATATACGCCTCCCCATGACCGAATGCATAAATCAAACTCGAGAAAAAAAAACCGCGTGAAACAGAAGGGTTTATCCCATTTCCCTGTGGTGGCGGGGCAATATGCATTTATAGCTACGGAAGTATGTAAGATACATTTATAGAACAACCGTGCGCATTTGGTATAGCTTCGGGCCCCCACAATATTTGATTTAAGCTTAATTCTCTCCCGCTGCACTTTGACTTTGCCCTCCATCCGCAACGCAGATTTATTTCTACGCACATCACACCTATACACGCGCCGCACCGCATGCTGTAAGCCATGTTCGACATTCCAGATGCAAAACGGTAACTAAACCCACCGCCCCTCTTATCATTTCATCTCTTTGGGGAAATTCAGCTGGCTAATCGAACCTCTCTCCCTTAGAATCCGACGCAGCGAACTCTCAACGCGCTCGCAATCCTCCTCTCCCGGGCCCTCATCGCCCGATCCCGAACTCGAGGCACAGCTTCAAGCACGTCTAGCCTCCCTCTACGGTCCTGTCGTACTCCCGCCCTCTGGCCCAAGACCTAACACACCCACCAAAACACGCCATGCGACCAGCGACGGTGAGGAATCGGACCCAGAACCCGACGGCGGACCAGGAGCGCAGGAATTCGAATTCCGCCTCTTCGCCGCCCCGAGCCAAAATAGCGCTCACCCCTCCTCCATACCGCAGAAAATTATCCTAGAACTCGAAGACGAAGATCTGGGGGAAGGCGGGTTCATTGTCCGGGATCGTGACCTAGGGTATTACTTTGCGGGGCCAGCGGAGGGTGAGATTAAGAGCAGGTTTGAGGCTGTGGCACGCAGTGGGGAGGAAGTGCTGCGGTTAAGTACAGGCAGGGCATGGGGACTAGAAGTTCCCTGGAGGGTTAGAGTTTTGAGGGTTGTTGGAGGGAAAGCTGCTGCTGGGGGCGGTGTGCGGGTGGAAGTTGTGGATGCGGATGTAAATAATCCAGGGAAGCGAACGAAGCCTGGGAAGAAGAGGAGGATTATCTTGAGGGAGCGAAAGCGGACGGCGGAGGCGGTGGAGGAGCAAAGGAGGAGGGAGATGGAATTCAAGGAGGAGACGGAGAGGGAGAAGAAGTCTAGGAGGAATAGGGGGAAGAAGGTTAAGAGGAGGGCGAAGGAGAAGGCGAAGAAGGCTGAAGGAAATCAAGAGGAGGGAGCTGTGGTTGTGGGGGTTTCTGAGGGTGGTGTTGAGGACAAGCTAGATTCAATAGAGGAATAATCGTGTTATGACGGTTCTCTGCTCTGCAAATATGAATTCCCGTTACGGGGTATGTTACTCTGATTCTCACAGGACCATTACATGTTGAAAATTCTACGCGGAGGACTGATAATAAAACCCGTGAAGTATATTCATGCATGCTCTCTAACCTATGTTCAAAATGCCATGCGACTAGCTACAATAACCACTGCAACAGCAAGAAGACTCTTAAAAGGACCTATCAAGTAAGAGAGAGCGCCGTTGTGCTAGATATTTTGAAAACTCCCTATGTACTTCCTTTCTGAAGAGCTGCGCGGATAGAGCCTCAATTCATCTACTGGAAGGGTCTGCCAGGATGGTTGTGAGAATGGAAACCATCCGCGTCAATATTTACGTTACTCCCGAAACTATCTAGATGCTATTGATTGACTCGGCGTGCAGATGCAAGATGACGCGATGAATGTAGTGTAATGCGATATGCTTATGCTGAATGACATGCAATGCAGGATCTCACACATCATACATCTTGTTGCGGCTCTCGAGCGCGCCCTTGATGGCTGTCACAAAATATTAGTATTCAAGCTTCCATCCAAGAGGTTCGGCAACGAGAAACTAGCACAAGGCCGGGACGAAACTTACCATCGCAAGAGTCCTTCGCATCACCAAAGAGCATCTTCGTTCCCGGCATGAAGAACATCGGGTTGGGAACGTCGGCTAGAATTTAATCAGTTACAGCCCAAATATAATATGCGGTGACAGTAAGGGCATACCATAACCACTCGACATTCCTCTCTTCATCACAATGACCTGCTTACTCTTCCAAGCATGTAAGACTGGCATACCAGCAATACTAGAGCCGGGTTCGAGGGCAATTGGGTTGACAGTATCATTTGCGCCAATGACCAGCGTCACGTCAGTCTCGTTGAAGTCATCGTTGATTTCATCCATTTCCAGGACGACTGTTTTTGTAAGTACTGATTAACTGGGGATGAGTAGGAAAGGGCTTACTATCGTAAGGCACACTAGCTTCTGCAAGGAGCACATTGCACTGCCCAGGCATCCGACCTGCAACCGGATGGATAGCGAAGCGGACATTAACACCCTTGTGCTTGAGCATGCGAGTGATATCGGAGATGGCGTATTGCGCTTTGGCAACGGCCATTCCATATCCGACGACGATAATCACACTCTCTGCAGTGGCCAAGGCATCCGCTGTTTCATCCACGGTAGTTTTGGTGATTGCCCCTTCGATCTTGTAATCGCTATCCGCAGCGGGTGCTATACCACCGAAGAGGACGTTCGTTATACCACGATTCATAGCCACGCACTGTCGCATATCAGTATGAATTCCCCAAGATGGAAAGTATCACTTGCCATAATATATGATAGGATTGAACCGCTCACTCCAATGAGAGCTCCAACAGAGGTAAGCAATGGGTTATCAAGCATAAATCCTTCGGCGACCAATGCGAAGCCGGAATAGGCGTTTAGAACGGTAATTACCACAGCTACCAAAGTTAGAAAGCGATGATACCAGGAGAAGAAACGACATACGCATATCAGCGCCACCAATAGCAGCGGTAGTCGTGTACCCTTTCAGGAAACTTAGTACAGCATTTCCAGCTAAACAACCAGCAGCAATTAATGGTGCACCAGGGGCCATGGCGAGGAAGGTGCCCATGGTAGCCACATTGAGACCAAGGAGGGAGCTATTGAGCAGGTGACGAGGGCCTGGAATGCGAATAGGCTTCGAAGACATACGTCCGGCAAGCTTGAGGAAGGCGACAATCGAGCCGGTGAAGGTGACACCACCTGTGACGGTACTTAGTAATGACACAACGAGGAACAGGAATACCAACCGATCAAAACTCCCATGTATCCGGAGACTAAATGCAACATCGAGATATCACCAATGTGTGCCATTACGCTCCCGAAACTGGTCAGCACCGCAGCCAAGCCAACGACTGAATGCAGCGCAGCCACTGTCTGAGGAAGATCTGTAGCCGTAGTTCTTCGGCCGATCATCAATCCTAGAAATCATCAGCAGAGTTCTGGAAACTGAGACTAAGCTGCTTACCAAGGATGCTACCCATGCCAGCAACTCCAGCGAACTGCATTAGGACTTCGGGAGGAAATCCAACGGCACCAAGAGATGCCAAGACTCCAGAGCTAACACCCAATATCCCCAGCATATTTCCTTGCCGGGCAGTGGCTTGGGAAGCAAGACCAGAAAGCGAGCCAATACATAACACACTGCTGGCAAGATACCCAGCTTGGACAAGGCCAGCCATGCCAGTGCTGGCAGCTACAAGATAACCTCCAGTGAAAACGGCACCTGGAATTGCGTAAAGCCAAGGGTATTCCGGAGGATCAGTGGGACCTGGAACCCGTGTTAGAGCCTAGTACTTTGTATCATCGAGAGAATACGTACGCTTAAACATGTCCAGCATTCGCTTTGTAATCACAAAACCACCAGACACATTAACGAAAGCCAGGAGAACGGACAGGGAACCCAGTAGTTGCGGGATAGTATGAGGGAGAATTCCACCACCCATGATGAAAAACCCACCAACACCAACCATACCTATTTCCTGTTAGCGTATTATCAATATTCCTTGCAGATTATCATCTTACCAGATATAGCATTTGTCACGCTCATAAGCGGCGAGTGAAGAGCAGGAGCCACACCCCAAACTGTGCGGTAACCAACAAGCCCGGCCAATGCAAAAGTAAAGACATTGCCCATGAATATTGGCCCGGTTGCCTTACCAAGCGCAAGTGCAAGTCCCATTCCACCAGTGACGGTAGCAACCTCGCGGGAAGTCTTCTGCCAGGGTGTCAGAGCCAGGGCCGACGCGGCCGCCGCATCAGCAGCAGGTTGGGCGGGACGGGCCGGTGGAGGCGGAGGAGCGGGTCGAGGAGCAGTGGGGACGATGCCGCCCTTATAAGTAACAATAGATCCTCGAACTACCTCGTCCTTTAAATCGACGCCAAATTTGTTCTCTTCTGGATTCATAGAAAGCAAGAACTTGGTGATGTTGTTTGAGTAGAGCGTTGACGACTGTGTTGGAAGCCGAGAAGGGAGATCCGTATACCCTACAAAACGTCAACTTCGGCAAGTATTAGCTATCAAGCAGACGAACCGATGACAGTAACCCCGTTATGCTCAACTAGCTTCCCTGGGACAGTTGCCACGCAGTTTCCACCAGCCTCAGCAGCAAGATCGACAATTACCGAGCCAGGTTTCATAGCAGCAAGCATCTAGGTTTACAATCAGAGGATGGATAGCCGGCTAGCATATTCCAGGCTTACCTCTTCTGTAATCAATTTGGGGGCAGGTCTGCCAGGAATCAGGGCAGTAGTGATTACGATGTCTACTTCGCGGCATTGCTCTAAAAAGAGTTTCATTTCGGCTGCGATGAATTCTTTCGACATCTCCTTTGCATAACCCCCTCCGCCTGAACCATCCTCTTCAATCTCGACCTCAATAAAGTCGGCTCCAAGCGATTGTACTTGTTCACGAGCCGCAGAACGGGTGTCGAATCCTCGCACGATGGCTCCGAGGCGGCGAGCCTACAATGGTTTATAAGGGGCGGCAAAGGTTTAAGAGGAAGCACTTACTGTGGCAATAGCACTCAGACCTGCAACTCCAGCTCCAATGACTAGAACCTTGCATGGAGGAATCTAATCGGGTTGGCAATGAACCAAAGAGGAATACTAGGACTAGCTTACCTTCCTAATTTGGATTGTTAGCAAAAGCATTTAACTAGAGGTATGTTTATTTTACTTACCCAGCTGCAGTTACCTGACCAGTCAGAAACCTGCCAAAGTGATTCGATGCTTCCAATACCGCTTTGTAACCCGCGATATTGGCCATAGAGCTATTTCCCACATGATTAGTAGGGCGTTAGATTTATTGGTATACGGAAGTTGTACCTCAGAGCATCAAAGACCTGAGCCCTAGAGATTCTAGGTATCATATCCATTGCAAAGGCGGTCGTGCCTCTGCTTGCTAGTTTCTCTACCACGTTTCTATTCTGCGCGGGATATACGAATGAAATTAGGGTGGCGCCGTCCCTTAGCATGTCCACTTCGCTCACCGGGCCGTCAAAACTCGGGGCGCGCACTTTGAGAAGAATATCGCTTTCGGACCATACTGTCTTGCGTTCTTCCAGCTTGACGCCTGCCTTCTCGTATGCTTGATCGGGGAATTGGGCCGCAGCTCCAGCACCGCGCTCGACGAGAACGCGCCTGAATCCTTTCTTGAGGAGCAGGGCAGCATTTTGAGGGGTGATGGCTACTCGCCGCTCGTTTGGATAGGTCTCGCGGACGACGCCGATGGTGAGCTCGGAGTAGGGGGTTGAGTGAACGGGCGGGACCAATTCGGAGGGGGGCAATGGAGAGTCCGACGCGTTTCGAACGGGGACGAGCGTTGTATTATGAGGGCGGACGTGGTTCCGCTTTCCAGCCCACTGCTGAGCTGGGCGATAAAAGAGACGGATATGGTGGGCGGCTGGGGGGGGAATTGTTAGCTGGGTCAAAGAGGGCGAGGTAAGATGGGAGTGCATTTGAAAGACCCAACCTACCGAGGAGTGCAAGACTTGATCTCTGGGAGCTCATGGCGGCTGAACGAATGCCAGCTCGACACTGGCCCAGCGCCGGCCGCATGGTCGTCGAGCGTATCATGGCCGACTCGAGATTGAAGAATGGCAGACGGGGAAGACGACTAAGGGTGGCGAGCTGGAGTGGGCATCTGAGACGAATAAGTGTCGTCCTGCGGATGTTGCGGAGGTTGTGGTTGTGGTTGTGGTTGTGGTTGTGATTATTGTTGTTGCGGTTGTAGTTGCGGTTGCGGCTATGACCGGGAGAAGGGGCCTATGGACAAGGCGAGGAAAGGACGAGGATGTACTGTTCGGGGCGCATAAATTGCAATACTGTAGCTGGATTGGCGGAGGAGGAGAGGAGATGGATATGAGTATGAGTACGGGTATGAACTGGAGAAGCCTGCCGATTCTACGGATCGGATGCAGAGTATGATTGCATGTATGTGAATGTGGAATGAATGATATTGAACGAAGTCTGTCTGTCTGTCTGTCTGTATGAACGAACTATGAAGCTCTCGAGCTCATACAGCCGGCAGCGGCTACAGCAGGAACTGTGTACATGTACATGTACATGTGCAGGATGTTGTGTGTTATGTGTTGTGCGTTGTGCGTTGCAGGTGGCAGATGTCGATGGCTGTCGAGATGCATAGGGGTCTTTGACATGTACTTCGGAGGTAGAGCAGCAGAGTGACAAGTGCGTGACCACGCGCCTTTCAATGGTGGGGTTGTGTGGGGTCGCTGGGGGGCGGTGTTAGCGCCTGGAGGGTAGTGCGTGAGTGGAGGGAACAGGGCGTCTCAGAGGCGTCGTATAGCGCCTCGTGCCCTGGAAGAGCCCTGTAGGCAACCCCTAAGTAACCCCCTAAGCCCCCCCGAAGCACTCACCCCCAGGAAGTACCCCGCAAGTACTCGTTCTGCGGGGAAGCCCAGCTCCAGCCATCGCCTGTTTCGCCAGTACACCGTGCTGTATCTGTATCTGCATCTGCATCTGCATCTGCATCCTATCCTGATCCTGACCCTGACCTGATCCTGTAGGATAAAATTGAGGATATTGTCGAAGGATTCCCAATCGCTTATGAACCTCACTCCCCATCGATCGGATGGCCGGAGAACAACTAACAACCATCAACCAACAACCTGCACTGCGATGCCCCGTGCGACTTGTAACGTAGTAACACACTTACCCGCTGGCCTGGTCGATGCCTTTTTCTCGGACATTCCCACTGTCATCCATTCTCTTTGCCATTGTCTTTGGGCCCTGGCTATGCTCAGTTAAGCGTACCCTTATCCCCTATATATAACACCGCATAGTACTCGCCCCAGCGCAGCGTCCCGGAGTGCGCCACGGAGAGGGAATGTAACACGGCTATTTCTGCGGCGGCTGCAACGGTGGCCCTCGCGATTGCCACAGGCGGAAATGAATAATGGGCGTGGGCCGTGTGGTTGAGGGAGATATGAATGAAGATGGAGATGGAGATATAGGATGCATCTAGTCGAAGAGGTAGAGGAGCCCGCGCTGCCTACAGCCCTCACGATAGTAGCCATGACCGCCCAGGCCGAAACATATCGAGTCACTCTGACTAAATGGGATAAGAATCAATCGCTTATAAAGCCACCAGGGTGTTGGCTCCTTACCTACCTACCTACTTAGGATCTTGCTCGTGCAAGTCTGCGATCTGCTGGGGTATCTGTATATATGGATAGTGGCAGGGGAACAGGATTTGGGAATAACCTCATAATTACCGCACTGGGAATTACCGATGTAAGGGTCTATGTTCCTGTACAAGAGGGAAAAGTATGCAAAAGCAAACAGTAGAATGATAAGGAACGCAGTAATAACTAGGTCGAACGAGTGGAAGGCTCCTACAACTCCACACTGTTGATGTCGTCTTTCGCTTTCCCCTGCTGCTGCTGCTGTCGTCGGTGTTTTTGGGTCCGCAACTCTCTAACTTTCTATTTCTACTCCCCTGACTATCGTGTATTGATTTAGGAGCCTAACTAACGGTACAAAAAGGTATCACTTCTTGCAAATAATGAAAGATGCCATGTCTTGCGTAGCGTGGCGTTGTATAAGAGCAAGATCGGGTTTGTGACAACGTTCAACCGGATTGTAAAATAATCGAATGGAAGGAATACCAGAGGAATTCAGCGATGGGCAGATATCGAAAGCATAATAATTCATTAGGTCATCGGCCTGGGCGTTAGTACATTGATAACGTGGACGGGGTCACTGCTGTATATGTATTAAGTGTTGACAAGGGGGGTGCCTTTTGAAAATATCCAACGGAAAATTTGACCATTTCATTCAATCTCAGGTCACTGGTAATTACAGGATAGCAACAGCTGCTACCAGAAGCCATAGCCCTGCCAGCGCAGCTCCGCTATTGCCCGTCATCCTAACAGCTCCACCAGCCGCCGCCTGGGACGTCGAATTTGTCTGGCTCGCACCATTCGTTCCAGCCCCAGTAGCATTAGCATTCGTAACGTTGAACCAGTTGCCAGCTGCGACATCAACTCCAGCGCTCTTAATCACATTGGCGGCGCTGAAATTTCGGATCGTAGCCCCCGCCTGAGTTAAACTTGCTAACGCAGCGGTGTTTCCCGTAGTATTTACGAGAAACTGCGTGTATCGATGAGAAACTGGGTTTCTGTTCGGTGGATTGGGTTGGCGATATGCGGCGACTGGAGATGCCTTGGAGGGATTGACGAGCTCAAACACTTTCGTTCCAGCGATTGTAGTGCTAGTATTGGCGGATTCCAGACCGGTTTGCATCCAGTGCAGGAGTTGGCTGGTTGCGCCACCTTCCATCGCAGGTGGAATATCGAGATCGACCATCAAGATCGCATATGTACCAGTCAACTTTTCAGCGGTTCCGAGGCTCGGTGCTGATCCGGTAGCTTGCAGCTGGTCAGCCAAGTCACTGAGGCGGAGTAGATATACTGACCATCTCGGGGAAGATTCATGCCATTTATTGCCAGCGTATTGCCAAATGCCACCGTAAGATTTTTTGTAGAAACCGGTTGGGCTCCTGGAGGAGTGAAAGCAGTTGCGGTGCTAGCAATTGCAACCGCCATAAGACACGAAGTCAGCATTGCGTGAGGGATTCTGGCAAGTATACAGGTTCAATTGATTGGTATTGCGAATATAACGATAAGAGTAATTAAATGTAAGTGGCTTCACCAGGAAGAGACGATCGCAAGAAATATTAGATGGATGAGATACAAAAAATTAGATATGCGGGACAGGAACGACGAGCGACGTCGAGATATCAAAGTCTCGACGAGAAGCGATGACGAATCTTGCTAGGGCAAGTGGACGGCAATGGCTCCCAAACGGAAACATTATGCAAAAACAGGCATCGCATCAGCCGCCACGGCCATCTTGGCATATCTTCAGGCGTGTTGTGTTTGAAGCATCCACTGTGCGGGAATGTACTACGTACCTCACCCCGTGCTACTTGTCTCAGGCCTGAATTCATCGGGAAGTAGAACTCTCGACTGGAGAGGTTATCCGCAAGTACTCCGTATGATCGGCATAATTGAGATTCAAAAAATAGACTTGATTTTGCATAGCTTCCAGAGGTCCACTATTGCACACCATCGGCGTCATCAAGAAGAACGGGGAGAGGCGCTTGCAATATAATGATCGGTACGGAGTACGAAGCATTCCACGCATAATTGGCTGCCAAGGTGAATGCAAAGACCCGAGTCTTGGCTACCGGTGCGTGTATGAAGTCGTTTACAATACAATATAACAACGTTGATGTTGACGTTGCCATGCGGAAGAGTGAACCCGACGGAGCAGCAGAAGTCTTGAATCTTGAATCGAAGTCTACAGAGTACGAAGTAGAGCACGGGGTCCTTGGCAAGGCTGAACGCCGCCCATTGCTGGGGGAACGGTTAGCGGGCCAGCGATAAGGCAGAAGGGAGAAGGCTGGCACTCCCCAACCCCTCGACTTCCATAATCTTCAGCCTCCGGATATTGTACGTTGAAAATATGACAGAAGGTGTTCCACCGAGGAGCTTTCCTTCTTGTTCTTTCATATTTTACGACTTTCGACACAAAGCGCCTTAGTTGAACGGGAACATTATTATTGCCGCCATTGCACATATCACAACGCGAAACAACAAACTCCATAAGCTCGAACATATCGTGCCAGGCTCGGGATCTCGCAATAGTTCTACCTCGAGGCTCAAGGGGCAAACAACGCCCTTTCAAACGCAATTACTCCATCCATCTATCTATACATTCGTACCTACCAATTACCAACCCTCAATACCACTCGCAAAGATGTCGAACGATGCCGAAATTCCTCCTCCCGCAAACACCGCACCCATCACAGCCACTGAACCCCCACCACCCTACACACCTTCTCCCTCCGCCCAAGCTTCTGCTCCGAATCCCGGTTTCTGTCCCCTAGCGTTCAGCGAACGGCACGCAAACCGTACTCCAGGCGGTGGCATGACTGCGGCGCAATACTTCGCCCCGTGTGCATTCTGCAGCACTGTAATTGGGGATGGCATTCCAGCACTATATAAAGAGGGTTGGGCCAAGACGTGGGTCGATCCGAGTGTGAATTTTAGGTGGGAGTCGCATGTTCCGCCGACGAAGGAGGTGGAAATGGTGGAGGTGGAAAAAGAGAAAGTGGACGAGACGGTGGACGAGGTCGTGGACGAGAAGATGGAGAAGACGGAGGAGAAATCGGAAGATGAGGGCGATAGGAAGGTGGAAGGAGCGGAAGAGGAAAGACTCAGTTGTTGGCTTTGCTGGGAATATGAGGAGAGGTGGATTGAGCCGATGGCGCCGGACGAGTGGTACGTCCATCTGAGGGGGCATTTTCGTGACGAAGGATTTAGAGTGTGCAAAGGAAAGACCGGAGGAATGCAGAGGAGGAGGAATTGCGGTGTGACGCATTGCCCGAAGATACATTCCTAGGATTGCCGGATGCTATGATACATGAATTCTGGAGTTTAGGGAGCGTGTGTTATTCGTGATTATGAATTAATATCGAAGATAATGAATTAGTACTTGCCTATTAGCATTTCCCATTGCGAGCCAGGTGCGCTATCAAACTCTACATAACGCATCACCAATAACCTTCCATCCCTCATTTCCCACACATGGATGACACCAGAGCACATCATCAGGATCAATCTTCTTCTTGATCGCCAGGAGACGCTCATAGTTTTTCCCCCAGAACGCCGTCTGGAAATTGGGCTCATTTGGATCGGCCTGCAAACCCACATAAGCACTACATCAATAAAACAACATTACCCAAACATACCTCGTTTATATAAGCACCCATATCCGGTGCCAGTTTTCTCATCCTTCCACATATGTGTTAGTCATTAAGTCCTCCTGCTTTGCTTTCTCCGCGTCGTCAAAAGGTTGCCATGAAGTGGATAAAACTTATGCAAGTTAGCCAGTAGATTCACATCAAGTTTCCATTATAGAGGCATCCAAAAGGAAACGGTTGGATTTCTCATAGGAGTTAGGGGATAGAAACTTACGAGAATGGACCACAGTCCGCCTCCAAGCATCGTTCACAGCATTTCCACCTCCCCTCGGGACAGCCTGTTGAGAGCCCTTGCCACCCGCAAGATACAAATCAACACTCCCCTTACCCGTCTGCTTAAGCGCATCCTCCAACGCAGTAAGATTTGAGGTGAGGGCTTTCTCATCCAAGAGTCTGGAGCCGAAAACAGAGTCTCCGCCTGCATTCAGTGGGCCGTTATTGACTTTATACCAAGCCCAAAAGTCGTCGTGGCTCTCAACAGGTAAGACGGCAGATGAGAACTGACCCGGAGGAAACGAGGCGAGAGCCTTGTTAAGGGCGCCGGTGACTGCTGTGGCCAAGGACAGGGACGTATTGGCCGAGGACAAAACGGGCAGCATAAATATGCCGTAGTAGCCATCGACAGCGCCTGTGGTGTTCAGATCTGCGTTGCCAACGTCGGGCTTTATGTAGCTGTAGCCTGAGATGCCCAATGAAGAGAGACCTGGATATTGGGATGCAAAGACGGCAGCAGCGGTCCAATAAGAACTAGAACCGGGACCTGTCGCGAAAAAGACGCTCGCAGTGAGGAATTGAGTAGACGGGTGAGCCTGCATAGTTACCGAAGTGAGAACACTAAATGTCGAACCGCCGCCCTGAAGAATTTTAGTGAGATAATACTCGTGGAAGGATTATAATATAGCTGGCCGCTTACCCCTCGCATGGCCCAGAACAAATCAGTGTTCTGGCATTCGTTGATGGTTAAGATGTCGCCGCGCGGAGTCACAATCTCCATTTCCAAGACCTGATCCGCTGCCATCCCATATGTCGAGCTCAAGGCTCCGTGGCCACCACCGGTGAGATAGCCACCAACGCCAACGGTTCCTGCACCGCCAGAGACGATTGTTAGATTTTTCAAATGAGCTTGCTCATCAATCTCAAGCATTTGCAACCCGGCCCCCACGGTAATCGCGGGGACATCCTCGCTGAACAATGAAAAGTGGATGTACAAATGCCTGTAGCTGGTGAGAAATCCCTCTTCGTTTTCCCGACGCGACCCTTGCGCATTTTGGCAACAATGGCAAATACACCTCTGGAATACCACGCACCTTCGCACTCAATTGTACAAACGCAGTAGCCTGCGTTGTGAGTGGCCATAAACGAGGCAGTTAGGAGGCAAAGCAAGTCGGGATAATTACCTAGGTATTGAGAGTCGGCCACTTTGTGCAGAGGTTCGGCCACTTTTGCTGACGCGCGTTCTATCAGACACGAAATACACTGTAAGGTTCGTCCCAATAGAGAGACTTTGGGCCGCTGCTTTGGCCTTGTCTAGGGATCGACATCAACATACAACACCTCCATGCCGCAATCCAATTATGGCTTTTCCTGAGGATGGCTGCTGTGACTTATATACACCATCTCCCCTTGGGAGGTTGGATTGCCAATATGACACGCATTGTGCCTAGGCAGCGAGCCAGCCTAGATCGCATATGGCTTCCTCGACACTCGCTGGGACAGATTCATAAGCGAGCCAGCGTAGTGGCATATATCGTCTTCGCGCTTCGCAATCGACGACAAAACTTACCTAGGTGGGTACCCAGGACCTTAGGTTCTTAGCATATGGAAGTTCTCTCCCTCTAACCTACGCTCATCGACTTAAACCTGCAGTATCGTTTGGTTGGCCCATGGCCAGTCTCGACTCTCCTGTACTTGGACCTCGAGAGATAGAGGTGCAGAGTGACTTGATAAACCCCTAATTGCGACAAACTCAATGATCCCCGGCCATGATGATCGGTTTCCTAGAAGGTCGAGGTATTGCCCCTAAGAGCAACAAAAATTATGTTGTTGTCGATGAGCTCAGAGTGCTAAGCGTATATCTCGTAGAACGACGTGAAGTGTAGACGATAGATATTATTGCTGTGCGGTGCCTGAGTCCGGCTCCTGGCTCCCGACGCCGCACCCGCCTAGTCGCCAGCAATTTCGAGCTGACTAATTTCTGGATGGGTGGTACGAGTACAATCAAGCAGCAAATCAACCGGAGATCCCGATAACGTACATCTCTTCTCTTCATGGATTGATTCTTACACTGTGTCCTTGTTGGTCTCCACGCCCGCCAAACCTATATCCCTCGACGTTTCTATCTCCAGCCTACATCGAGTCCGAGCGGCGGAGCGCTGTGTTTACGGGTTGTAGATTGCAAATTGCCGCCTCCTATTCGCTCATTTGTCCTCGTCGACCTCCTTGAGAACTTGGCTGTTCTTGGGCCGGTACTCTCCCAAATCGATTTCCTCAGAGCAGACCCGAAGCAAAACAACCAAATTGTGCGGGAAGCGGTCATTGCCGCGCTTTGACATCCTGATCTCGTTGTCCGCTCTGCCACCAACCCAAACATGCAGGGCTTCAGTAATCCCCCCATCAGGGGTTTGGCCTGGACATTGGCAACAATCCTTCTTTCTGCTCGGCAAGCTATAGCTCACGGAGACCACGATATGGATAAGATTGAAGATGGCGAGGCTATGAGTGTGGATCCACTTGTAGGTTGCTTGCGCAGAGGAACGTATGAGGAGATGTATGCTGACGGGACTGTAGGATGCAATCTTATGGATTCACATCTTGTTGATGATGCTAAGTTTTGGCATCATTTTCCCCACGGGGATGGTTCTTGGGGTAGGTGCCACTGTGGATATATGTTGACTTTGGCTCACTGTTAAATCATAGATTGTCCGGAATCGATGGCATGTCCCGACACAAGTGCTTGGAACGGTGATCGCCGTTGTCGCATACTTCTTGGGACATATGCACAAAGGTCGACAATTTTCGAAAAACGTACACGCCTCTTTCGCGAATTGGTTGATGCTCATGCTGGTAGTTCAAGTTGTATTCGGGATATACCTCAAATTCCACATCACGAAGGGGTTTCACGGGAAGATCAGGAAGGTTGCTGTGCATGGCCATGGCATTGTAGGCAAGGCCATGCCGGTGGTCGCATGGGTTCAGATGATCTTTGGGGGCATTACTGCTCTGGGATTCTGCCGTGATGACCATTTGGGTCAATGTCTGGCCCATTTTATAATGGGTGGCGCATTTATCGGATATGGAATCCTGCTTACAATCATGATGTTGGTCGGCCAAGCCTGGCTCAAAAGGACTGGGCGATCGCAAGAATTCTTCGACTCGGCAGTCATTGCGGCGTGGGGTTGTGTCAACACTTTTACGGAACACAGATGGGGCTCCGCATGGGTCGCCAATGATATCCAGCATACCACGATGGGTGTGATCTGGTGGTGCGCAGGCCTTGCGGGTGTCTGGCTCAGCAGGAAGCGGGATGGATCGCCCAAGAGGAACTTCATCCCAGGATTCGTTATCCTTATTACTGGCTGGGGCATGTCTGGCCATCCTCAACATCTACCTGTCAGCACAATGGTCCACACAGTGTTCGGCTACACCCTTATGGCGGCAGGCCTTTCGAGAATCATAGAGGTTGCCTTTGTTTTGAGGGATCAGGCCACGATTTCTGAGGATGGGGATGCGAACAGCTTTCAGTACATTCCACCATTTGTAAGTTGTTGTATACTGTGGACGACGTAGCACTAACGATGGCAGTTACTTTATGCATCCGGGTTCCTGTTCATGGGGGCCACGGAGGAACAAATGAAGCTACTATCCGATGCTGGCATAACCCACGTCTCCTACGTGCTTGTCCTATATAGCTTTGCCTTCTTGATATTCTTATTTACGAACATGCTCTTGCACCTCTACGCAGTCAACTCCGCCCCGGCAGTCCCACCAAAGGATGGCGAAGAGCAAGCCAGGGCGCCGAGGATGAACGGTCATACAAGGGCATCGGATTCGAGGCAGGTTAGGGACGCAGAGGAGTTTGAACTGGAGGGTCTAATGAGCGAGGACGAGAATCCCCAGACTCCAAGCACGTTAGGGAAAAACCACGAGACACGTGCTAACTAAATGATTCATATTCTGGTGGCTACTGCACGGCCCGATTAATTGGGATTTTATATGTAGGATTTTATTGCGGGGGGTCATTGCATGGGCTGGCGTTCTTGGTTAGGTTGGATATGATAGAGTATGAACGAGGCACAAGCATTGTATTTGAACATACGCTTCTTCAGCAGCACTTTGCCGCTAATCCTAATCCCTTAAATATCCAAGATAACTTCACTATTGTCCACTCGTGCGCTGTTGCTAGTGGCGGCTTGTGTATCGAATGGAGTATTATATCCACATTCAGCCATGGCTCCTGGCCGTGACCAGAGACTCAATTCCTTCTCCCTCAAGGCTGCTCTCCTTTTTTCCCTATACAAAGGGATCTTCTAGATGGCCACTCAAATATAGCTGAGCGCACGCCATCCAGCGGCCTACTGGCGTTACCAACTTAACATCCTCGATATCGAAGGCTTTCGAGCCGCTCATCATATGCCCTTCATCCTTCTCAGCTCAGCCTCTACTTTCGTAGCAGCAGTCTCAATTTTCGCCTTCTCCGCTCCGCTCATCTTCCGCAAAACATAGCCCGCAACAACATTCGGTTCCCTACTCTCCGGCCTCCCAATCCCCACAGCAATCCTCTTATACTTTTGCCCCCTTAAACACTTCGCTATGTCCTTTAGTCCATTATGGCCCTTGGCACTAGCTCCCCCATCCCTAACCTTGACGTCCCCTATAGCAAGCTCTAGCTCATCATGCACGACCACTAGCGCCGCATCTTCGCCTCTCGTCTCTTTGATGAATTGTTTCCATGCTGCGGCGACGCCTGTGCCGGAAACGTTCATCAGGGAGCGCGACTGCCACAACGTAAAATCGGCGCCTGCGGAGACGGCCCCGTTGCCGTATTCGCGCACCTTCTGGAAGCCGGGATATGCTAGGGAGGATGCGAGGGCTGAGATGACGTTGTGACCTGCGGAATGGAAAGTGTTGGTGTATGGTGCTGGGTTGCCGATGGAGCATACCAACAGACGGAGGGGTGTTGCCATTTGGGCAATTTGGTGGATTGATAGGAAGTTTAGAGTTGGAGTAGTTGCTATCGAGCTGCCTTCTGCGCAGACATAGCCATCCCCACTGTCGTCGATCGGGGCGTTGCGTTTTTCTTGGTGTTTTGATCTTCTGGTGTTTTCCTTAGGCGTTGAAGCTGCGCGCTGGCTGACAGATTCAAGCTCGCTCGGCTGCGCCATGACCCCTGGCAACTTTGCACAAGGCTGAAGAAATGTAGAATAGCACGTGAATGGGAACCGTGCGAGTATAAAATTTGGCCCAAGCTCTAAACATGCGAAAATGGGATGCGGAATGTTACAGAGTAGAAATCTTACTTTGCAGTCGTATTGCTCATATACATATGTATACCGAGTCGAAGTGCATGACCCATCTCATCAGGGTTGTAGAGGGCTTTGTCACGCCGTTTCGGTGTGAAGAGTCATCCAACTGCGACTGTGGCGAGTACGCAGAGAGAGAGAGGCTGTGCTCACGAAGAATTACAACTTGCACCATCCAAGACAAGGGCATCACATCTTCCATTTTCAGTCCTGCCCGTATGCCCATGATCAAAGCAGCGGCATATGGAAATCAGACTCTGTTCCCTTGGCTCAATTATCCTTAAGCGCCTTACTCCCTAGCCCATCCTGGTATCTACAATGCTCACGTCCCTTCTAAACTGTTCCGCTAATGCTCAGTTCCCGAATCTCCTGCAAAACTTCCTCCACCCTACTATCCAGCTGCCCTTGCGCATACTGCTCTCTTGTGTCCGCATCCAGGTATTGTTGTACTTGGGCCATGCGGGAATAGGCTTCTGCGCAGAAGCGAAGCTGGATCTTGACAAGTGCTTCAAAGCTAGGATCGAGATAGGGTACTCGAAGGTCGATCAGCTGAGGAAGTTCGGTAAAGAGCTGTTCATTAAGCTGTTCATATGCCGCCTTAGCCATCTCTGTCTCCTTTTCCGCACGCGGAAGTTTTGTAACGTCCTTGTCGGGCTTTTCAACAAGCTTCTTGACCTTTGCCCGCATCGCATCGTAGTCGAGGAGTTTGTGGTTGCGTTTTTTGATACATTCGTTGATATCAGGGAAGTAGGCGCAAAATCGAGAGATGGGTTCTAGAACGGTAGTCCTGAGGAATGTTAGCGGTGCCCAGACTTGCTGTCGTTAATGCGTACCGATATGGACCATCGAGAGCTTTGATTGTTTCCGCGTCAAGATCCTCCACGGCTTGCTTATAACTTCTGCTAACGCCGTCCTTTGCACCAGCATCACCGTAAAAAGCGTCGATTGTCTCAGCGATTCTCATTTGGGAGGCAGTCATGGCTACATGGGTCAGCATATCATCCTCAAAAGCAGGCACAATGCAACTCACCTCGCAAAGAGTCTAAGTAACCCTTTGCCTCCTTTTGTAGCCTCATTGAGGCTGCCTCCATTGTGCGATATCGTCTGTTGGTTTGTGAGAAGTGGGATACCATGAACTCCATGTTTAGCTTACCTTTCCTCAACCTCATAATCACGGTCATTGGTTTTCTCGACATGGCCTGCAGGCATCTGGAATTAACAACGCTAACCCACAGAGATGCTATCAGGACATACCAGTCTTCATCATCACCTGCGTCGTCGCGCGGTTGACATTTTTCTTGAAGCCTATAAGTTCCTGGTCAGCGCCGGTCCGTCGAGATGGGGTTGGATTTGCAGCTACCTGCCCACGACATGATGGCGGGCTACAAGGGCGAGTGGATGTGTGCTAGTAGATGGATTGATGGATGTAGAGGGGAGAGAGTACGGGTGAGACCGTAGGTATATGGATATACGCAACGATATTCGATGTTCGATGTTCGACAACCAACTCAGTAAGCCTGGGGGCCGCCTGGTTTCCCACCCGAAGCCTACGTCGTGTGTGGCTGAGCGGATCCGGCAAAACATCGGCATTTTAGGCCCCACCATCTCTATCACAAAAATATTTCGTAACGACGGATCGTCGGTTTATATTATATTCACATTCACAACCCTTCTTCGACAATCAGAGGCCAAAACACCAAGCCAGAACCAGCACGCCTACCATGGCTTCCCGAAGTAATCCCAATGTTCCAAGCAAGCAGCGGCGCACTGCAAGCCGTGCCAAGGTCCAACGGCGCAAGTCAGTCAACAAAGTCACCAAGAATCCTCGAGGCACGGCGAAAAGCAATGTCCTGTGTCCCACCAGCGGGCCAGCCGCGCCCCTCTCGGGGAAGAAAGCAAAGAAATTAGAAAGAGCACAGAATCATGCAAGAAGAAGAGCAATTGAGCTGGCGATGGAGAACGAGGGCGAAGTTGAGATGATAGGTGAGTCTAGCTCGATATCAGACATTGGGATTCTTGGCTAAATAAGTTCTAGACCCACCAACCACGAAAGCGAAGACTGAAAATGCCGCCAACGAGAAGATGGAACTTGATGACATATCATGACCTGGCATAGAAATTGGCAAATTCTCGGGCACAAGGCGTACCGGGGGATGGAAATATGGGACTTGGCGTTCTTTCTTTTACCTATACCCCGTGGTATCTGTAGACATAGCGGGAGCTGTGTACATTACTCTCCTTATAAAAGGACAAGGAACTCTACACCCAACCCAACCTTCTTCCCAGAAAGCCCACAGCACCCATTGCCGCTGTGACTCCAGTGAAAACGATCAGGCTCCCGAAACCAGAACCATACCCAAGTCCGGCTTCCCCACTCCATGGATTTCCTCTCAGCAGAGATTCGCTCAGCGGGCCTGAAAGAACAGCACCGACACCCCGTCCTGCGGATATGCAGCCTATCAGCGTTCCCACGTCTGTCCGTTCATCCCGCTGCTTTACGACTTTAATGACGCCGGCGTTTGTGCTTACAAAGCCTCCAGCGAAGAAGCCATATAGAATACTGAACATGCAAAGAACAGGTAGAGCATCAGAAAGCCCCCAAAATAAAAACACTGAAGTGGCAGCTCCAACGCTACTAAGAAGGATTACAGTCGTGACATGGAAGTGGTCAATAAGCAAGCCCATCACGACCGTGCTGATGACTCCGGCAGCGTTGACGAGAGCTACAAGCATAGACCCGATTGACGGACTCAGACCAAGAGAACGAGCAAACGTGGGAAGATATATGCTGGGGATAAAATATCCGAGACTCTCAATGGCTAGGCCCATTAGGAGAAGCCAGAAAGTTGAAGTCCGAAGGAAGCCTAAGCCGTGGCGAGGTGATCGCGATACTGATGGAGTGGGTAGACGGGGTCGAAGGAAGTAGACAAGTGGCGAGGACAGTAGAACCAGAGTTACAGCCCAGATTCGAAGGGTTGTTCGGAACCCGTATTGCTCCAGGAGGAAGTTCATGAGAAACGGAATTACCAACCCGGCGACCCCAGTGCCTGCCTGATATTTTCACATTCAGCAACGCAGGAGGCAAAGGCTGGAGAATACTAACCCACATCACACCATAAGCGAAGCCTTTTCTCCTGATGAACCACTCATCAAGGAATATCAGGGCTGGACAATACACCGCAGCGCCACCCACGGCATACATTACGCCTTGGGTCAGGATAAGGTACCTGATTTCGTTTGCAAACGACGCAGCAATTAATGATATTGCCATAATTGGAACGCCAGCCCATTTGGACCGGTTGGCAAACCTAGGCCATCTGTTGTACGCTGCGGACAAGGGCACGCCAATCATGTACATGATCCCCTATATTCATTAGGCAAGTCAACATTGACGTCACGAAACGTACCGTTGCCGTTGTACCAATTACTGCAATGCCTGAAGGGTTCGATGAGAATGGTTCGTGAGTGCTGTAGTACTCTTGAAATACTCCAAAGGAGAAGGGAAACCCTAGATGTGTCAAGCCAACAACTATATATCGACTGGCTAAACTCACCCCATACCAAAGCCTCGACAATGAAACATGCGGCCAGGAACAACCACGCATCTTTTCCACCATCGGCTTGAGGCAAAGAAAACTCGGGTCTATCATTCAGACTATCGAAATCATGAAGTTGCGAGTCTCTTGGCTCGTCTCCCTCAATGGACAAATCGCCCAAGGCAATTCCGGATAAAGAACTCATATTTGGAATGATATTTTTGAAATATAATAGTCGGAGCGACGATGAAACGAATCCGACTATTGAGTGTGTCTTTAAGATCCAGGAGTGGGGGATGGGAATTTGCTGACATGGACAATTTGTGGCGCTTTTTCGTCTACCCTGCACAGATGACGATCTGAGGAATCATCCTACCTAGGTAGGTAGGTAGGCAGAAAACGAGCTGTGGTAGAGATCACCCCCACACAGTTTTACTGAAGGAGCAATTGAGACTCACAAAGGATGAGCCGAGAAACATGTCGATGTCAGATTACATTGAGCTGTAAGCTAAAATCTCCCATGTCTACAACAGATGATTGACACCTTTTCCCAGAGGCCGCCTGCCCCGCCAGCTCATCTCCAAACAACCCTCTTTTCTCTTACGGAGCCCAGTTGACGTATGATCCCAACCTTTTTAAGACCGACGAAGAGTACGATATGTCTCGCTCTCACTTATTCTACCCTAAGCCAGGCTAATTGCTGTTCTACTATAGATATTCTCACCTCTCTTATAATGCATTGATATCAACTCTTGTTATCCGATGTATGCGATCGCCTCTCCACGTATGAATTAATTCTGTTTAAATGAGCAGATCCATACAATGCAAGGAACTCTCCCTCAGAATCTCCAATTAACGACAAGTACGAAACACGGACAAGAGTATACTGGGTTCAATGGCCCTTGAGCGGACCCTGGAAGAGACCTGATTTAGGTGTAGAAGCAGAAAAAGAGTTCGGAGAATCAACTGTGAAATCTATAGTCAAAGTTGGATTCGCTGAATCCTATGAACAATTAATCGAAGATGCCAATCTGTGGCTCGAAGGGCGAGATGAGGTTTCTACAGTCCTGCTTGTCAAACTCTAAGAAAGTTTAGCATACTATGGTCTACTCTCTCTCGACTTGGACGAGCTAGGGATTCCTCTAGAGGGTTGGAAGACTCTTTTCCGCGACATTGCCACTGAAGGCGAATATGCCAAGGTTACTTATCAAGGAAGACAGTAGGTCGTCTTCAATGATTAGCTCAGGGTGATAAGTGTTAAATACACCACCCTGTAAGGTAATGTCTCAAATTAATGGACAGATTAAGAATTCTTGAAGCCAAGGTGCTTCTCAAGATCAATGGATAAAAGCTTACCACCAATTAACACAACCGGTGCGCACCAAGGAATTTCATGCAGAGTCGCAATTTCTATTTTGAAACGCTCTCACATATTGTCAAGGTACGCGATTACGTGGTTCATTTCTCGATAGACACTGTGTCTCCTTGAGCTAGTTATATGGTTATATTGTTCTAGTCTTCTATTGTTTCAACTTAGTAGCACAATTCGGATACTTACTGCATCAGTTTCAAGCAAGAGCCAAAAGTTTCAATGCATAAGGTAGGCTTTCAAAATTCCACTATGAGCGCCAGTGTGATATCTGAACAAGTGTGTACAAGCGGGATTCCTGTACTACGACATCCCTTTCCAATCTCAAAGCCAGTCGAAAAGTCCTATTCGAAAACCAGCCTCCCTAAAACCAAACACCAAAGACAGCCAACGCCCTAGCCCAACTCCGATCCCAACTCTGATTATCTCCCTAACAGCTGAAACTTAAGTTCCTCATTTCCAACACCATCTCGACCTCCATCACATCACTATACAACAGCTCACCCCCCTATGCTCTTCCTCTCTATAACCCCCATCCTGCATATCCACAATATGCCGCTGACTTTGTCGCCGGGGCTGTCCTGCGCGTAGGTTTGATCCCACATGCGAGGCAAACCTTCTTTGATTTTGCTGCTGTTGTCGGGTCGCATTTCCGCTCTGCATCTCTCGCTCTTCGGCGGGGTACATAGGGCCGGGCTCATCCCCAAGAAGTTGGGGACGGCGCTCCCAGAGACTCCTATGTTCTACTTGAGGTTGTGACATGTGGGCGGCGGTTGGGGTGGATGATGTGGTGTTGTTGGAGGGCTTGGGAGGGGCTTAAAAGGAGTTGGGTGGTCTTTGTACACCTTTTGCTCCTTGTGGCTTTTTATATATTGATTTTTCTCCCCGCTGGACGATGTTTCGAACTGAGTAATGAGTTTCCAGAAATTATGCTGTGGAAGCGACCCTGATTTCAACTTCGGCAGCCAACGTTATGACCGTCTCGAAACATAGTGTTGGAAGATAAAAAGGCCAAGAATGCAATATATTATAGACGCCAGAGAAATATAGCCGCTGAGATAATCACTAGTTTATTCCCAATCTCTTTGTTCTTTTGTTTCTTGCCAGAAGGAGGAGGCTGAGTCTCTTCGGGTGGGTGGCGCAGTGGCCCCCCTTTACTTTACGATGCTACCCCTGGTACGACAATTGGACGAATACCTGTGCCTCCCAAAGATCTGAAAATAGTGCACCCGCAAAAGCTAAAACAATTGTTTCCACGGGTGTTTGTTTCGAGAATGTGTTTCCAGCAGTCGCAGTTATGTGGATGCTGTTGGGCGGTACATACTCAGCGACCTGCCAGTCCCTGTCACCAACACAAGGATGCAAAAAGTCTACCCACGTATCTGCATTTCAAACTAAGATACATCCACATGAAACCTCACCTCAAAGGATAAATAACATGTCATACTCGTACCGTAAGTTTCATTCTCCTAGTCCTATGGCATAACATAGGAAACCTGCTAGGTCAAACCCCTTTTACTGCTGTAAGCCTTACCGAACCCAATATTCAATGATGGTAAATATTTCAACATAATTATCCTTCTTATATGTCTTCTTCTGCTATTAAAATACCCGGAAACCTTTGATTCGATTGGCGTCAGCATAGAAAAACGAGCGATGTGCATCCATAGCATCACTACATACTATGGTAAAAACCACTACTAGGATATTCGGGGCGATTGCTGACACTATTAGCGTATCGAAGGCCTCCCAAAGGATCGAAGGATTTAGCGCCAGCTGCGAATGTCTCATATTACGAGCGGCCCCTAGATTAGAGCCTCCAAAAGGCACAATTGAGAACCAAATCCACTCTATGGCGAAAATTATAAATTACTTATCTAATTGTTTTGCTAAACATTTCTTCCAGTTACAGTCTCCATATAAAATTATCTAGAGCAGAACCCTTCTGCGAGCCACTTCGCAATATGACCATATCTAACAACTACCTGAGAATGCAGCAGCTCACAAAAATACCGCGGCTAAGCCACCGGCGATAACAGAAAGCCCATACCTAGAGTTTCAGCTCCGTCAATAGCAACGGCAGGCTTGGTGCCTGTCGCAGAGGGCATACCAGTAGTCATGCCCTTAAACGAGGTGACAGTATTGCTGGGAACCAAGGAGCTGTTTGCAACCGCTGGCTTCATGACTGGCAGCTAAGCGGAGCAAGTAGCGTTAAGATCTATTGGACAGGTGTCGCCAATGCCGATACTCTCCAGATGGGTAAATTGGAATGGAATTACGACTACTGGAGGAGCGCATTTGTATCCAAAAATGGCGTTGAGAGCTTTGCCGACAGTCTCGAGGTCAGACCCTGCACTCCGAATGAGGAGGCTGACATTGTGACCTGTTGGATGAAGTGTCCGACCTCAGCGGAAGAGAGGGCCATGAACCTATCCCAGTAAGGATTAATCTTGGAAGCTGTAAGAAGACCTAGTTGTGAACAGAGGCCACAGATTGTTCGCCGCAGTAATTTCGATATCGGCAGTACTCGTCATGGGTACTCTAGGAGAGCGCCAAAGAACTTATACAAGTGAGTTAGGAGAAAGCTGTAGATTGTTAGTTAATAGTGTATGGCCATGGCTCAAACTCTCTTACTATTGCTTGGAGTTCATGTCGGCGGTAGCATTATTTTTTAGGAGTAATGTGGTCACATCCCCATCGTCATCGAGGAAATTGACAAAGCGCCTAACATTGTCACTCGTATTCGTGGAAACATGACTACCGTTGAGGTATGGTGCAATATCGACTTTTGTTCCGTTGAAGGTGCCTGGTGCAAGGATACCTCCTACAACCTTAATGGTATTGAGTTTTGTGTCTGCGTCACGTTAGCTAGTGTTGCAAGTTTAATAGGAAAAACCAGCGTACAGCTGCCAATGATAGCTGTATTGATGAGAGCGCTAGTAACATCTGCTGATTTGATGCAGTGTTGTTCATCAATAAAGCAGTGGTATTAGTTGCAAATGGAGGTGTTCATAAGACGCTGGGCAACAGCTCCAGTAACTGCGGCCATTACAACATCCTTGAAATGATTTCGAGGGAATATAAAGAGGAAGAAGGCGGTTAAGTAGCAGTTCATTTGCTTCCAGAAAAGGGGTACAGGCTAGAGCTTATGTGATGTTGACAGCCGATTATTAGAGACGCCCCACGAGAATGGGAGAAAACAACAAATAAACCGGGCTGGCAAGACTTTTCCATGGTAGGTAGCACAAAAGCAGCTAAAGAAGGCGGAGCATTTTGAGATTTTGCGGTCGAGGAAAAATCTGTGCGTCCAGTGTAAAATTGAACCATCTAGATTTCCAACACTTTTGTTACACTCGTAGCCAGATTCTAAATATTTCACATCTCCCTAATTTCAGCCTTAACCCACTTCTCCAGCCCGCCACAAGCGATAATCTCCTAGGTATTCGGTGGAAGCTCACCGACCTTCTGACTCCAGGTTGGTCCGCCCTCGCCTTCGGTCACGGATATTTTACTCCTCCTCAAATCCCACACGGGTTTCCAGCCAGTTCGCCGTGCCATGACCTCCTCCTCTGGAGGGCTGGCTTGCGTTGCTGGGGGTGGGCTATCCAAGCTTTGTCTATTCTCCTGGGCTTTCTTCACATCCGTCTTGCCCCTACTGCGGCCGAGGAAAATGTTTCCCTCAATCTTTGAACGAGACGAGGGACTTCCACGCCCATCAAAGCGTTGTTGATACTATTCCTACTAAATATATTTCCAAAAGACCCTACAACAACAAGAGGTATTTTCTTCGCCTTGATGGCCGTTGAAGCTTGTTCTCTACTCGATCCACAGCCGAAATTGAATCCTGCGACGAGGATATCGCCTGCTTTTGCAATTGATCCAAAGGACTTGTCGTAATTTTCCATGCAAACCTCAGCTATCTTTTCCACGGATATATTTCCCAGGATAGATGCCGTCGGCCGCATCGCAAAAGACGATCGCACCCTCAATTTTCTCAGGGAATCCAGTGAGGAAGTCTGTCAATTGCTCGTCGACTTCATCCTAGGTTGTTGCAGA
This sequence comes from Venustampulla echinocandica, assembly GCF_003357145.1. Lineage (NCBI taxonomy): Eukaryota > Fungi > Ascomycota > Leotiomycetes > Helotiales > Pleuroascaceae > Venustampulla > Venustampulla echinocandica. The sequence goes on from NW_022474210.1 coordinate 1,401,344, forward strand.
CTCGGATGTAGGGAGCCGAAGGTCGATGTCTCTGAACTATCAATAATCTTGTCTGCATCCGCTATTAACCTATCCAATGCATCTCCTACGCTAATCGCGCGGTTTTCCTCGGGAATTCCGTTTCCTTCCCCAAGAACAACCTTCTCTACCCTGACAGGCTTCTTGTACCAGCCCTGACCGCTGATCTTCCCGCTCGAGGTGCTGGCTGCTACAACTTCTGGGCTAGCGAGATATGCCTTTGTATCTAGAGATCCCATGCGTCCCTTGAAATTTCGATTACTAGCGCTAATTCCCACTTCTCCTGGCTCAAGCAAGCCAGTTCCGAGACCAATGCAGGGACCACAACCAGAAATGAGGGGCTTAGCGCCAGTACCAAGAAGTGCTTGTCAGTCGCCAGCTTCTTCGGCGGCTTTTTGCTCAGGTATTGACGCCGCCGCGGTGTAGAGTTCCACACCCGGCGAAATCTTGGCCGGGACACCATCTTCTGACACTTCTTTGAAGACTATCGCAGCCCAGCTGGGTCCGATGCACTTGAGTTTGCGCAGGATACCAAGTAGACATTGATTAGCTTTATATTTTTTTCGCTCGAGATATCGCTGAGGAGTGGCGACCTTGACGGAATTGGGCCCTGATACGTAGGGGGATAAAGTCGAAAGGTTGGTAGGGAGGCTTGGCATAAGTAGCCCCTTTATTGGCAACCAGCTGAGTCTCGAGTAAGTCGTCGATTTGATGATGGGTAAACCGTCTAACGGCGTCCTTCTCGTCAAACAATGCTGATGTGGTAGCCGTTGCCCTCATCCAACCCTGCAACGTCGAGTCGATCGGGAAATTTGCCATCAATGCGCCCCATTCCGTTGTCATATTCGCAATTGTCAACCTATCATCCACGGGTAGACTTTTCATTGTCTATTCGGAGCCTATAAATTCAGTTGCCATGTTTAATACCTCATCGGTGTTAACAATCCACACAATGAAACAATGACATCCTTTCCTGTAACGCCCCTAGGGTGTATTCTCGTGAAAGTAATCTTCGCGATAGAAGGCACTTGCCACCATGTCTTCCCTGTTGCCCAGCTGCTCGCCGCGTCTGTCCTGACTATTGCCGTGCCTAGGCAGCCGACCCCTCCATACATATTACTGTGACTATCACTCGCAACGGTCATGGTGCCCGGCCATGCATAACCCTCTTCCACCATAGTTTGATGCCCGATGCCTCTCCCGGCGGGATAAAATCAAAGTGATATAATCCCCAGACTTGACGATTTTGTTCGCTTGCAACCCGACGGCATATCGCTGCACAATCTTTTCGGTCAACGTCTGGGCAGCTTGGGGAGAGGGCTTCAAGGAGGAAAGAATGGCAGAGGAGGTAGGGTTGGTGGCTTGCGCATGGAACACATCTTGGAAGCGTTGCCCCGTCGCAGTGTACGCTCGCAGATTTGATCGAGGGTGTCAGAGAGGTAACAGGTCCGGACATGGTCTGGCCCTCAAGCGCAGCAGACCTGGATGTTGCTACGGCACAAGTTAGTTTCAAGAATATGGATGGGGATGGGCAGATAATTACTGATATCATCGCGCTTCCATTGGACTCGCGGTCACAGCATAGAGGCAGATCAAAAGGTATACTTCGTACTGTACTTCGTACTTCGTTCCTATATCATGAAACTTCGCCTTCGTTTCCCCAGACTTTTGTCCTCGGCTGCTGGGTCAGCGGCCGGTTACGGAGCCGATTTGCCTCGCTTCTTATTGGCTGGAATGACAGACATCGTACTAAAGTCACGTGGATTGATCCGACTTGCAGGTTGCCCCCAAAGTCAAGACAACAATATCAATATCAATACTAATAATACCTCTGAGGATCTACGTCTATCAAATGAAAAGAGAATCTTCCTTTAAACTCTCCCTCTGCGTACGTACCTGTCCAGGTATTTTGCCGCCTCAAGTGATGGTTTGCTCCGTATACCAAACAATCCCATGTCCACTAAGCCCCTGCGAGATATTAAGAGACCCGTTAATATTGCAATCGCGTGGCAGTGGCTGGCTGCATAATGATCGCCAAGCAGGCGAATCTATATGCTGCACATCATCAGTCCGCGGTTGTCTGCGTCTTACTTCTTACTTCTTACTACGTTACGTACCTGTACCTGTATTGCTGCTGTTGTTTCAATACGCTGATGCCGATCCTGCATCGGTCAAAGGGCCCGTTTGTCCAGACTCATTGAACAGCTTCCTTCGCCCACGTTTGACTTCACTCTGCATTGTCCAAGACGCCGGCGTCCACCAGTTGGCCATGACCCACCACAATCTGATGTTCTGGCGACCATGAAAGAGCTCCCCAAACACCCGCCAACGGCATTCCTTTTCTCCCAATGTCATGTTTGAATACAATACAAATATCCTTCGTTTGGGCCATCCCTCTTTCAGGGCCCTGGAAAGCCATGCGCTGAATCCATTACCGTCTATTACCTGTTATCAAGAACTAACCAACAGCTTACGCCATGGATGTCCCACTATTGCTGTCTCCGACGGCGCCTCGACTTCACCCCTACCGAACACACATCCGCAATGCCTCCCGATCACCGACTCGAGAACGGATCACCGATGATATTCTTGCCGATCTCTCTCCTGCAACCACCCTCGAAGCCTTCGCGAACCCATCGGGCAGACTAAAAGCTGGTATTGAAGCTGCCACACCTTCAGAGCGCGCGTTTGCCATTAGAGCTACGCTGGCATCGAAGAAAATCCAAGAATGGGTTGATGAATTGTCGAGTTGGTCGTGGCCAGCAGAAGGCGGCTCGAGAGGGTTTCGAGTGCCCGTACCGAGAAGGACGACATGGTTCGATAGAGGGGATGATGTGAGAGGCATGTTGAGCGGTTATGAGCAGAACGACAACAGACAATCCGACAAGGAAGAATATATTGGCAGCCTGCTTGCAGAAGATGTTGACCGATATGAGGTTCGGATAGAGGAAATAATGGAGGATATGGATGATCTTAACGTTGAAGAAATTAAGCGGCAGGTTTTGGATACACATTTCTCGGCCAGGTCTCGACCCTCATCATCGTCATCGAATGCGCCGGTGCCCAGTCTATTGGCATCATACACAAAAATGGATGATCTTACTGCAATTATCACGGCTACCGTCCTCCAGGCTTTACCAAACTTGTCAAGATTGAATCGGATGATGGATATTTGGAGCATACGGCTTGCAGTCTTAATGAAGGTCCCTCGACTCTTGCTGGCGCTTGAAGATGCGGAGGCTGCGCTGATATCCGGATGGAAAACACTTAAACCACCCAGCCATCAGGATACCCATGACGCTAATGGTGGAGCCGTAAAGGCGCTCTCACGACAAGCGTTCGAAGCTATGAGAAATTCTCTGCAAGACAAAGTCAAAACACTAGGACAAGATCTAGATTACATGTTAGATACGCTTGAAGGTCGACAGGATACACTGCCCGAAGACTGGTTAGACCGCATGGAAGTTATTGAGCAGGATTACGGAGAGTGGGTTGTCGCTGGGGACCGAAAGATCCGAGAAGCGGAATGGGCGAAAGAACAGAGTGTCGAAGACGCGCGCAGGTTGAGGGAGGCAGAAATAGGTGAACGTGAAAGACGGATAGCCGAACAGGCCGCCGAAGATGCTCGACTACTAGAGAAAGAACGGGTGGCTCAGGAGGATGCTCGACATAGAGTAGAGCAAGATGCAGAGATGAGGAGGTTGGACGAGCAAAGAGCTACTGAACTGGCCCAACAAAACGCCGAGCAGGCTGTGAGAATGCTAGAGGAAGGACGCGCAGCTCAGGAGGCCCGGCATAAGTCAGATCAAGATGCTGAGGAAATGCGGAGATTGGGGGAGCAGAGGGCTGCTCAACTGGCCCAACAAAAGACGGAGCACGATGAGCAGGCTGCGAGAATCCTGGTGGGTGCAAATAATAAGCATTCGGGGGGTGCAAAAGCGGCCTGTGTTGAAGTATTGGGTGCCGAAAAGGAGACTGAAGAGGGGAGGACAGCGGAGGAACATGCGGGCGAGGCTATTGCGGCTACACACCAACTGGACCAAATATATACTGAAGCTACGCCAATTGAAAACAAGGCGGACGAAACTCCTGTGCCGCAGCAGAACGAAACCACAGCAGGGGAAGGGGTAAGTCAGACCGGATGTTCTGAAGAACCAGAAGCCCTGGAAGGACTGCCAGGAGTCTTTTCGGAGGCCTTACGTGGTGTAGCAGAAGAGCCTGCCTCAAGCAACCTCATGGAGTCCATAAATACCGATGCGACTGACGACCATCCGACACACCCCGCTGAACCCGACCAAGACTCTCAGCAAGTCCGCCATGCTGCCACGCCTGATAACAAGCGCTCCGCAAATAGACCATCTAGGCCGTCCTTTGAAGCTACTGTGGAGGAGCCAGGCAGTTCGGAGCCGGCGTCAACGTTTAACGCTAATGGGAATACCAACGGCACCTCCACGGCCATTGATACCAGCTCCATGGGCTCTTTTGGAGCATTCATCCCGGCTACCGACTGTGATATAAGTATCGCGACTCGTCGGGATAGTGTCTCATCTGATACGGCGACAATCGTGACGAGCTGGGCTGGCGGCACCTCCACTTCTCCAGCTATTACCCCAACGCCAGTCAGTACTGACATCGAATATGTTCCTAATATCGCTGATCAGTCCCCAACCGCTGGTCGGATCGGATCGCGGAGACGGGCTTCCGGTGACTCGAACCGCCCAGAGCCGCTGCAATTGATCCTGAGCACCTCTAGACGACAATCTATGGAATCACCTGCGAGTCCCACCTTCTCTGTTTCGGACCTATCTGATACCTCCACACTCTATGTGGACGCTCCTGTTCTTGATAATATTGATGTCTCAGAGGCTCCCTCCCTTTCAAGTCCTAAAAAGAGCTCCAGCGATCAACTTCAACAGCAGATCTCCTCGCTCCTTGAATCGATCCCAGCTCGGATTCACCTTACTTCAGAACCAGACCTCAACCCTGGTAATACTCTTAAACTGAAGAAAACGCGTCGATCCGTGACCCCATCTCCTCGGTCGCACTCAAGTCTTAGCAACCGGGCACCAACACCTTCGTTCTTACTATCACCCGCGTACAACAAAACCACCTCCCGACCACGGCCTCAAACCGCACACCCAGAAATAAAACTGTACCACCTTTCTCGTTCTACGGGTGAGGCGCCTATCAAACTTTTTGTCCGCCTTGTTGGGGAGAGTGGCGAGCGGGTGATGGTCCGGGTCGGCGGAGGGTGGGCAGATCTCGGTGAATATCTTAAGGAATACGCAAGCCATCACGGACGACGAAGTGGAGTGGAGAAGGACAAGATTGAGATTCAAGATATACCTCGGCGCGTTGTCTCCAGCGCTTCCACGACGTCGTCGACTGCCACCATCCGTGGCAATGAGAGCGGACGAGCAAGCCCTATTAATCAATTCCGCCCGGCCTCGGCATTTGACCGCCCCATGTCTAGTTTGAATGTCAGGAAGACTCGGAAATCCCTAGGCCAAAGTGCTGTATCCGAGAGCGTCCGCAGTCCTAGCACCCCTCTCCCCACTCACAATAGGCGCTCTGTCGGCGAGACCCCGCCTTCAAACACAAGTGCTCGTAGTAGTTCCCATCTCACTTGGACTGAGGACGACATTTCGCTAGGACTCGCCGGACCAAAGGGCAAGAAAGTCATTATTAGCGAGCAAGATCAAGAATGGGTGGAAAGTATGAAGGATAAGGTTCGTCAGGCGAGCGCAGAGAAAGATCGCGAGAGAGAGAGGGAACGCAGGGCCCGGGAACGAGGAACCAGTTTTGGTGAAATGGAGAAGGTTGGTGGAACCAAGCGATTGTTTAAGAAGAGTTGAAGCGACATTATGCGGCCGGTGCGCTTTGGATGTGCTTCCGGGGTTACCCGCATAGCGCTAGATCGTGGAGTCTCTCGGCGCTCAGCAACATTGAGCGGGGAAGAAACAATTCAAGTGATTGGGTTTTGACAAGGTAATATGCATTTATTCGTAATTGGGAAGCATATACCTGGGTACGGAGGATTTTTCATTGCTGGAGTTTTGTTACATAGCGACTATATCAAATACCCCTTTTTTTTGTTTATGATAATACTGATGGTACTATTCCATTATTCCCGTCGATTGACAGGGCAATGTTAGAACTACTGGCCTCCATATGAAAATGCAACGAGCGTGCTGTGGAATCCAACTATGATACCTAATGTCAAATGCGACGCGTACTGTAACGATCGAAGTAGGACTTAATATTGGCTATGGTCTCACAATTAGAACGTCTTATAGACCGAACCAATACTACCCCAGGTGACGATGCTTGGAGACCCTGTTCTTCTCTTCCGAACTTGGATACATGTACCAGCCCCTCAACATAAAAACTATGGCTACCGTAGGCTACTTAATCATAAATTATACCATGCATCATCGAAAAAACTAAGGTCATCGCAGAGCCTACAATCTACAGTTTAAGATGAGGCTTGCCCATACTTTTAGGATTATACAGCGTCTTCTAAGTCAGTCTACCGGGAATACGTATTAGGGAATCTCAGTACGGCTCTGTACACGCCAAATGTGATAGACTAGGCGGCACTGAACGCAATATATCCAGAGTAAAGCCGCCAGACAACGATAGCGAACCCTCTCCCTCGATTATAGGGTGAAAATACTAAAATTCTAGTATATTTCGGTTGTCCGTTGCTCATTAGTGCCTGTCATAGCCTTGTTCTCACTAGACAGCAAACGGTGGAGTGTCTAACCTCGTACGGATATGTAATCAGAACCGCAAAGAATTTAGAGCTTCCGGCAGCACCTATCCTCCCTCCCAAGTCTGGAGCCTGAACCCACATTAATTATTGTTCGTCGCTCAGAAGTAACCTCTCTTGAAATTTCTTTAGGTGGTTTTCGTCTGTCCGTGCAGAACTATAACTTGCTTTCTGCAACACTTAAATACCTTGCTCTCAAATCTCGATAAAGTCCTCTGGCTCCTTCCTGCCGAACAAGCTGTATCATACAACTGAGCCTATTTTATACCTCTGGCCGACCATACAGCCCGCTTTCACAGAGAGAAGTTTATCAAGTTGAAGTCTAGCCTTAACAAGCCATATCGGATTCATTGCCACACTCGAAACCACACTAGGAGTGGCCGCTGAAAGTAGATACACGAATTCCCTTGTATGGCCCTCGTATACTCCCAGTGAGATTATCCACTTGCCATTGCTGTATGTTTAGAACTTTATCGCGCCAGCGGAAACAGCACAACGAGGTTTTGGCCTAGACCAGTAAAAGGTGCACACCAGCCTTCAGTATGGTATATTGAGACAAGGATATGAAATGTTTCGCGTAGGTTGGGGAAGGGGGAGCAGAGAAGAGTTAGCAACCCAGAAGTAGGTATATTTGAAAAGTCCTGAGAGCCAGGAAGCTGGGGACGATATAAAGCTAGACTGCAACCTCGTTCTAATGACGTCCAAAGGTAGGGTGGGAAGGACGAGTAGTAGTCATCCTATTAGCCCTAGTTATGAAGCTAGCATGTTGAAGTGCTAAGCAAACAAATACCCACTAGGGATAAAATGGAACCATGCCCATGTGCTTTTGAATACCACCCGTTACCTAGCTATTGCCTCACGATCATTACTAGCTACTTTGTCAGTATCTAGCCGGGGGGGCTGTGCTTGGGTGAAGATTGAGAAAGGATTGGGTCTTATGTGCACACTTGGCTTATGGGTGCCGTCGTAATAGACATGAAGAGCGGCTAGAGCCCGGGAACTCAATTTAGCCGCAAAGTTTGTGCTTGGAATGAATGTAAAACTTAGTAGCAAATTGGAGGAAAGAGACATTTTTAATAAGAAACGCGCTGGCAAGTCGTTACTCTTATTGATAATCACAAGATGTACCTGTAATAGTAGTCGACAGCTAGAACGGCTATTGCTCGTTGGAATATATTCTTGGCCAATGGACAATTTGCCAATGATAGTATTAATTGGGCACTACGCCAAGAATTGACTTTGACAAAAAGCAAAAACCCCCAGGATTTTCGACACTAGTAGTAGCTACAGGGGTACTTTAATAGGTCATAATGATAGACATAATACCAGTGTAGGTCTTTTTATCTGCTATTCCTATAAGACTAATACCGAATTTGCTTAAGATGCAGGCACAGACTGATGTCACCCAAACCGGCTGTGATATATAAGATGTATAAGCTCACGACCTGGTAAAGGACTCCAGCGCACCAATGCCCTACCGTCAAGGGGATATTGCAAAGGTACGCGAATGTGCCAAATAGTTGCAGGCAGAAGGCGGAAATTCTAACATACGAAGTGCTTCGGACAGAGGGTCAAAATAGGGGGGTTACCCTTGTCCGGAGTTAAGTGGTTGCCGAACCCCTATTCCGGCTGCCGGCATCGCTAATATTTATTTACCTACTCGAGTAGGTAGGTAAATCTGAATTTCTCACATCACCTCGAACGTTACCGGCCATAAAGAGTACCAAATGATCACAGATCGTTAGCATTTGCCTCTTCCATATTCAGGCCTTCCCATCCTCTAATATCGCACACACTTGTTGCAGTGCTCGGCCACGGTAATTACGTTTATTGCTCTCTGCCCCGAATTGAGTTGCGCCGACTGAGACCGGAGGATCAGGCTCCAAAGTCCTACTACATTTAATTATTTGCCCCAGGAAGCCGGCTTTCCAGTGGTTATCTATTGGACGATTTTGAACCGCTAGAGCCGAGGATAGTGGCATCGTTGGTCTAAACACCTTTCCACTGGGGACACGTTTTCTAACCGTACACCGATAATTAAATGCCGACCGTACGCCTCCAAGATGATGTACTTCCACTTCTGCGTCTATCCGGTATAACTTCAGCTCTCCTAGCTCTTAAAACAAAGACACAATAGCCCACGAGAGTAGGAGCAAAGCATAGCCTGTACCTGGCGAGTACGCCGCTCTCAACGATCTAGCAGCGCCGACACCAATTCCAACCCTCCGAAGGCAAATCGACCGAATTATAAGCCAATTAAGGAACCTCGTGGTGAGAAACCAAATTACAAGTATAACAGATAGTCTTCTCATGATACTAGGCAACTCTCGTTAGATAACTGCACATTTCCTAATGGATTCGCCAACCGGGACGAGCTTGCTTCACCTTTGCCGGTACAGAATATTCACGAGAGTCATGAGAACTAACAGGCATATCTTGAAGAACGTCGCTCGTAGGGACTAGCGTAGCAGAGAAATGTCGAGCATGAGGCCGATGAGCAACGGTCCGTCGAAGGCGGCACCTATCACTAAGCTTCTGGGGATACGCCAGAGACGAATATTCGAACGGCACGAGGCCCTCGAGCTTTAAAGCTAGACACCGAGATATATACTGCGCCATACCTGATCTCATTCTCGATCTCCTGTACCCTCGCAAGACTGGGACTTCAAGCACTAGCAGCATATCCTAGAGGCCCAGTTGCATCCAGTGAGCTTTAGGCAACGGTTGGCGGAAGCATGATTATGATTTCAGGGGGGATGGAATTTAGAGCCGGTGGAAGGAATGAAGACGCCAAAGTAGAAGGGAACAAGACGGACGATTCTAGCGGAAGCCAAGAAACAGTTCAAACCATGGTCGAGATCGGCACACCCGACCATGAAGATCGCGAAAAGAGGAGGATAGAACTTCAAAACGCCCACAAGGCTATAAAGCTGTCATTATTCTTACCGTCCGTCTTTATCTCTCGGCGCAAAAGGTCTGGGCCAACCTAGCCATCGGCCTCGAGCACTTTACTCCTCCCATCCCGCTCTTTCTCACACGCAATACATTTGATAGTTGTGTCGCAATATTCTCGTGGGATCTCTGGCTTGGCTCAGGCATTCTCGTTATCTAGCCATCTGATCGGCCTCAAGGATTTGCAGCACGTTCGGGCATGGGTTGGGGCCAGGAAACCTGGCTTGGCTGGGTCCTGTTCGCCCTCGCTATGCCCTACTAGGCTATATATTACGTTTCTACGGCTCAATACGAATTGATGGCATGGTAGCGAGCTTTCCTGTCGGGACATTTATTGTCAACATGTTCAAGACGGCGATTCTAGGCAAGTATTAAGATTTATTATAGCACGCACCACTTGGTGCTGCTGAAGGGAGTATTGGTGGAGGCCAGGTGGAATGTCAGGGTTAGCAGGGTTCCCAATATGGCTTTTGTGGATACTTGACGGCAATTAGTACTTGAGTGCTTGATCTAACGAGTCGAAGGAGGAGACATGATATGTATATTGTGGGATTACTTTGAGTGTTGGAGTTGCATTTGTGGTGGCTATATTGGGGAGTTTGGTATGGTCACGAGACGTTTTGCCGGTAGTCTGTCTAGTGTGATGGTACGAGATTTGCCTCTTCATTTTAGTTTATTTTTGATTCATTAGTTCATTCATCATAAATCATCATATGGTGGCGGCGAGGTATCATACCCTCGCAGTGAGCTATATATTGCTGTAGCGCCATGTTGAAAACGAGAGACTGCCGGATTAATCTCATCTAAGTTTTCGTTCCTTTCCTCGGCATATGCTCTGAGCCTTGTGTCGTCGGGTGGGTAGTGAAAGACTTGCACTGGTAGTACCAGCTCCATGACACCGTGGTACAATCCTTTAATGCTCAACTGAAGCGCTAAGGTGTATTGGTGGGCTGATAGTGGGTTGGAGAAAGTAGGCAGCAAAGTCTTCCCAGCATGGATAGGAACTTCGAGTGTGGTTGTCCAGATGCAAGGTTCTATATCCGAAGATACAGTTGGCTCTAATAATTGAGGTTGGCGTTCTTTTCTCCAAGAGATTTCCCTATACTCCCGAACTTCGGAGACCTTTTTCTCGTCACGGATTCTCATATATGGGTCTGCCTTTGCAACGGCCAGCGTTGGCATTCGGTCTAGTCTCCGAGTCGAATAAAAGGTCCTGCTTCGCAAGTGCTGCTTCACAACAAAATTCCATTCACTAGGCCGCGCATTTAAATTACAGGAAGAATTTGAAGTGAAAACAACGCTTAAGACTGCGAATGTGGATGTCCTTGGAGTTAAAGTCAGGATATTTAACGGTGAAGGTTCTGCCGATGAGATTTCTAGGATTCCAAGCGGCCGTCCCCATCTGTATTGCTTCAGAGGTTTTGCTGTGCAAGGTCTGTATTCTCGTGGGAAATCCTCTATGACAAGAGGTGGTGCTGCAGGCGTATAGGGCATGACTATAAGCTCACGCTGTTGATTGGGTCCCAAAAGGATTTCCACAGGTGCACCGGTTCTGATGCGTTTGATCCTGAGCAAATAAATTATGCTCGGTTGTGCAAACCCCAAAAGCACCAGCCCTTGTTTGGCAGATGGGCTTAATTTGAGGAAATCCGGGTGAATATCCGAGTGAGGGGAGATGAGCTCGTCGGGGACAATGAAACGAAATGGCACGCGATGAATCCAAAGATGGCTATTGTAGCATCTAGTTGAGGGATCTGAAAATACTTTCTGCGTCTCATGCAAAAACTTTTGTATAAATCCAAATATGAGCTTATGGTGAGCTAACAGTGTGATACGGATTCTCCCTACCTGAAACTCTGCTGTCGGGGGAGGTTTGAACGAATCGTTCTCATTTCCAGGCGCAATCCAAGTCCGGATGAGACCTGAAGGCATGTTTAGTGACAGCGGGAGCAACTTTGATATAAAAAGCAGAGTATGCTCGTACCTTCAAAGGAAATGTCGATTGAAAACTCGAAGCTGCTGTTGCACACTACTTCTAAGTGACCCTGAATCTCATCGCCGCAATGCCGTACCGGGGGCTCAGGACTTGATTTGGCTGAAGATGTATCCTCCGGGAGAATTATACGAACATCCATCGATGTCGGAGCCCGTCGATCCATTATTTGGATTTTCTCCTTCTGTAGATGCGGCAACACCGCTTTGATATTCATCTGAAGCGTATTTGTGTGGCAGAGCTCGCCCGGTTCAGGAGAGGGACCAATCTCGTTAATCTCTCACTGAGAACAGGGAGCCGTCCTCGGCGCTCTACATGAAGGCGTGAATACTATCCATATGTAAAGGTTGGTATGCTTTATATGCAAGTAATATGTTCAACCGTGCATTCATTTTATACTGATACCTGATCGGTGGCACGCTGGCAGCATCTTGACACTGTGTTTGGTAGCATTCCGGGCACCACGGCTTACTGGTATTCGTTGAAATGGCAGGTGGCGTATTTGACGGAAAGGGATTTGCGGATATTCAGGATATGAATTCGAACCGCAAGAACTCCGCGGCATCCCTTCAGCCCCGACGAACATATTGCAACCACCACGCTCGCCTAGTTAAAACTGCACGAAACGACTTTATGTTAAAATATACCTAGGTTATGATATCATGGCAACATTTGATTATTCTACGGCAACTGCAGTGCTTGCTCCTGTTAAAAAGCATGTCGCTTGGTACCGTACAAGTACTACAGGAAGAATTAACAAAACTATCGTCCAAGCAATCTACAATCTCCGAATTCCCGTCGCATTCCGAGGCTGACCGCTTGGATATTACTCACGTCGGGATTGCCCACCGAGTCAATCATGTCGGCTTGGGCTATTCCTCTTCTCCCCTACCCCATCTAGAGTCTGGACGGGCATTCGGACATGGGATTTATGCGTTATCCTGACATCTTAGCCTTCCCCCCGAGAGCCCATCGCCAACCTTCAGCTTACTACCGCTACCTTGTAGATCTCTGATCCTTTGTTGTCAGAATTTCGGCCTTGAATATGGCTTCCTCCTCTGCCGTAGGTCCGCGGCTATCCTCCGCGAATTCAGCGTCCTTGCTCCCTTCGTTTCGAGCAACGGCATCTTCATCCTTGGTAGTATTAGCGATCGAATTGAGGAAATCGTAAAAGCCGTCGTCTTGTGAGGGCAATTGGCTCTAAATCGCTTATTTGGCTTTGGTAGAACCCCTTTCTAACCTAGCCGCATTATTCCTGCATTTCACAGTGGCAGGACACTCCAAATTTATGAGAAATTGTTAGTATCCAAAATAGTATGTCCAGCGACAAAGCTCGTGGCACTTCGTAAAGCCAATTTGGTCGCCGACAACATATGAACGGGCTTCCGTCGCTCCCGGATCCCTTCATGCGATCCCGGGCTATCCGCCAACCCCAGGATGCCAGACTTGAGTATCGCAGCCAACCTTGCCTTCTAGAATCTGGAATATTGAATTAAAACCACGCACATCACGGAAAAGGCCGCATACTAGTGATTAATCCAGGGCGAATTTCGGTTTAAGACTTTGAAGGGTCACAAGGACAATGTGACATCATTGTATTACCAGATCCGGAAACTTCATACCGTGATTCGTCTTCGAAGCCCCTAAATTTCATGTACCTGTTTACATGAGTGGCTAAAGCCTTGTGTGCTCTATTACACAACGAGATCACATATACTACCCCGCTATACAGCAGTGATATATCTCCGCCCCGGGCTGCCGGAATGTTACCCCTCTGGGTGTAGGGAGACTGAAAGTGTGGTATTTAGAGAGCTCCTGTTCCTTTAGGGAATCTTCACCTAATCCTAAATTCATTTGAGGAAAAGAAACGGCAAAACCAACACCATGGCTTCTGAGCAAGATCACGCGCAATCCTCCAATTTTGCAACGCAAGATATGGGGGCCCATCACAATATCAACGGAGCGGAACTTGAGAAACTTGCTAGACACCACCCAATCACGGTTTCTCAAGTTCCTGTCCCTCCATTTGAAAAGCTTGCAAATCCCGGTCCTTTGGGTCTCATCGGTTTTGCCGTCACTACCTTTGTCCTAGGCCTATACCAATGTGGAGCAGGGTGGGTTGTTTTTATCTGATCCTTTTTCTATCGACATGCTAAGTGTGACCCATCAGGCTACCACATTCCAATCCACACGGCAAGGTCGGGCCTGATCAAGCTGTGTTTGGGCTAGCTATCTTTATGGGTGGCTTTGCACAGTTTGTAGCCGGTATCATGGAATTCCGCGTTGGGAATACTTTTGGTACAACTGTACACTGCTGTTACGGCGCCTTCTGGTTTAGCTACGCCATGTTCTTGGTCCCCTCCCTGGATATTAAGGGTTCTTATGCTGGGGACGATAGAGCCTTCTCCTTTGCTATTGGGATCTACCTCATCATATGGTGTTTTCTGACGTTCCTCTTCCTCCTCGCGGCTCTGAGGACAAACTGGAGCATTGTCGGCGTTTTCTTCTTCCTCGTCCTGGCCTACCTTTTCCTCTCAATCGCCCAGTTTATTTCAACTCAGCATCCCAAAGCTAGCGTCAATGTGAACAAGGCAGGCGGTGCATTCGCAGTAATTTGCGCATTTCTCGCCTTCTATGCTGGAGCCTCGGGACTGATGGTTCAAGAGACGACATTTGTACGGTTTCCACTTGGTGCCATATCCTCCGGTACACCCAGCAATGTCAACAATGCTTAAGCACTCAAATTCAACATGCTGTTCTCACGGGCCGAGGACGATCAGTTATGGGAGAGTGGTAAAATGTGATGTGAACTCTTTTGGTAGGATGTTGACTAGTGGATAAGGTGTATCTCATATAGCTATAATAATGTGAAAAACTTATACATATTGGATAGACTGTGATACTAATTCTCGGCGGACGAAGCAACTCTACCGGGTCTAAAGACTCAAGCTATTTGCATCAAAACTTAGTTAACGAAGCTAACTCTAAATTGTTGGGCTATACTTAGTGACATTGGACAGGAAGAACTACTTGTCAGTGCTAGGACTAGTAGAGCTAGTTCAAAATCTTCCGCCTCTGAGATGCGGCTGTGTCGCTCCAAGATAACATGATATGGAGACTCTTCAGCTAACATATTCGCACTACGAAAGGAAGATAGTAACATGAGTTTAAAAGGTTGCCAGGTAAGCTAAATATTATGTGGTGCAACTCCCGGTGATATTTCCCCAGACTTGGCCCCCGCCATCAATTAATTCTTTCCAAGCTTTGACCGCCTCTCTGTAGAGCTATTAATGATAAACGTTAGAAGAGGTCTTCTTTAACTCGTGCATATGATTGGATCATAAAACAGTTAAATATATGTTGCTAAAGTGGCATATGCCGAGGGCAGCAAATCATAAACAACAACGGATAAGAGTAGCTATTATACACTTACAAGTGATATAGTCGAGATGAGAAGCTTCCCACTTCTGTCAAGGATTTGGAGGCCTTAAAACGATGGAACGAGTTGATTGATTCTAGTAATAGAGGTGGAGGAGAAGTCCTCATTATATACAGGTAAAAGTGGGTTATATTTGCCACAGTAGGAATACTTCTGAAAACTCTGTACTAGGTGGTTCCCGCTAAATAGAGGTAGTTATTTGCGAGAAAGTAAAGTCGCTTGCCATGCCATTTTCGCAAGGAACACTGTACACATATATCTCATTGTGTAGGAAATACTATGAACGGTACATGCTAGCAGATTCCGTAGCGGTATTCAACAACGAAAGGGAAGAGATAGCCAAGTTTAGCTTAGAACCCCCCCGCCACGCACTAGACTTCATTTGCCTCGAATTCATCTCTCGGAATGAAGCCTCCGATCAGATCTGCCATCCCTATAGCGCGGAGCTTTGGAGGCAGTCTTCGCCTTGGAGATAGGAACAACTTCCCTCGGCCCTTCGATAGCATCAGCGGCGCGTGCGATGTGTCCTTGCCCGGTGAGTCCTATTACCATGTACATTAGAGTCAACATCTTCTCTGGGTTCTGTAACGGCAGACACCGATAGCTGCTGGGGCTCAAGTGGAAGTGAGATACCCTTTGACGATTGTAGTAGAGTTATTGGAGTGTGGCCAGATGGTGTAGCTGAAGAGTTGGGAGCGACGAAATCGTCCTGTAATTGCTGTGAAGATACTGGAACATCGGGAGAAATTTGTGTACTGCTCGCATTCGTCAATGCCCACAATGCATCTTTCCTTTCAGTTGCCCACTTGTAGCCAATGTCTTGAGCATTCCTAGTATGCTTGTATGCCTTCTTAAAGTCTTCGTACGAAGCGCAGGGATTATCACAGCTTAGAAGATACTGATGATATTCTAGACAAGCTGCGGTCTTACCGGTAGCCTCTGTACTAACGACTCCACTGCCAGCAGATTCGCAGATTACGGGATCTGACGGTGTAGGAATCTGCCGCGTATGGTGACCATAGAAGTTGAGATTCTCACCATTGTATCCAACTGTAAGAGCTTGTGTTGTCCCGCAAAATTCGACATTGGATTTGTTAATATGTGTATGCACAGCATATGCTCCCTCTGTCATAAGTGCTCCATTATAGGCACATTGTAGTTGTGCTACTTGCATGCTGCCGTTATAACCCTTTACTTCAACAGCAAAAGCCGGCATTGCAATATCATATGAGGTAGGAGAAAGTGCGCTAGACAATTCATCGACCACTTCCGGAGGGTAGTTAGTCTTACGGTAAGACTCGAAAATATCTGGTTTGGCATTACTTAAGCCAGTAGTCAGGTGGTTGTCGACGTCCGACCAGGCGTAATTGGCGCTCTGTCTGTAGCCTGAAATCATTGCCTCGCGCGACGTCCGTTTAGAAAGGAATGGGTAAGCGGAATACTGGATAGTAGCTTCGTTCTGGCATCCTTTTGTAGCTGCTAGATACTGGTTGTAGTCTAATCGATCTGGTGGTTCGGATTCCCGTCTTCGATTTAATAATTTCCTGATATCCTCGTAGTCGTCTGCCGTTCGTGCGTCAAGATTTCCAAAAACGACATGGTTTCGTTCGAGTTGGGGGCCGAAATCCTTGTCGGCTGATGTAGTTGTAGAAGATGATTGTCCAGTGGACTTTTTCCCAGCAGACTTCCTTTCTCGTCCTCCCATTTTCTCAAACGCTTTCAGGTTTTTCTCCGTCAGACGGGCACGTTTTAGAGGTCTTTCGACATCGGTCTCGATAGATCTGTCAGGTCTCCGTTTCCGAGCCTGGTGGTTATGGGTGTGTGGTAGACAAGGATAATCTAGTATGTCATGTATATGTTAGCACGCTGGTTATCGAAAACAATCACTATAACCAACTTTGACACTGTGTTCTCGAAGGTACAGGCACCGAGCCTTCGATGGGGCTTGGAGTTGGCACACGCGTAAGTGAGATAGCTCCACACTGTGACGTCTGACGATCTTCTTGTCGTTGCTCGAGAGAACTCCGAGATTCGTAGGAAGATCCTAATACGTGCTGTACTAATCCAGAGCGCTGCCGTGCTTGAATTCGGGAACTTCGTCTCTGTGGCACTATCCAACGTCAACATCTTCGCAATCATCGTACAGAGAAGAAAACATGCCTACCTGAGGGGGTTTGGAGTAGATCTAGCAGCGGTTGCTGAGGAGCCCGACGTGGACGAATCCGCGTAGATAGTGGATTCATGGGGACGTGGATAATTGCAAAGAAGGCGCAGTGTTGATGGTGATGGAGGTTTGGGCAGACCTAAAGGCCAAATTTGGTGGGCAAGGCAATATTCCTTTGTCTGTGACAGAACAAAGCTTCCTAGTCGACCTGGTATCGACTTTGAACTTTGTACACTATTCTTTGTCCCTAGCATTGATATTAGGCAGCATGCACTTCTTGATCCTGGCAAATGCATTGCATTCCACTTCTCCTGATCAGCCGCTCTCACTGCATAAAGGGTGAAGCTAGGTCTACAAAATCCCATGGAAACCAGAAGAGAATAATGAGATGATACCCAAGATAAAGGAGGGCTGTTGGTGCACATGCGCAATTAGGTAGGAAACACCTAACCGGTAGTATGAACAAATGTTGCCTTTACTGGAAAGCGTCGAATCGGCAAAGCGCCTGTGTTATAGTGCTGATACTGTATGGTGCTGTGGTTGTGGTGAGCCACTTTTGTGAAGGTGAAGGTGAAGGTGAAGGTGAAGAAAGGCGAAGTAGCTGTAGCTACACTGACGTGGCGCAGCTGCACACTAGGAGGTAATGAGAGCTGTACAGCTTTTCTGCTATCCTCCTTATAATATTTGAAAATCTTACAAAGTATATCAACTGTTTATTATTAACTATATTTAGTTTTAAAACAAGAACATCGTTGAAGTAAGAAGTGTGAATAAAATCGAGTTAGTAAATCACTGAGTAAACACATTATATAAAAGATAATTATAATCTTCAAAAGGGATTTGCAAATTTAGAACTTGAAATAATAAGGACTTGACATATTTTTAGTTAAAGCTCTACTTTATATCTATACTTTATAATGATAGAGATTTCTTTGTTACTCCTGGGACTCTTTTCTCAGCACTCTCGCTTACTGAAGTATAGTCGTAGTCACCCTTCGTATTTCCTACTAGGATGTGCTTCTAACTGAAATCTATCTCGTTGATAAAAATCTATATCTTGGTGAAGCCAGGGGCCTTTCATGTTCTCCCCTTGCAAGCCCCGTCGACCCGGAAATGGCGTCCAAGTTCGAACAAAGCCGACCGCTCGAGGATGACCAACAAATCAAGTATTACAAAGAAGCCGATCCTTAAGACATCTGCACCGGAACACATCAAATACCGCCTGCGTAAGCAGCAAAAGAAGACACAGACGAAGAAGGACATGAGGGGGCCTAAAGATGTGATAGCAGGAAAGGACCAAGGTCTTGACGACAACGACAACGTGGTGAGCGCAACGAAGAAGAAGGCGAAGAAACGCAAGGCGGATGGGGATGCGGCTAAGAAGGCACCAAAAAAGCAGAAGAAGAAGAAGAAGGATGAGAAAACAGCAGTTGAAAACGTACATCTGTCGAAGAGAAGACTATCGTCAGACGGACGACCAGAATCTGTCCATAACCACACCATACTCCAAGAATTACATAGCGTTGAAGATGAAAACACCGATAGGACAGCGAGAGCTGAAAGTGACCATGAAAGTACACTAGAAACCAACGAAAAGGTGACACGTTTGCGGCATCTAGATATTCACAAGGAAGCTAAAATAAATCAGGGCCTCGAAGTTCTAGAGTCGAACGAGGTATTTTCAGTGAAGGGCGATGAACTCGAGTTCTCCCATACAAAAGTCATAATGCGGCGCGGTCCCCTTTTCTTGTATTCGACTACTAGAACTCGATATAAGAAAGGAACGCAAATTGATCTCACAAAGCTCGAGATTCATCCAATTCCACGGCCCCACATCTACCCAGTCCTTCCGACTCTAGCTCCCAACCCACTGCCTCCGCATGTGTTTCTTAAACGGCCCAACTTGATCTCCTATGCCCATTCCGAATGCTTGACGGAAATCAGCGCGCTGTCTATGCATGAGGCCCAGATGTGCCAGATGATCAAGCGATCTCCACACCCTAATGTGGCTAAGTACTTTGGCTGTCTTATTGATGAGGACGGCAGAATATCTGAGCTGTGCTTTTCAAGACACAGAAAAACACTTAACCAAATGGTTGAAGACGGTGAAATTTTCGACCGGACAGCGTGCTTGGATAACATCACGGCGGGAATCAAGCATCTTCACAGCTTGGGAATGATTCATTGTGATATTAATCCGCATAATGTGTTCGCGGACGTGGAAGACTTTGTGATTGGGGATTTTGATTCATGCGCATTGGAAGGAGATAAGCTTGGGGCAAAGGCCGGCACTCACGGTTGGACAAGCGATGATTTTGTTCTTGCACAGCGCGAGAATGACTGGTTTGGATTCGCAAAGATTAAAGAGTTTCTTTTGTCTCCAAACGATATTAAGGAATGCCTATGACTAGGATACAGACAGCTCCCCCTTCCCAACCAACTGGAACAATCCAACCAGCAATCAATATCATGGACGCTCGCATCATTCCAGGGATCCACAGTAGTCGATGCCGTTTCACTCTATCTATCGATTTATGCTGTCGTTGGAGGGAGGTGGAGGTGGAGGTGGAGGTGGTCGTTCAACATAGCTGCTAGAATATTTGCAGCCGGTCTTTCTGCAATCTCCCATTTTAACCCTGTATGTACTGTTGTCTTCTTTCTTGCAATTGCGGAAATTGCAGTAATTGACGAGTTCTTCCTCCTGAAGCAGTCCCATTCTAGATATCTGTGAATTTATTGATACTGTAAACAAAATGAGAAGGGACACATTTACTTTCGATTGAGACTCGGTTTGGTTGTTGTGTTACGGTGCTAAAATTTCAGACTCCGGTATGTATATTTAATCTTGTGTAAGGACGAGTTGCTGTTTGTGGAGCGGACAGCAACTATAATTGTTTGGTTTCTGCTGAGATAGGCGCACCGGAAATGGCAGCTTATACCTTAAGGCTGGTCAAGGGAGTCTTTGCACTGACGTTGTTGTCAGGTTAGAGCGTAAAGACGGAAAGGCTTGGAGAGGAAAATATCTTATAGAAAGAACTGTTGAGTCTTAATCCTTCGAGGGAATTGCATTAACAGAACAAGACGAAACTCAGGAGCACTGATTGTTATACCACCCCATTCACGGCCCGTTGACGAACCGTGGACGCTCCGTTTGTACCCTTGATGCCCTGTTTGACGCCCCGTTTATACGCTTTACTGCTCGAGACAGCATTCTCCTGCGAGGCAATCATGCATGCGCAGTGATGCCCATACATGGCAATACCATATCAATAGGCTGAAGATGTGATGCAGCAGGGCTGTATCGGAAATGACGATTGGAAGATGGATGTATAAATATCTACAGCATAGTATCGGCAGAAAGAAGTTGTCGATTTGGCTTTTTTGAAGTGGCCAAGGAATAGACGCACAGCAGTTTCGGGCCCCTTCATGCGAGTGTGCCGTCTGTCTAGGAATTTTTCCAAGATTCTTTATCGAGAGGCTGTCTGCTCGCTACCGGTAATGGCCATCATAGTGTCTACAATCCGCTCATCATTGGAGCCTACTATTTTTAGATGGCTCGTCGTATTTTGCTCTATACATAAAGCATACTACTCACAAAGCAATCCAAGGTCTACAGGTTATATTCAACTTTACAACTAGCAAATTGTTGATTAGAGATGGTGTGTGAGGTATTCTTGCGGTTGTCCCGATCGCGGTAGAATCGAGCAAGAATACGAGGGGGTTGAGTACGGGGAAAATGAGCATTGTTCAGAAGGGCCTTTATTGCGCAAAGATGTAAGTATTCCAGCGTTAGGCAACATCACAGGTGCCCCAATTTCGGGACACATCATACTTGCAAAAGACAGCGTAGATGAGCTGAAGTTGAGACTGTTGCTTTACTTTTATATGTTTTATATACATACGAAGTACGTACCTAGGTAACACCAACAACCAGCAATTGTTTCTGCGGTGACAGGATTAGCAGGCAGCTGGCGAAGCAACCTTGATTTAAAAAAAACATTCCTTCAGCCATGTTTATCACTAGGCCAGGAAAGACGATTTGCATAAATACCAAGCACGGCAAACTAATGAGCGCTTTATTATCAATGGCATCAACGTCGTGCTCAACTCAAACGATTGCCTCGATCAAAGATATCCTGCTTAGCAGAATCGCAAATACAATTTACAGAACCTCCCCCACACACACATGAAGCCAAGATATTGAGTTCGAGTCCAAAGTGAGGAGTATTCTGGAGCAGAGAAACGCCCGGTCTCGTACGAAGTTCGAGAAACAAGCCAACGATATCATACCCGGCGCCAATGTCTTTCAGGACCAATCCCAGAAGTCGGACTTCTGATCAACCCTTAATGAACAGCAGCGGCACACTGTCGACAGTTATAAGAGTTTCGTCGCAGGTTTTCTCCCAGTGCTGGCCAACACGCTTCAGCGGCTTAAACCAAAACATGGATAGGGATCAGGACTGGTCATATAGGGAAGATGCCTATGTCTCAAAGACTATCAAAGTCATCGATTAGATAACTGGCACACGGCGGAGCTTGCATCAAGAAAATACGCCACCCTAGAGTAAGCCCACTTCAGAATAACTACCTTACAATAAGCTGATAGTACGCTAACAGCCGCTTTCATTAATGCAGAACAATTTGATCAAGTTCAGACTAATGACAAGACCGTTCCCCTACCAGCCGATACTTTCTCCGCGTTGGTACGAAGACTCCTCACGCCAGCTGCTCCAGTTCAGGTTATTAAGACACTATAATACCAAAAAACATATAAAATTAGCTATAACTGAGTGGCCTAAGTGAGAAATGGAGGAGACTTGCTCGGTATAGTATACAAGACATACACGTAACAGATGTGCTAGGTTTCGACTGGTTGTGCTTTGTTATATGATACACTAATTATTTCTAACGCCCACCTTCCACCTTTTATCTCTGTCCCGATGTCAACACCATACATCCGGACCAGCGAGGGTCAAGATTGCTCAGGAGAAGAACGCATGTAATTCATTGCTGTTAAAAATCAATTAGACTAGCACTATCACCGAAGGGATTGAGGCGTATGTTTACCGGAAATGAAAGCTTACTGTAGTTGCAAATAATTATAGCGTAAGAGTCGTATTCGGCCTTAGCGAGGCAATGCTCGTGTCTCGCCGATCTGGTGAGACAACTGATGATTTTATTGAGGATTTGACGGTGGCGCTTGGAACTGGGCATCTTAAGGCTGGGAGTCCGTACCGTGGAGAGCGAGATGTGAACAAGTTGACGGATATCGAGGACGAGGTTGCGGTTTCGGGTGAGAAGCAGATCTTTGCACGAAGGAATTCTGGCTAGGCCCATGGCCTATGGGCAGATCAGAAAGCGTACTGTACATACTCCCGCCACAATATCCCTACCTCGGGGATGATAGAGCCGAGTAGCTGGGTCTTCTGCATCTCTAAAATTGAAATTGATGCTCCACTCACCTACTGCCTACCACCGTTACGTCCTAAAATAATTTCTGTGAATGCCAAATAGCATGTTTTCATAGCGAATAGCAAAACGCAGAATTGAACAAAGTCTACACAAGCGTCAAGATCTGCATTTCGCAATCTTCGAACCATGTTTGGCCCGTCACCCCATTATCTCTGTTCAAGCCCGAAAGGAAGATTCCAACACGTTGGTAGTCTTCCCCCGAAGGCTTTAGGAGCAATCCTTCATCTTTGGAAACTCGCAAGCACCACAGTGGGCCTTCCATAGCATCTATGAACTTCGGTTCATGATCTAGGAGAGCGTGACCAGCTCTAACAAGGCTCTCAGCGCCAACTCCCCAAAGCTCGTCATCTAGTTTCTGTCGAGCTCGTTTCATTTGGCCACGGAGCTTGATCTTCCCACTTGTGACTGCTCCGGTTGCGTCTGGGCCAGCTAAAACTGTTTCGGTATTGATAATTTCGATTAGGGGAGAATCTCTAGCCCCCTTCTCATTGGCATAAAATATTGGCCCCTGGACACTCAACCACGACCATGTCGGGGCTTGATATATCGATGATCGAGGTTCCAACGCAAATCCAACGTGCCACATAAGCCCCTGGCAAAGAGTTCCCTTCCAAAGACCAGCCAGATACACATCTCCTGTCACATCCCGAAATCTTTTGGCGATACCAGAAAGTGCCGGGAGTCTATCGTGCTCGCGAGTGATAGCCCGACGGCAATAATCTAAGGAAATTTGAAGCCAAAATGTTTCCAGTGTTATAGAATTGTGGTGTGAGACTTGCCTGTTCCATTGCCAAATCTCTTGTCCGTTGGCGGGTGCCTTTTTGAAAAAGAAATCTGGTAGGCGGGCTGATCCGATACCGATGCTTTGTACTTTGGTCTGGCATTGCCACGATACATTTCCCAAGCTATATATTAAGAGCCTTGGAGACAGAAGGCGTTCTTGAAGTGCCCAAGCTCTTTTATGGAGTGGATCTTTCCACGGTTCGTACTCATTTTGCACACCAAAGAAGATGGTCCCCATGCTCAAGTCAGGGAGAGGAAGCTTGATCCCAATCAATCTTCGATCAGTATAACGACTGCTCTTAATAAAGCAACCGGCATTACAGTCAGAGCCAGCAGCGGCTGCGATTGTTACAGTTGAGTTTCCATAGATATTTGCCATTTTCGCACATTCCGAGGCCCAATCCCGGGCTGAATCTTGCTTAATGCACAGCGCATCAACCCAAAGATATTGAAGACCCAATCTTCGAGTGACCGTCACGGCATCCTGAATAGTTTTCGGAAGCTCAGAAAGTGCGATTCCTTGAGTCATCGCCTCCCAAGTGCCTTCGCTCAGAATGATATCTTGCGGACCTCCCCAACAGTAGCTAAGTGTGGCATAGCTTGCTTTGCGATCTTCCGAAATAAGAAGAAAAATCGTGTCGTCGACAATGGAGCCAACGTCTAAAACACGTCTCGGCAGGGAGGTTATTTGCGGCGGGATGCATCGCGAATGTGTGTTGATACATTCGTCCGAAAGTTGAGTGGCCATAAACATGCCACCCTCTGATCCCGGATCGCGAGGAATCGTCTGATATTTTACGAACTTCGCGGCAGGATCGTCTGTTAAGATTTCAGAGGTTGCTTCTAATACTTGTGCCTCATATCGGGCAGGTCGAGTTGAACTCACCCTTCTTAGCAGATATCTCTAATCGGCCTATCAGATATGTCCCCGAGGGAATTATAGATGGGTCCTCCTGATGCTCGGAAGTTTTCGTGACAAAGCCACAGCATACTAAGATGTGATCTAGGCCAAAGTTTTCTCGTTCCAAGCCACGCAGGATCGTGAAGCGGGGAGAGTCGGAAGGAGGAGAGTCGGAAGGAGTACCCCAATGATACGTCGAGCGGCGGGAAAATACACTCGAAACACTGGTGTATATCAGAGAACACATTTGACATTGTTTCACAGAGGAGATAAGCAGATCAGGTTCAGATATATGTTCAAACCCCCCGGCAGTAAGGAGGGACTCTAGGGATATCTCCAGGCAAACTTTACACAAGCTTTTCCTGGGGATAACGCGGGTTGCCATCCCGATTGCTGACTTTGGACGATACTCGTGTCGCTTGCAAGCAAGATAGAGAGCGGAGAAGGCACTCGGCGGCGGTATCATTCGGGTCCTGACATTGTAACCCCAGGTTCGAATCGTGGAAGCGAAATGGGCAAGGTAAGGTGCACGAGGTACTAATAAACGCTCGTTCTGCGCTGGCAAACTTGTGGTTTCAGAAGAAAGATGCACTCGTAAGAGATCTTCGAGGTACGATGTATGACTGCGCGAACTGGAACGTGGAAGAATTTAGATTGCTCTGCGAAGCACGAAGCACACCTAGCTCTCTTGGGTGTACTCCGTTCTCAAGTTCGAGTACTTCGTAGAGTAGCCTTTACAGCAGGCTCGGAAGAATATATGTTCCGCTGACTCTGACTCCCACTCTGGCGCCTACCTGCTCCTAATGTAAGATTACCGCCACGCGTTTGATGTTGCTGACGACAACACCGCACGTAAATGGTATGTATATGAACCAAAGCTAGCTCACAAATTAAACCGCTCTTCTATCGTATAGACTCGTACTTTGCGCCGACATGGTCACTCTCTGCCGTTGCAGCCAGCAAAAGCTTTGACTTCCAGGTTCCAAGCTTTTGCTCTTCAGCTCGCTTTTCCTAGCTACCTGGTCCCACCGAATCAAGTCTGGTCCGTATTGATCAGTACGTGCCCCAATACTTCTTCGGATTTGCTTCTTTAGGCGATTGCTAATCTTTCTTTGTCGCACTGGCAGGTTGGATATAACTCAGTATCACGTGGGCTACATAGCCCTCAAGTGGCGGTGGAGCAAGAAAGTGTTTTACGGGCTGTCAGAAATGATGTCGTCGGGTGCGGATGAAGAGCCTCATTCTTCCGCAGCACCTGAGATAGGCCAGAACCAAAGGAAACACCCCTGTGTGCTTTGTCAACAGCGCAAGGTCAGGTGTGATCGGAATAGCCCTTGTGCCAACTGCACAAAGGCACGAGTGGAATGTGTTTCCCCAGCAAAACTTCCCCATAAGAGACGGAAGCGGAGATTTCCCGAAGCAGAACTGCTTGCGCGCCTGAGGAAATATGAAGAGCATCTCAGGGGCTATGGTGCTGACATCGACGCCATTAATCGTGAGGAGACCCCTATTCCTGCAACATCTTCAGTCCCGGTTAAGACCGAAGATCCTGCGTATCTGGATGGCTACAGGTCATTGTCGGTGCGCTGGTCACTGAAGAACGTAAACAGGTAGATACACTCCTCCATCTTGGCAGGACGGTGCTGATCCGAGTAGTAATTTATGGAATGACTTGAGCCACGAGGTAATCACATACGCTTTAACTCTGCCCTCGTAGTCAATATTAACACTTTGAAGTTTCGCGATATAGAAGAAATACTCCAGGGGTCTTCAGATGATGAATTAGAGACCCCCATAACCACAACCTATGATGAAGCCTTTTTAGATGCCGGAGATCTCTTACTTCCGGGGCCAGCCGTCGACGATTTGGCTTCGCTACATCCTCCACCTGTGCAAATATTTAGGCTCTGGCAGACATTTCTGGACAACATCAATCCGTTGATCAAGCTTTTCCATGCTCCAACAGTCCAACAACAAGTCCTCGAAGCCAGCGCGAATCTAAACGCTGCCTCCACAAAAATACAGGTGTTGATGTTTGGAATTTACTCGATGGCAATCGCATCTTTAAGTGAGGAGGAGTGCAAAGTGATGTTTGACGGAGACAAGGAAACGCTCCTGAATCAGTACCAGTCTGGCGCCCGTCAAGCCCTGCTTCGGGCGAGTTTTCTTCGTACTTCCGATATGACCATTTTACAAGGATATATGCTCTATCTGGTGAGCTCAGCTGCTCTACCTTTCCATCATCACCATTCATCACACCCTGATGCTGACTGGCCTGTTAGTACTCTTTTCATTCCTTCGCACTAGATCCTCGCGCCCTATTCTGCTTGACAGGAATTGCTATCCGCATGGCTCAGAGGATGGGCTTGAACTTTGATGGCACGCTTTATGGACTTATGCCATTTGAGATAGAGATGCGACGAAGGCTGTGGTGGCAATTACTTTTCCTCGATAGCCGTGTAGGAGAGATATCAGGATTCGGGCCTTCAATTCTTCAACATACCTGGACCACAAAGCTTCCCTCGAACATGAATGATAGCGATCTATTTCCGGACATGAGAGACCCTACTGTAGAACACCTTGGGATCACTGAAATGGTCTTCGTGCTTCAAAAGTGCGAGGCCGCCCAGTTCATGCAGCAGTTTAAGTCGGCCACCGGGCTATCGGCCATTGACCAGAAGGCCATCGATGACTTTGAACAACGACTAGAACAGCGATATCTCAAGTATTGCGACCCACAAGTGCCCGTTCATCTTATCTCACGCCTAGTGGCCAGTACCTCCATCGCCAAGCTCCGAATCGGTGTAACACATCCTCATCTAATGTCAGCCCGCGGTGTTGAGTTGTCCCAGGCTCAAAAGGACAGTGGGTTTATTTTGAGTCTGTGCCAAATCAAAAACCATCAGACCTTGACGCATTCGAAATCTCTGGGTCGGTTTCAGTGGTATGTAAACAAACACTTCCCCTTCCCAGCATACCTCATCCTGCTCCGCTCCCTACGAGAGCGAACAAGCGACGCTCTGGCAGATGAAGCCTGGAAGATTCTCGAAGAGTACTTTGACAATCGTCCCGTCGGCCTTGGTGCAAAGTGGCGCTCGAAACAGACGCTGCACGTGGCTCTAGCAAACCTGGTGGTCAAGGCTTGGGAAGCTCGAGAAGCTGCAGGTCAACCTTTTCAGCCGATGCTTCAGACTCCGCAGTTTATTCTTCGGTTGAAACAGGATATAGCCTCTCATAAGTCACCGGCTTCAATTCCACCAACGCAATCCACCGGCACTCTGCCAGAAGGCCCTAGTGCAGGCATCGATTCATCTGAAGGAGCCTGCATGTGGATAGATCAACCATCGATGGATGTAGGTGCGGGCTTTGACGATGCTGCAATGCCTGGAGCCATCGATTCTTCCTCGTGGGCATTTTGGGGGGATTATATGCAAATTCCGATTGTTGGGCAGGGCTTTGATGGGGGTGCAACCCAAGAATTTTACCAGAACTAACAAGTTGCCACGGAGGTTATAATAGGACATATCACTCCTCATTAATATGTAAAATAAATCGTCACTTTTCAGCTACCCGCAGCGGCTTGTACTTGAGATACCGATAACTACCTACTTAGATTCTTTGCCGTCGTGCATTATTTTCAGTCTTCTCACCCTATTCGGCATTGATACGTCTCTCAATCCTCATTCCAATTAACCGCCCCCAAAGCTTTCTCCGTCCCCACAAATGCTGCATCAATCCCTAGAGTCTGCCTCGTAAGCACCGCCTCTCCACTCCAGCTCTTATCCCCAACCTCCGCCCAGTACTGCATCATCATACCCAACTCAGTCCCCCATCTCGGGAAGAAACGTTCATACTGCTCCAAACTGATCTCTAGATATTCCGTCTCCTTGCCTGTTACCTTTCCCCACGTCTTCAGCAAGTCCCCTGTAGTAGTCGAGTCTGTGGAGGCAAGGACGAATTTTGCCGGGAGGGTTAGGTCGGGCTGTTTGACGATGGATAGTGCGAAGTGGCCAACGTTAGAGACTTGGTCGCCGATTGACAGGATGGGTGTGTTTTGGGGGACCGGTTGAAGAAGGACGTGTTTTCCGGAGGGTTTCTACGGAGCAGGGTTAGTCATCCAGTCGTACCCTCTCTCCCTAGGTGAAAGGGGCAGTGGAGATGGCATACATGAAGCGCCGGTCTAAAGACCGGAAATTGAACATTACTCGCAAACCATGTTAACCACAAGAACGTCGTCTTTTCGTACAGCGCCGGAATATCCTTAATAAACGCATCAATCTTATTCTTAGAATCGAAATGCGGGATCACGTATTTTCCTCCGGATATCTGACTTGCGTTGGGCAGCGTGCTCCAGATGTAGTGCTTCAACGTCGAAGTTTGGGCCGCGGCACGGGCGAGGTTGATGCCCTGTGCCGTTTCTACTTGTACTGCTACTTCGGGCCCGCTGGAGATGAAGGGCTCAAAGAAATCGGTTACGGCGAAGATGGCGGTTGCTCCCTAGAATGTGTTGGTTGAGTGAAGGCTGAAAGCGGCGACGAGATCCGCACCTTGAAAGCTTCAACGAGAGATGCTTCGTTATTGAGATCTGCGGAGACGACTTCAACACCTCTGTCTTGGAGGACTTTGGCTTTGGGGCTATGCGGGCGGCGTGTTATAGCTCGGATTTGGTAGGTGCCATCTGAAAGGAAGGCAGAAACTACACTTCCACCTTGGGCTCCTGTTGCGCCGACGACTACTATAAGCGGCTTCGACATGGTGGGGTTTATATATATATATATATATATATATATAAGTAGATGTTTCTTGAGGATTTATGTTTATATAGGAGGGCGAACTAGAGAGGAAATGTGTTTTTGATGTCTGGACTCCACTTGAAATTCGAGGAAGGGCTCGCAATTTATATCCGATCGCAGGAACTATCACCTCATCGCTGCTTGGAAATCCAACCTCCAATACTCGTGCGGGCGGGGGTTACACAAGATTGTTATTCAGACGGTCGCAGGACGTGAACCCAATTACGAAGAGAAGCATGCAGGCAAACGAGGGGTCGAAAGAAAGAACACACAGCAATATCTATGACAGCCTAGCAGATGCCGAAGATGTAAGGAAATGGGGATTTATTGGCCTTGTAGCTGGCTGCTGGGGGCACTGGCAGGGCATCCATTGACAATTTACAAACCATGGGCAGGACCAGGGCGGTTACATGTACTCGAGTACTGTACATCCTGTACAATACTCGTAGACACTTGTCTGCAGCTTCGAAGTCCGGAGCCATCGTCAGAGAAGAGCCACGCAAAACTGGCAAGGCATGCTGAGTACCTAGGAATGTGAACTACACGTCCTAAGCAATTGCCCCTGGATGTCTGGAATGTGCTCAAACGCTGCACAGCTAACATCTCCATTTTGTTCCCTAGGACTCTGTCCTTGGTCGTTGTCGCAAGCTGGTGATTTGCAA
Organism: Venustampulla echinocandica; assembly: GCF_003357145.1. NCBI lineage: Eukaryota > Fungi > Ascomycota > Leotiomycetes > Helotiales > Pleuroascaceae > Venustampulla > Venustampulla echinocandica. The sequence goes on from NW_022474210.1 coordinate 1,431,293, forward strand.
ACCGCGCGTATGTAGATGTACCGTACCTAAGGTGCTCGTAGCTAAGTACCCGGGAATACCAGTGCAAATATCTGGCCATAACCATAACCATAACTGGAGGGGATGAAAGTTCGGAAGAAGAGAGTATTACGAAGTACAGTACGAGTAAATGAGGTGGCTTGGAATGTGCAGTGGAGCACATCGGATTTTTCGTCCCAGCCACGCCAAACGCCAATCGCCAATCGCTGATAAGAGAGAGACCACAACCGTCGGGCTCGCACTCTACAGTACAGCACTCGAGTACCATAATACAATAGTACAACTGTAATATCAACCCTCTGTTAAGCAGGCCAGCTTCTAGCTTCTAGCTTCCAGCCACCCGATCCCCCGCACTCCCACCCTCATGAAATTCACAAGAACGAACGGTCGATAAACATCAGCACATCTTATAATATCTCTCTGGTCTGGTCCTGTTCCTCCAATCTTATCCCTCTCTGATCGTGCCCTACACCGCGTGGCTGTCAACAGAGCACACCCTGCTACGAGTAGGATTCCGAGTTTCACGCATGAATACCATCAACAAGGGCATCCCCTCGCCATCGTTTTCCTCATAGCACCAACTCCTCCCCCCGCGAATCACCCGATAAAAAAAACGGACCGCTGAAACAATTCATGCGGTATCGACACTGCCCTCGGTACTCCTCCTCGAGCATTGACCAAGCTGTCCATGTCCATAATGCAGAGTCAACAGCTTTCTTCCCGCTACTACGACACGAAGCCTCTCCCTCTCCCCAACGCTGTACATCGAAGGACACATTCCGCTGCAAATATCTCGAGAGCGGCATCGAGGAACTCACCGCTGCAGCAAGAATGGGTGGAAGACTATTACACCGATGCTCATGCTGAACGAAACACCACCACCCTCTCATTCGAACCACATGCGTCTCTATCCGCTACCCATATCGTCGCAGAAGAACCTTCGAATTCGCCGCGGCAATCTCGGGGGCATCAGCGGGCACTCTCAGAATACTTGCCTTTCCGAACTTCCTCTCCAATATCAAGGTCCGCTGAACATAGCCTAGTGGAGGAGGGCCTCGGAGACACTCTAATGCCTACGCTCACCGGCGATCGAGAATTGCTGGTCAAGGCCAAGGTCGCAGATAGATCAGTAGGAGGTCTGGCATCCTGGTTTTCTGGCTCTTCAGCAGCGCTGCCCCTCGGCGTGCCAGTCGGAGAAAAGGAACTCCCAGCTCCTCCATCAATGTCTTCCTCTCGATCTACCTCGCCCGAACGGCCGCCTGCCAAGCTGACAAAACGACCTGCTTTACCAACACTCGAGTCGCCAGGCAGTAAACCGCAAACGTCGATGTTCAATTTCTTCGCACCAAAAACACCAGTAAAACCCACCAACACTGTACGAATACCCGCCGACATGAACTCAGACGAGTACCTTACCCTCGATATAAACAGCGCCTTGTTCCCCCAAGGGCAACCTCCAGACCCTTTCTCGCCATCCGCCTTCAAAAACCTCCTCATGAACGCCGAAGGACTCCTCCTAAATCTCCAACAAGCATACAAACTCCGCACGCTGTCCCTCCACGAACTCACGGCCGAGAAATCCGCCATCGAAGAAGAACTAGAAGAATCCTCCACTCGAGCACAATGCCTGCGAACACAATTAGAAGATATGGCCGCCAAGGTTTCAGCGCAAGACGCGACCATTGCAGAGCTGGCGACTCAACTTGATATAGAGCGGCACGCGAGGGCGGAAGAAAAGGAAGCGAGGGACAAATCCACAGCGTTGGTTAAAGGGAATGCTCTGGAAGCCAGAGCACGGCGCGAGACCGAAGGCGCGGAAATCCCCGAAGAAGACCTAGGTATAGCAACCGCCGCGTCGCCAGGCGCGGGGAGAGAGCGCAAAAAATGGCGTGGGTCCGCAGATCTCAGCGCAGAGGCAGATTCAGATGCCGAATCGGGGGGGGCAGAGTCTGTGTTTTCCCGCTCCCGATCCCCAACCTTGACGTTGAATTCGATTTCCACTACGAGGGATACCACACTCGAAATCCACCAAGCTACCTTCGCCAGATTAGTTCCAAATGCCAATACACCATCCCAGAGACCGAGAGTGGCACCTCAGCAGAAAAGTACATTTCAGAAGATTATGCAGGGGATTAGTCCTACGTCCCCTGAAGTGAAAGATCAGTTCGGAGGAATCGGCTTGGGAAGTGAAGGGTGTGGGAATTGTAGGGGCAAAGATGCGAGTGTGGCGTGGGATACGGTGGGATTGCTGAGGGCGGAGAATAAAGGATTGAAGGAGAGGGTGGGGGTTCTGGATGCGAGTGTTGACGGCGCGCTGGCGCTGTGTTATGGGTATGGGGGGAGATGATATTTTTGGATTCGAAAAGATTGGGGCTTTTTATAGAATGGCCTAAGATTCGTGCATTATTGGGCATATCAGTTTGTTGATACCAGGGAAGCGGTGCAATTCCCAAGAGATCATAGAAAAGGGGTTGTGGCGTTCCGGCTTTTGGTGTTTACATGGCAAGGTGGGAAATTACGGTTTGGATTCCGGGCGAGACCAGCAACCAGTATTGGAGTTTTTTTGATTGCATAAAGAATTACATAGCCCCTCATCATTGAATGAGGTGAGGCTTTTCTATAATCTTTACTAGATATGGAATTTCATTGTTCAAACCAGGCGCATCACATCACAGTCTTGTCACATAGAGCCATTGAAGTGCGGAAAGGGAGCCAATATTGTGGTGATGGATCAGATCAAAGATCCAATCAAATCATTCATTGCATTACCATTCATCGTAAGATCAAAGCCCAGAGGACCAAAAGAACCAGAGATACACGCAAACAAGCATATATATCTACATGACCCTTAATAGCCCATCTCAATCCATAAATCTCGTAAGTGAACGGCGTCCAACGTGAAATTCATAACAAGCATATACCTAGGTAGCTATCCGCTCCAAAGATCGTGGTTTCGGGTCTGATGAGCGTCTCTATTCAAAGCGCCGTCCCGGCGGCTGCTGCAATGGGCAAGCTGACTTTGCCCGCAGCGAACGAAGCCGGGGGTTAGGCAGCGGTTGGCACAGCGCGAGCCATCTCCTGCGACTCACGCTCAAGCAGTGCCTCCGTGATGCCGACAGGACAGGAGGCTTTAATCTCCTTAACCACTTGATCCACGCCAAGTTGCTCGTCCGTCCACAGTGGTTCCGGCTCTTTGACATTAGGCTCGCCAACACCGATGAATCCTCCTTCTCTGGCCCAGTCACTGGTGCGTTTGATGCCTAACTCGGTCCATACTGACTCGAGTGCTGAGATAAGATTCTCCCGGAGTTCACGGCTGTGGCCTGGTGTAGGTGTGACACGGAGGCGTTCTTGGCCGACGGGGACGGTGGGGTAGTTGATGCTTTGAACGTAGATACCATGGACGTCGAGAAGCATGTCTGAAGCCTTTTTGGCGAGTTCGGCGTTTCCTACTAGCAAGGGAATGATGTGACTCGGGTTTGGAATGACAGGTATGTCTCGCTCATTGAGAGAGTCTTTGACCGCGCGGGTGTGGAGTTGCTGCAGGCGCCGATCGCCCTGATATTCCATTTGATACTCGATCGCGGCTCTTGCGCCACTCATAGTAGCGGGTGGTAGTGAGGTAGTGAAGATGAATCCGGGTGCGAGGGAACGGATGGCGTCGACGAATTTGGAAGAACCAGCAATGTAGCCTCCAACACAGCCGTACGCCTTACCTAGTGTCGCAGTAATGATGTCAATGCGGTCCATGACTGTTCCGCGAGGGCGGCCTTGGAGATGTGCTTCGTAGTCAAGATGTTCTGCTACTCCGGCGCCATGCGCTCCATACATGCCGACGGCATGGACTTCATCGAGAAATGTAATGGCTCCATACTTTTCTGCCAGGTCACAGATTCCTTCGATCGGACCAATGGAGCCACACATGCTGTAAACGGATTCGAACGCAATGATTTTGGGGACGTGTGCAGGGAGAGACGCCAGTTTGGCTTCCAAATCAGCGAGATCGTTGTGCTTGAAGACCAATTTCTTCGCCCCAGAATGGCGGATGCCTTGGATCATGGAAGCATGATTCAAGCTGTCTGATAGAATGACACAATCCGGCAACTTGCTTCCCAGAGTTGCGAGGGTAGCATCATTGGCTACATAGCAGGACGAAAACACCAATGCTGCTTCCTTCGCATGTAGTTTTGCAATGGAGGCTTCGAGGCTGACGGCGTGCTGGTTGTGTCCGGAGATATTTCGGGTTCCACCTGCTCCAGCTCCATATTCCTCAAGAGTGTCATGCATAGCCTTCAACACCTGCGGGTTCTTGCCCATGCCCAAGTAGTCGTTGGAGCACCAGACCGTGACCTTGTCGCTCTTGTTCGACATGTGAGCGCGAGGAAAATCCTTGGCCAAGCGATTGATGTTGTTGAAGTAGCGGTAGGACTTGTCCTTATGCTTCTTCTCGAGCTCGGCATGGTAAAATGCCTCGTAGTCGAATTTGGCAGCATTTCTGTGCTGGTGGGCTGCGTTTGCGGCTGCTGTTGCTGTTGCTGTTGCTGCCGCTGGTTGCTGGACGGGCTTGACATGCTGGGGATACGGGACTGTTGATGGTGGAACGATTAGCGCGTGATACGCAGGATTCTCACGGAGGGACATACCCTTCTCGCGACCAAACAGAGTATCCTCGACAGTTCGGGCTTCACGAGCACCGCTGGTATGGATTCTTGCCTTTGCAGCGGCGGATTTCCCAGTAAAAGCCCTGATGGCGCCCAGCGCAGCTACGCCACCAAGACCAACTTTGCCGGACTTTGCGGTCTGGACAGCCATGGCCTTGCCCATGACGGGGCAACGACGGGCAATGGTCTGTAGATTGGACATGCTGCCACCGCAGGGAGAGGCATGGCGAGCGGGAGTCGAGGCGGAGACAGAGGTCGAGAGAGATCGCAGGGTCGCCGGCGAAGTCTTCTTCAAGAAAGGACACATGGACTTGGATTGTCGGAGGAGGGCGTCCATGATGGCGAGGGGTTGCGCCTACAGCGATAGCGGGGAGGGGGGGCGGTTCTGAAAGATTTTGGGGGAGTGAGTCGCTGAGAGGATGAGAGAGATCTATGAACAGAGCAAATGGAGCAAAGGCAATTGTCGAGCAATTGTCGAGGTTGGGAAGATGTCGAGGCGAAGATCGAAAATTTGCGGAGGGGGATGGTTGATTGTTGGTGGTGGTTTCGGGTATTATGGGCATTACTGTACCGTAGTAGCACAGTAGTCCAGTTCAGTAGTCCAGTATGTATCTAGTACGAAGTACTGTAGTACGAATCCTCCTCGGCTTCTGCGACGCCCGGCAAAATTTAAACACACCACGACTCATAAGCAGAGTTCAACGCCCCTCCATTGGCCAATTCCCGCTGCGCCCAGATTTATAATTATATTCCGGTCCGGGGCGAAATACCGAAATACAAGTACAAGAACGTTACTCGTATTTGCACTTTCGCCTCTCGTTCTTTTCATGGCAAGATACAAGTACGACACTAGAACAACTTGAGGGCTTAGCTCTTATGGACACGCCACTCTGTAGGGACCTATACTTAACTAAGGTACCAGGTGGGCACTACTACGTATTATAGCTATGCCTCGTAGTATTAGTACTATTGCCCCGTTGCATAGCTTGCGGGTGCTGTATTTGTACCTCGTACTGCACTGCGTATAGCCATTGCCTTTAGCCTCCTAGTCTCCGCCCTTCGCAGGTACAGTAGAGAGTATAGAGTATAGAGTATAGAGTATAGAGTCCTCTAGTCTTGCTCCTTCCCCGGCATTGGCTAGGTTGGTGGATGGCTCGAGTACGCTTTTCCGTGTTCTGGCTCGGGGCGTCCAGGGCGAAGTACTATACTATGCATGTGATGGTACATGTACCTACGTGCACCAGTGGTCGTTTTCAGAGGGCGTCTTGCGCTTTGGCTAATAATGTGATCCGATTTTAATGCTTCGTGGATCTTTATCAATAAATGCTTAACTAGGTACATACTGCAGCATGGCAGAAGAGCGCTATGAAAGGGGGCAGGCTGGTAAAACGAAGTTGGGAATGGTGACCCTACGACAGCATAGATACAATACCTAGCGGGCTGGGCTCGCTGCCATCCATCATTGCAGCTGCAATCGCCACTGCAACGGCAACATTCTTATTCCATGCTTTCCCTCGATCATCATCCTACAACTCTGCACGCACTACCCTGATTCCCAAGTCAAGTCTCCTCCGAGGTATCAGCACATCAACCATCGCCTCGGATGCATATGGTTTGCAAAGTAATGTATCCCTTGAGGGGCAGTGCCACAGACTCCGGCAATCTTAATATCAGCGACGGAGCACAGCTAGATAGCCAAAGTTCCTACGAGTGCACTACTTATAAGAGCTTCACGAAGCACATCACCGCCTCAAGGGCCGTTGCACGGCAGTTGACGTGGGATACGTGTGCCCGTCGGGCAACTTGGGGCAGTCCGCCGGCTACATACTGAGTTCGGTCGTACGTACAGTGCTGTGCTGTGCAGTAGCACCCGAGTACCAAGTACTCTATCCTCATCATGTCATATCATATCATATCATATCATATCATATCCTACTGCTGCTTTGCGTCCAGCAGGGGTGTCTATCACAATATATTTGCAACGCCCGAACAGTAGGCCCAGTTGCAGAGCATATCCCCAATGGGGAGTAAAGACCATCCACTGCCGGCCCCAGCCACCGCATCCTAGATGGCGATCTTTCACAACCTTCCACGTCGAAGGCTAATAAACATCGATCAATAATGGCTGTTGAGGTATGTACCCGCTTGTCGCATACAGCCTTTTATTAGCTAGCAGCCACTCACCTCCCTCCCAGGTCCAGTGTCAACCCCTCGCGTTACCTCCTAGAGCTTCCAGTCCCTGAGTGTTTTGCTGCGAGATATGCCTCGAGCGGTGGAGTAGCAGTGCAGCTACAGTAATGTACCTGCGTACCGGGCCACATGCCCCGAGGCATCGGCTCCCTTACCTAGCTACTGTAGGTACACTCTCGTCTTATCGTCTTGGCACGATCAGCTGCCTGTCGATATGGGTTCGTGATGCCGCGCCAATTTGTACAAACAGGAGCGTGCGAGAATCCCATGTCGGCGTCGTATCCCAATCCAGGGGTTTGGTGGAATGTATGTAGTACAGCAACTAGGTTGGATGAGGCTGGGACTGGGGCTACTACCAGATATCACAGATATAAAGATGCTGCTGCTCCTCCTCGAAAGCCCCGAGTGGGAGCATTTACCATCTTGGGATAGATGCGTGTTGTAGAGCCGCCACTACAATCATGCTCTACCCTTTTTCTATCGTTATTCTAGCTGCTTTAGCTTCGGCTTCCTGTGACGATGATAATTGTCTTCGTGCCCTAAGGGCCACTCAAATCCCAAGCCGGATCGAAGCTGCGCAGTCTTTTTGTGCAACTTTCACTGGAACTTCCGTTGCTCCTACCGCTATTCCTACTTATGCTCTCGATGCGTGTGAGCAAAATCAGAAAGGCAATCTCACATATAGGTTGGCAAGTGCCTGTAGTTGTATCGCAGCGTCCACTACAGCAACTACCCCCACCCCAACAAATCCCTGTGCTGTTGTGAGCGCTTTAGCAGCTTCGCAAATTTCTACTGCGCGAACTCGTATGTTGAGTGCGGCAAGAATCTTGTTGAAACGGAACTGAAGATCTGTAGTGTCACCGTCGATCCCTGCCAAATTGGCCCAAGAATGTTTCGACACTGTTCCGTTGCTCAAAGATTCTGCAATCGAGCTTATAGATTCTCTGGTGCCATATCTTGAGTGGCAGAGTGGTAAGCTCATATCCCATCTTCATGATTTGAGTCCGTTATGAATCCGATCCTGACTGGTTTTAGATCTGGCATGGCTAAAGGACCCTCCTACCGGCTATTTCTACCCACCCCATGATGTCCTAGGATCCCTCGCCGCGGTGAGGAAGAACGTCGAGGATAATGTCTACTCAGGTGAAATTGCTTTTGAGCTGGATCTTTACAGTGTCTTCGCAAAGGCACACGATGGTCATCTAGTATTCAACCCCGATGGTCTCGCCAATGCCTTCCGGTGGGCCCGGCAACGATCTTTGGTATCGATAAGTAAGGATGGATCTTCCCTTCCTGAGATATTTTTATATGGTAGGCTTTATCCTCTTCTCGATCGTTCCTTTTAATAACTCGGGTCTAGAGGATGTTATTTCATCACCGTCCACCGCGTCGGCGGTAACCGAAATTGACGGGATTGATGCTGCCACATATGTAGGGGATTTTGCCTATGAATCAACTTTTAATCAGGATGTCGATGCTGCGTACAATACCATGTTTTTCACTCCACAATCTGTTGCTGGTCTTGCCTCAAAATCAGGATATTTTGCTGGCGGTGGGCGTAGTCGGTAGGCCTCCTTTCTCCCCTTCCATATCCCATGACCTGACAATTTTTCCAGGTTTAAATACCCCGGGGATAACACCACCTTCACGTTTGCAAATGGTACGCTATTAACTGTTGAGAATATTGCATATGTGGTGGGTAACTTCGCTGGGGTGACTGACGGCGAACTTTTCTCCAAGAGGTTTTGTACTGGGGCTTTCGATAATCCTCAAAATGTCAGCGTACTACAGAAACCTATCACCGCCGAAGATCCTACATCCAACCCTGAGCTCCCCTCGGGCAAGTCATCTCAATCTTCTCTCCCTGGATATCCTAATCCATCGTTGATCGCCACTGATAGTTCTATCGGGGGTTATTACTTAGCGGCTGCGGGCTTTGAGGATGTCGCGGTCCTCAGCGTATTAAACTTCGCCCCACAAGATTCAAAGGAGTTTCAACATATAGCTGAAGAATTCTGTATCGAGGCTACAAAGGCAGGGAAGACCAAGCTCATAATCGACTTGAGTGCAAATGGTGGAGGGCACATCCTGCAGGGCTATGACCTTTTCCGGCAATTCTTTCCCGGAGTGGTACAAGATGGCTACTCCCGACTGAGAGATAGCGATACGTTACTTGAAGCTGCAAAGATATTTTCGGGTGCTACGGGGGGCGACTTCGATGCAACAACCTCAGGTGACGAGAATTTGATCTCCATGGCTGAAATCTTTTTAAATTACCGTTACGACTACAATATCACCAACCAGCCCTTCCAAAGTTTTGAAGAAAAGTTCGGCCCGCATGTGACTAAAGGGCAGGCTGACACCAATCTTCTTAGGTGGAATTTGGATAATCCACTTACGACCACGAATTTGACCTTCGGTGTGGGCATAGAGATCACAGGATACGGAACAAGAAAGAACTTCACTCAACCTTTCAAACCAGAAAATATCATCATGTTAACGGATGGCTTTTGCGCATCAACATGTTCACTTTTCAGCGAATTCATGCGCCTCCAAGGTGGTGTCAAGGTTGTTACCCTAGGTGGCCGTCCCCAAGATGGGCCAATCCAAGCAGTGGGAGGGGTCAAAGGAGCTCAAACCCTAAATTTCCAAACCATATATTCGATGGCGCAGCTATCAAAAACCTACGCCATTAAACAAACACCTCCAGATTCGACTAAAGCTTTAAGCAAACTTTCTATGGTACCAATCAATCGCTCAGTTGGTTGTAGTGTCAACATCAGAGACCAACTCCTCCCTGATAACGTCAACGATGGCACTCCAGCACAATTCGTAGCCGAGCTCGCGGACTGCAGGCTGTATTATACCTCGCCTATGATCAGCGATGTGTCGAAAGTGTGGGAGGCGACTGCTAGCGCCGCATTTAAAGGTGGGAAATGTGCAGCTGGTGGGCTGCCGAAGAGGGACATAGAGCCCATTGTAGAGAGGTCGCCGGTTCCGGTTGAGGGAGAGAGGAAGAAGATTAGACGATCCCCTAAAGGTATCAAGAAAGACCGTTTGTGGGATGCTAGACATGGAAAGAAGTTGGTCGCATAAAGAGTTAATGGTATTTGATGAGAGCTAGTTTACTGGGTCGGTCATATTCGACGGGTAATGTTTAGGTGAAAACCACAATATATAATGACCGGTTTCGTTTGCCAGCTTTTCCCCACCCAACACAATCACTCAGGTACAATAACCAACGTTGATCTATAGGTCATGAAGTTGACACAGGGGTGCATGGGTTTCTCCCTTCTCACCTGCCACAAGCTGATGAATTGTAGGGAACAATTGCTCATTAGATGTTGAAGACATCAACGAACAGCTTCAGAATGACCCCTTCACTTTTACTTTAAGAAACTGCCCCTGGTTTTTCCAGATTGAGACACCTCTTCCTCGACGACCTTACGTTTGAAGAACGAAGTCGTTAATCTTGCCCATATTCAAACCTCCAATCTGACCCAAAAACGTTGCTTGCCTGTAAAATTTCTTTTGCATATCCCGCAGAGCATCCATACTTTCAACATCATCAACGCCCACTTCGCCCTTCGCAGCGAGCCACGTATCCGATTCATAAGGGTGAAATGGCCATTCATCAGCCTCACATCTATCCCATTTCCCATCAATCAGTTCTCTGCCCTTTCCTCCCCTTACAGGAGCAGGTGGTACCTCTCCTTTCTCAATGTACGCTCTGATCTTCTTCATGGTGCATTGTGATACGGCAGCAAGGCTGCAATGACCCTCTGACTTCTGTTCGATTAACCCTGCATCAACAAATTTCTGAGCCATCTTGACGCCAGCATAAAGAGGTGTAACTGGATCTGCAGTATTGCTGATGAAGAGAACGGGAAAGGAGGTTTTTATGGGTTTGGAGGTGTTTGCTGGATTACTATCCCATCGCATGGGCGGATCAACGGCGCTGATTTGCCATCCGTCACAGCCGATCATCAAAGTCATCCAAACATCGGCCCATGAAGATTCAGTCTCCAGCTTCTCGAAGAGCCGATGAAGATTTGGAATAGTCTCGTTCAGCTGTGTTACATTGTCAGCGGAATCTTACTAGCATAGTCCATTTGGAAAATTCTTGGAAACACCTGCTCTCCAAAGTCCCTTGAATCCTTGGTGAAATTCCAGGGATAAGGACGTGTCATATTTCATACACCTTATTGGAACTTACCTCATATCTCTTATCACTGCACATAATGGCGGCTTGTGCCTCGTTTGGGTAAAGGCTCGGCGGTGGAGGAGGCCCACAAAACGGCTGAAGTTCAAGGTCCGGCGGCCAGCCAAAGATTTGACCCACTACTGCATCTGATCCTCGATATAAACTATCTAAGATCATAGCGACAATAGGAAACGTCTGCGTAGGTGCATATAAACACACGAACAGAACAAGTCTGATATCGCTGTAACTGATAACTATCGGCATCTTCGATATTGGATCAATCAAGGTAATTGGATGGTCCATGATGCTGGTCCTGATAAGTTCGAACCGCTCTTCAATATCTGCCACGGTATCATTGTCCCGGTATAATGCACAACTTTCAGCAGCCCCATGACAGTACCTTGAGAACGATCTCGATACGGCATCTGCATCGCGGATACTCTCTGACCAGAGTGGTGACACATAGTGATCTGCATCCACCACACCATCCAGGATCAATCTTCCAACGCGGTCTGGAAACATAGCGGCGAAGGTAGCCCCTAATAACGTCTAAAAATAGTAAGATTATATAAAATACAACGCTCAAGGAGAAGAAACTTACGCCATAGCTAAATCCCCAATAAACAAGCTTGGATTTGGTGTCAAGGCTAATAGGACCTTTAGAAGGGTCTGGCCTCAACTTGTCGTCTAATATTGCGGTGGTTAGTAATGCCAGCAACAAGAGTTTTAATACATGCGAGAAAAGTTAGGATAGCTTGAATGCTGCTGACTACCGCATTCTATAGTGGAAAAATTTGGGGCGCCGACTCAAGGATAATACGCCAAGGGACTGGCATGAAGACCAATTTGGCGGGCATCTGAATAGTCGTACACGGGAGCATATTCCACGACTCTATCAGTTAGAAACAAACATTACCTGTTGCAGACAATTTCCCTGGGGCGCTCTCTGAAGGCAAGGCAGCCGTCCATTCATCCCACGCATCGACGATGCTCAACATATCTCTAGCAACGGTAGGGGTGCTGAGATGTCTGAAGATACTATCCGAACCCTTCAATGAGTCTTTCTCAGCACATAATTTTGCCTGAACTCTCGCCCTAGTGTCAAGTTTCTGTAAAGCGACGGAGCTAGAATTGACAAGGCCAATCTGTCTTCCCGCGTTCCCCCAAAGGGTTCGGTGGAATTGTCCGCGAACATGGTCGTCCTCCCCATCCCCGCCATCAGCTGGGTATGAAAAGCAATCCGCACGAGGCGTTGTTGCCCCAATCCCACGAGGATCAAAGCCAATCACGTCTTGATGGGGACCTACGACAGTTTGAATACTTTTCCCGAGTGCCATAGCAATGGTAACTCCGGATCCACCAGGGCCGCCTGGGTTGACTAACATGGGTGAGGTAGAGAAATTTTTGGGCCCAGAATGAGAACCCGGGGACCAGAATAAGGGCAATGTGCACCTTGGGGTTGTCTTTAGAAGCGTTCAAAGGCCGATGGTAGTCCATGGCAACTGTAAGACGAGCACACTTGAATTGTTCATAGCATGGATGCCATTCCAGCTTCTCGCTTGGAATGATCTGAAGATGAGTTAGTCATGAGACTAGATGGTGTTGATTTTATTGAGTTTCAAACATCTTCAAAGTCTAGCTGTCTCATATCCTCATAGATCTCGTGTCGCCCGAGCCCTACCAGGCTCGGAATAGCGCTGGAAGACCACCATACGAAAATAACGAATGCGATGAGCGCGCCAGGGAACCAGCGCCGACGATTAATGGCATGTTTCTCTGGATATGTACGTCCAGTCTCTGGCTGTGTGGGTAGGAGCGCAGCCTTCTCAGAGGACTCGACGTCTTCGTTGTTGATTCTCGCCATGGCCAAGCGGAACTGTAATCTTGACTGGTCGGAAACCGTAAATTGCTGCTTTGTGGCTTACCACGCGGCCATCTACAGGTACGACGGGTGTTCAGGGCGAACGGGCACCCAAAAAAAAAGCCAAAAATGTTACCACAGTATTCTGTGGCCGGCACTGCGATTCTGTTTGTTGAAGCTGGTTAAACCTCCCTTTCTTCAAGCAATTGTCGCACGCGTAAGATGCAGCCTGGAAGACGTCAAAGCACGTGACTAGGATCTACACTGCACGTTACCTTGGTCGGTAAGTAAACATGCCTGCTTATACACATATTGGCCTTCGATGCAGTATGTCGTAGGTGGTTTCTCATGATTCTAGTTATCGAAGTTGGTTTAGAGGGGACTGGAAGATATTTGAACTTTTTATGGTTGGTTGATGTCACGGGAAGTGGCCCCCTTTTTCAACCGGCGAGTAAACAGAGGGGGCCTTGTTATTGACTACGGAGGCGGCGAATATAGACTCCTTCGTAATACGCGTACCATCGTACGTACCAAGTGTAAGGAATATTATCTAGTGTGCTTTAATGGCACACCTGGCGTCGACGCGTAAGCTACTCGAGTACCCGAGTACCTGCACTACCTTAGGTAGGTATCGAGAACAACAACCAACACCAAGAAATACCAAGTCGAAGCGTAGAGTAGCCAAACAGAGTACAAGCCTAAAGGCTAGTCTTATTGTATTACTTTCGTACTTGTCCTGCGGGACAAGAGCTGGTATATACAATTCTGATACATACCTGGTAGCTGCGCCTAGGCATTACGTACGGGGACAGACTCTACTACCATACAGAACAGAATACCAGGCTTATCCAAGTGATCGGCGCCTCAAACGCCTTTACCCTCGTGCGACATAGATGAATTCAAGCCCTGCCAAGGCAGCCGCACGGAAATAGGCGGTTCCTCCCGTAACAGGCTGTTTGGTGCTTTCAACTTCGAGCGCAAAACATATCGCAGAGCGACAAATTCATCATCATCTGCTCTGAACAGTCCCCTTGGCATACTGAACACGTCGGCGTTTCCTATGGCATTGCCGCCGTTGCCAATAGTTTAGATCACGGTATTATATACGTGCTACATTGTTGATCCACTGAATCTGACATGGATGCCGTTACAGGCGGCTGACCTCTTCTAAGATGCTGCTTGAGCGCTGTACCAAATGCTGGTCCGTACGAGTAATTTGCGTGTATAGTATGCACTTGTGGCAGCCCTCCTACAGGCTGATTGCTGCCATGACCCCGAATATCATTTCTTCAAGTGAAGAAACAGACTCGTTCTCCTATTTTCAAACTTCTCGCTCTGCTACATTAAACGCCAATTCGTCAAATCACACATATTTGAACTGCTTTCTTAATCAGCGGATCCGCGAATATCTTGGTCCCCGTGACATCATTTCAAGTTCCAGATGAGCGGGACCTGACAGCCGCGCTCTGGTCTGACTCGAGGGACCCAGTGTCTTCTCTCGGGGGAAGAACCTTCAAGGTGTACTTAATCCCAAATGATCCCATGTGCAATACGGCATCATCATGAAATTACCAACTCTCATGAATATGGGCAAGTGCCAGCGCCTCCTCTTCCTATCCATCCTGGTATGCTACCTAGGAACAACGGCCATATACTCCATTGTCCCTAGGCATGACCGTGGGACGCTTCTTCATCCCCTGAAATCCTTCCTGGGCGGCTCAAGGCCCAATACGGAACCGCAGACTCCACACGAAGGCCTCGGGCATTTGGCCAAGTACAACCTAACTCCCACATTCGAGTACAGCCGACGTACCATTCAGACGAAATATTTCGAGGGTCCACGTTCCACACTTACAGTCCTCGACAAGACCAATTTGTTTGGTGATTGGCAGACCTTAAGCCTAGAGGTCGACGACCTCAGTTATGTTGCTCTTGAACCCGAGTTGCCTCCCTTGACCCTCCATGTCCCGTCCTCCCCGGAAGTTGACACATCCATCATATCCTTCGGGATTGCTACCAACGTCCAACGTCTCCCGGATGCGATTCCTCAACTTAAACACTGGCTTCCCCACACGGAGAGCTCCCTCCATATCCTGGTGCCGCCCTCAGATAAGATCCCCACTCTACAAAAGCAGATGAACGACCTGGGAATTAACACGTCCATCAAAGAGAGCCCCCTTGAATTTGCCAAATCATACTTCGCTCTCGTCAAAGAGCTCTATGAAAAGCGCACCCCGGATACCAAATGGCTCGTCCTCATCGACGACGATACGTTTGTCCCGTCACTCGCAGCCCTACTGACACGCCTCAATAAAGCATATGATCCGTCGGATGAACTACTTATAGCCGCCATGTCCGACAACATGAAACAGATACAAATTTTTGGGCTGCTTCCTTACGGAGGAGGTGGGGTTTTCATCTCTGTCCCGCTCGCTGCTAAACTTGTCGAGCCGAAGGTTTGGGATGCGTGTATGGAGATACCAGACAACCAAGGCGACCAGATTGTCGCTGAATGCCTAAGACAGCACTCAGCAGTACGACCCACCTTCGACCCGGGCCTGAATCAGATGGATATTTCTGGCGGAGGAGATGTGGCTGCAGGGTATTACGAGAGTGGGAGACAGATGCTTACCGTCCACCATTGGAGGTCGCCGCAGCGCTGGTATGACATTGATACGCCAACCGTGTCATACGTCTCGAAGGCTTGTGGAGATGAAGGTGTGCTTATGCGATGGCTATTTAAGGGCGATATCGTGCTCAGTAATGGATACTCGATTGCTGAGTATCCGAATGGGATAGAGATCACGGAATTGGAAAAGATAGAGCATACATGGCCGGAAGAGTTATCGAAGTTCGAACACAGGATTGGGCCACTTCGAAAAAAGATGAATAGCGATGACAAGAGAACGTTGAAGATGGTTGATACGGAGATCTTGGAAGGCTATGGAGTCAGACAGACGTATTTGGAACAGGAAGAGACAGAGCAGCCGACGAGGAGGAATGACAGGGTACTGGAGCTGTTGTGGGAACTCTGAGCGTAGTTTACATGTTGAAAGTGTAATCGGACAGTACAGGTAGGCATAAACAGCACTGCCGGTTCTGAGGATGGACCACTATTTCTTATATCTATAGATGGGTTGGGCTGAAAAGCATGACGGCGTTCAAATAGGGTTCGAGGGGGAAACGGCGCAGCCATTAGACTAAGATTAAGAAAGGATTCTTGTCCTGGATGATAGCAGGCTGGATCCAGGTAGAGGTATTACAAAACATGCATATATATATCATTCTATGTACTTAACTGCAATCTCCTTGGATCTCAACTTAGATCGTCCTTAACACTCATCTGTTTTAAAACAGGCTCCATCAAACTATCCTGCTCTACCTCCCAAACCCCCATAACATTCAGTCCTACATGGGGAGCAGATGTGATCTTTATAGTGAAACCCAAACACGTATTTTAACTTCAGGGGTTAGGCAAATAGGGGTTGTACGAAAATGTCACGTGCAATTCCTGATCCACGCGAAACGAATTTCGCGCTAAAAAATATCTCGACATTTCGAACCTCGAAACCCCAACTTACCATCTCCTCTCATTCCCCGCCAGAAATCCTCTCTTTCCTCTCTTTCACAATGTCGGCGTTTACCCGATCAGTCACTCCCTTTATACGGACTACTCGGTCTGCATGGCTGCAAGGCAATGCCGTCAGCCCATTCCAACATGCGCTGCGAGGCCAAAAAGGAGCTGCGGTGTTAAATGCCGCTCGTACATATGCTACTACCTTTGAGCGGACGAAACCTCATGTTAATATTGGTATGTAACTTGAAGCTGACCTTTCGGAGCTTCTGCTGATGACTGTAGGTACAATTGGCCACGTCGATCATGGAAAGGTACGGAGACTAGACCTTGATGAACAGGCAACAATCAACCACTAACACGGCTCTTAGACCACATTGACGGCAGCAATCACCAAGAGACAGGCAGAGAAAGGGATGGCCAGCTTCTTAGACTATGGCTCCATCGATAAAGCCCCCGAAGAGCGAAAGCGCGGTATTACGATTTCGACTTCGCATATTGAGTACGCTACCGAAGCCAGGCATTACTCTCACGTTGACTGTCCCGGTCACGCCGATTACATCAAGAACATGATTACGGGTGCCGCCAATATGGACGGAGCCATTATCGTTGTCGCTGCCTCAGATGGACAGATGCCTCAAACAAGAGAGCATCTCCTTTTGGCCCGTCAGGTCGGTGTCCAGAAGATTGTTGTCTTCGTTAACAAGGTCGATGCCCTCGAGGATCCTGAGATGTTGGAATTGGTCGAGATGGAGATGCGTGAGCTGTTGAGCACTTACGGCTTTGATGGTGACGAGACTCCCATCATCCTTGGATCTGCACTCTGCGCCCTAGAAGGTCGACGAGACGAGATCGGTAACCAGAAGATCGACGAGCTTCTCGAAGCGGTCGATACATGGATCCCAACCCCCCAACGTGATCTCGATAAGCCTTTCCTGATGTCAGTCGAAGACATTTTCTCCATTCCTGGCCGTGGTACAGTGGTATCTGGCCGCGTCGAGCGTGGTACATTGAAGAGAGATGAGGAAATTGAACTTGTCGGCAAGGGAGAAGTACCAATGAAGACAAAGGTTACGGATATCGAGACCTTCAAGAAGTCCTGCGAAGAGTCCCGTGCCGGTGACAACTCTGGCCTGCTTCTTCGAGGCATCAAACGCGAGGATGTCCAGCGGGGAATGGTCATTGCGAAGCCCGGCACCGCCAAACCACACAAGGACTTTTTGGTCTCCTTGTACGTCCTGAGCAAAGAGGAAGGCGGCCGTCATACCGGTTTCATGAACAACTATCGCCCACAGTTGTTCCTTCGCACAGCAGATGAGTCATGCGCGCTAACGTGGCCCGAAGGGACTGAGGATGCGGACTCCAAGATGGTCATGCCGGGCGACAACGTCGAAATGCGTTGCCAAATCCACCACCCTCTCGCCTTAGAAACTGGCCAAAGATTTAACATTCGCGAAGGCGGCCGGACAGTTGCTACAGGCCTCATTACAAGGATTTTGAAATAAAGAGATATGTTCGAGATCAGCTGTGTATTTTGGTTGGGACAGCAAGATTCTTCGGATGCGAACTTGTAAGCTAGGCATTCTTTGTCGGTGATGGAACCACAAGGAGCGGGCGGGGAATGGCAAAGGAGTCCTTCAAATCACTACTAAAGCGCTAATTCATTCGTTTGTAATTTACGTTTGTCTCTGTAAATTATCGACGGAACACTCCCCTCTGCTTCGAGCTATGTCTTCTTTACAAGCAAAATATGTATTATAGAAGGCGTAGGTGGAATGGAAAGATAAAGCTTTCTCAAAATAAATTAGCACTCATTACAACCCCTTCCTTCACTTTAAGTGAATGATTTACCACTAGTTGCCTTTGTTGCCCTTTTCTTTTCCTTTCCTGTATCTGTTTAGCTACGCTGGGCGCTTAGATATCCGCAACATTTAATTTATAGGACGGTATTAAGACTATACTATAATAAACCATAGACCTTGGTCTCGGTAGTAGTCTTTATCATAGCTGAGGCTATGAGTTTTTACTATGGCTTTAAATGTGGGTACTTTTTTATGCTCTAGCCTCTGTAAATCATATATGTTTCATGTCGAACTCGATAAGGAATGGTAGTAAGTAATAGGTAAAAAGTTGACCGTCTAATTGACATGACATACTCCAGGTGGCCCTTCCAGGACGGTCCATAAATACTTTCTTGCCTCCGAGTTATTAGTCGCAGACAATTTAAACTACCGTTTGATCTTCCTCCTTCATGCTTTCCATCAACCACCTTCGGCCTATTCGCCGTTAATATAAAAGGTTTAATAAAGGTCGCATAAAACAATCGAAAAGGAAGCTATAATATCGACTAAACATTGGCTCTAGTAGAGAATACCACGGCCTTACTCGATTGGGATATATTTTTCTCTCATTGCACCTTTCCTTGAATGGCCTCACCTTTTTCGACATCCTTCGGCATAGTCGTCTCCTCGTTACTAATAGGAGGTAAGACCGCCACGGATTTCCTCGAACTGGAATCACCCCCCACCAGCTGTGAGCTCCGCTTCCCCTTCAAATCTAACACCATGGGCTCTTTCTCCTTCATTTTCTCTTTGCTCGGTACCGCCGTGGTCTTCTCTTCCCAAGAATTCGATATCAAAAACCACGTCGTCCACACTGCCATCACCACAATAACCGCTGTCAAAAACCATGCCCCGATCTTACTACCCCGCGTAGCAGGAGGAATGTAAGTTTGAGTCTGGGCATCAGACGAATTGTGCCCCGCGGTCGGGTTCGACGCACTGTTCCCGCCAGTATTGCTCGTCACCGGTGGCCGAGTTTCCTTGACCAATGTCCCGAGTAAGACTTCCAGGGCAGACATCGACTGGCCGACGCCATCCGTCCCATCCCACTTCCCATCAGTACGCCATTTTATGCCACAAGTCGTGCCTGAAGCACCCCCAGTGCATTGTGCTGCGGCGGCCTTTGCGGATGACTGAAGGAGGCTGTGGATTTTTGTAAAGGTGAAGGGGGCCATCTGCGTGGTCACTGCCATCCAGCGTGAAAGGTAGGCTTTGAAGGAGCGTTGATCTACGTTGCATGTTCCTATGTCTTCGCAACCTTCGCGCATGATATCGGTTGGGAAGAAGTCGGTTGTGATGGTGCTGAGGAGGCCGGCGGTTCTGTTGCGCCAGAGGGCATCGCCGTTTGTCTAGGGGTAAGATTCAGAGTGAGGATGGTATCTTCCTGCTGTTGAACAGAAGGGAACTCACGTAGTTGAACATGGTCGAGGCACCCATGAGCAAAGTTCCTGCATTATATGTCCACCGATTACGATCCAGCTCGGTACAATTGAGTTTCATGGCCTCTGCGTTGTCAAAAACATGGAAACTTTCATCTATCAAGCCAATCCGAGCCAGCCAATCCCATATCTTCACAGCCCATTCGGCATAATGGTCGTCACCGGTATATCTTGCTAGTCGGGCTGCGATATTAAAGAGACATCCATTTGAAATGGTATTCTTCAAATTATATCCAGCATTTATTTCGGGGACCTGCCAATGAATGCCGCCATTGCAGGACCTTGTATCCCAACGACCAACCTGCTCATTGAAAACGGCCTGGGCCAGCGCCAACCACGATGGATCCTTTGGATTGGGTGGGTTGGGAAAGTTCGTTTCCGCGGCAGCCAAAGCTGCCATGCCCCAGAACGCCTGGTCATCATTTCCCATAGACGAGGTTTGCTCGGGCGGCATGTAGTCACCAAAGGGGCCAATTTGGAACTGCATAGCTTGCATCGTGATGGCGTCGTACGTCGAGTCGCCCGTGTAAAAACGGTAACTGATCAAGGCGCCGAACATGGCTCCTGCTTCCCACCAGTAATATGGCTTGGGAAGGAGTCCCGGTATCTGTCCGCTCTCATTGCCTTTATAGTACCTCACCATGTCGTGAGCTACAATGCTGGCGGCTTTCTTGACGGACTCTAGGGATACATTGTCAGCACCAGCCAAGCTTGACGAAGCAGGGGAAGGTACCTGTAGAATTTACATCTACATCGATCGCGTTTACCATCCATGGCAGGAAAAGTAGGAGCATGGCCAACACGGCCGAAGCTGAAGCCATGGCGATCCAGCGATATAGTAGAGTGGGATGGCAACAATGAGGTTAAAAACGAGCGGCAGCACCGACCAGGCACTTGCTGGCACAACAGGTCAACCAGCAATCGGACTCATGTCCGAAACTGCAATCAACTCAAAAAGCATGCCGTGATCTGAAAGGCGCCATAAATCTTGACCACAAGCCGGGGAGGGAGAGGGAGGGAGGGAGAGGGAGAGACGTTGAGATTTCACACATCGTGGACAGGTCTAGCCGTACGGTACATGTACCTTTACGTCTGTGGATATGGATGTGCTCGTATTCTGTCGGCAGAAGGAGGAGAAGGAACAAACCTGCTTACGGAGTATCCAACGGTTTGTGGCGAAGCAACCGCCAGACACCCAATGACGACGATCGTCACCGCGTAGAACCCCCGAGTATCCGCGGATGGTCGTATTTGTGCTCGAATAAAGACAAAGCTCGTATCGTGGGATCGTGGAGCTCCGGACGCACGTGCCCGGACTGTCAAGGGAATACGATGTCATATTATTATTACGGGTATTATTATTATTACTTGCACCGGAAAGGAAGCGTTCGGGAGCCCTCCACAAGACTCAAGTTGCAACCGCTTAACGCTGGGGATAGTTACTTACCTAGTGCTACTGGTATCGGATTGAAACGTTGTACTCAGCGAGAGCCTGGAGATCCTCGAGGTCCAAGGCCCAAGGCTCAAGCACAGATTTATTATCTCTCGGAAAACCGCGCGATTAATAATCGCCTTACGAAGTCCTACGTGCTAATACTGTATTGGGATCTCAAATGCAAATTGCGCTTCGTATTTCCGGAGGAAGTTTGAACGTTGAACTTTGAACTTTGTGTGTGTGTGTGGCGGACGCGCTTGGTTGCGTCCCTACATAAAAAGTGCGTTGCTGTGCGGGCTGGCCGATTGGCCTTCTTGGCCGATTTGAATGTATATACCTTCGTAGGGAACCCAGACTTTGTTAACTTGTGAGACTAATCGTCTGGGCTGGGGGTAGTTATGTCATTCCTCCTCCGAGAGAACTAGGTACATGTACTGTACAGTATGAGTAGTAGGCGGCTCATTTATCATATGATTACTCCTCGGCCCGCCAGGAAGCTTATATCTTGGGTATATTCTATCCCCAGCCACAGCAACCAGCATCCCCACACATCGCTGATGCCACTGGTATCACCTACAGTTTAATCGCCAGCAGACAATCGTCAAGCTACTCCCGATCCAAGGAAGGGTGCCACAATTACCTAGCCATGCCCCCCGATCAACAATCCGTGGTGGTGCAGAAGGAGAGGAAATGGGTACGCGTCATATATGGCTTGCCTCTTCTCCTCGGCGTCTTCGGCGCCCAGAAGACAATGGGCGTAGTGGTTGGCCAGCTATCCCCAACTCTTATGGCCTCAGTGAAATCCGGGACCATCGTCCTAGGAAACGGAGAGGTAGCCCCTCTTGTCAGGACCTTCTTTAACATCAAGGGGCTTGATACCTTCTTGTCCATTCTGGTTACCTTTTTTACACCGATTCTCGGAGATTTTGACCCTATGGCGAAGCTCCAAGCAGTTGCATTCGGGGCAGATCTGGTACCGTTCCAAGTTGTCTGGTACATTGAAGGCATTCGACGGGGAAATGCCTATACTGTTGCCCACCTACTGTAAACTGCAACTCCAGAAAGCCTCAGCACAACTGATCAGACTGACATATTGTAGTCCAACCGTCCTGGGGATTTTATATCAAGCCAAAGGCCTGGGCTTCATCGCACCTATATATTTCTTCCTTCACTATATCCAATCTCCACTAGAGAATTACCAGCCAGCCGAAAACCGGTTGACCAATATGAGAGCTGTGAAGACCATTATTCCAACCATCGTCCTCACGTTTCTGCTGCCTACCATTGTCATGATGGCTGCACCTCAACTCGAAGGTCGCCAATGGGTCAATGGCCTCTTCTGGCAATTATTCCCGCTATATGGAGCCATCTGCCAGCGTGCTCTAGGGCTTTTAGTCAATGATACTACGGAGGTCGATCGCATCTCAAGTCCCGAAGCAGACATGCCATACCTTCGCTTGGCCTACGGCTTATCTGCAGGATTTGCTGCGTGTGCAAATCTATACGTACGCTTCGCTTCTCCGTTCCCACTCATGGACATCTTTTTCAAAGATATTGCAAATCCTTCAGCTCCAGCGACCTTGATGCAAGGAGCGGCTAGATTTTTGAGATACGATCACATTATTGCGCTCGGCGCTGGCACTATCTGGGTCATGCTGAGTTTGGGCGATTTGAAGAGCGCTGGCAGACTCCAGGCTGGGTGGGCGAAGATTATAGGGGCTTTTGGTGCGATAGCTCTTGTTGGGGGTCCTGGGTCTGCCATGGTGGCTATGTGGGCTTGGAGAGAAGAGATCCTTGCCAAGAGAAAGCCAGTACCTGTTGGAAAGATAGAGTAGAGGCAGAAATTTTGAAGGACCGACGCGTTACAGATTATAGTTGGTGCATAAGGTATTTAACAAGAGCTGGAATGGGAGTGCTAGGACAAACTGTGGAAAGCGTATCTAGCTGGCAAGATGTTCTTGGTACTCGACTATTCCAAGCCTAATTGACCGTATTTAAGTCTGGTCTGGGATGCTATTCACAGCCAAAGCTTAAAGCTATATTCAAATCACCAGATTGATGCTCCTCCTCTTAGCCGAACAGCGTTGCGAGAAACAACTATTCGTCCAGTGGCGGGATCCAGGATGTCTAACTATGCCCAACCATCATGTTAAATCCTCGAGTAGCTCCTTGATCCTCCATTTGCGAGTCTCGAGGGCCGGTAATACATTCGTTCGTACTTGATAGATACGCGTACTCTGCACGAAATACCTTACACTCGTATATCGCTCAGGTCAGGTCAGGTCAGGTGAATGCGGAGTGGCGAAAGCGAGAATTGTCCGTATCGGCGCTAGCGCCCCCGAGTCTTGGCGCTAAAAGTTCGGCACACAACAATATCGCTTCATATCTGCCTTTGTCATTCCAAACCTCTTCACGACATCGACATCAACACCTGCCATCAATCATCATGGCACCCGCAGTAGCAGGAAAGGCCAAGGCCAAGAAGAAGTGGTCCAAGGGTAAAGGTGAGGATATCCAGCTCTGGCTCTGGTTCTGGCTCTGGCTCCAGCTCGAGCTTCACCATCTCCCCGCTTTCTGCAGTCTCTGACATCCAAAACCAGTCAAGGACAAGGCCCAACACGCAGTTATCCTCGATAAAGCCACCTCCGACAAACTCTACAAAGATGTCCAATCCTACCGTCTCATCACAGTCGCCACCCTCGTCGACAGACTAAAGATCAACGGCTCGCTCGCACGGAGATGCCTGGCGGATTTGGAGGAGAAGGGACAAATCAAGAAGGTTGTGGGACACAGCAAGTTGAACATCTACAGTATGTTTTGCCATTTGTGAAGTGATAGTTGATTCAAGTATGCTGATATTTGGATAGCTCGTGCGGTTGCTGCTGCGGAATAAACGATCTCAGTTTTTAGGAACGATGTCACGACCAACCTTCTTTCAAAGTCGACCCGGTGGCCGATATGGTGGATGATGGTTATGGAATTGGGCATTTGCAATGGGCATGGGACTTTTTTCGGTGTAGCATACCAATCGACTTGTTTTGCGACCAATGGTTCTTTTCCACGATGACAATACCCGTTTGTGACTGTAATCGCAAAATCGATGCGCGCCTGATCCAACAATCCATTTGTATCCGAAGCATATATTTATTTGGCTGGTTTCCCATAGACATCCATCTCGTGGCAATACAGAGCGTTGGGAATTCGTATCGTGAAACACTCAGGGAGGGGTCATGAAGTGGCGCGAAACGATAGCCCTCACACAATGTCTACTCCAGTCGCGACCTAGCGAAATCGAAACATCCAACCGTAGTCCAAACCCCTTCCACAGCATACATGTAAATAGTCTCTAATGGTTAGATCAAGTTAGCCATCTTGTGTTCCCTCGAGGCTAATATGGCAACCAAACCATCTACCCAATGAGCGTCAGGCTAAAGTAATGACATCTACGTCGCCTTTACATTTCCAGTAACACAATTCTCCCCACAAGTATTCACACAGCTCAATTCGCAATGGCAGACTCGGAAGTGCGGAAGCGCTCTAACGTCAAATCAAAAGAAGCATCCAGCGACTCAGATTCTGATACAGCAGGGAAACCCGTCCCAGCATCCGTCATACGGAAAGAAGACAACGAGCGCATAAGTAAGCTCGACATCCTACGGTCCTTGGTATTTGTTCTTCTCGTCTCCAGCGCCGTGAGCTATTTCGTAACCCGCGAGAGCTTTGTCTGGAACGTGGAGAGACCAGTGTGGTCGAGACCAGAGGCTATCAAGGCTTGGATTGTATACTCATCCCTCGCCATGCTCCGCAAGCAATCATAGCAACAACAGCTTACCTAAATCCACAAACAGCAAGGACCCAAACAATACACCGAAGACGCCCTCGCAGCCTACGATGGCACCGACCCTGATCTCCCTATCCTCCTCGCTTTGAACGGCACTGTCTACGACGTTTCTAAAGGACGGAGGCACTACGGCCCAGGGGGCGGGTATCAATACTTTTCCGGGGCAGATGCCAGTCGATCGTTTATAACGGGATGTTTCAAGGAGGATAGGACGGGGGATTTAAGGGGCGTGGAGCTGGCGTTTCTCCCCAGGGACAATCCTGAGGTAGATGCTCTGTATACCCAGGCGGAACTTGTGAGTTGGCTATTTCCCCATTTCGGGCTAGGACGTGCAAGAGAAGGGAGTTGAACAAGATAGTAGAGTGCCAGGAGGAGGACCGAAGCAAAGTTTTAAATATCGTACAGAGAGAATACTAACTTCTCCACAGGAGAAACTTAAAGAGGAGGAAGTGAAGTTAGCAAAGAAACAGGCTTATGATGCCTTAAAACACTGGTACGTTGTATTCATACCCTTGAACCCTTTCTCCTCTCTTGATACTTCCTCCAAGAAACTCCAAATCACATATTTGATCCACCCCACTCACCAGCCTCTCCTCAATTAGGGTCGATTTCTTCGAACAAAGCCCAAAGTACCCAAAAGTCGGAACGCTAAAGCGCGAGCCTGGTTGGGATACCAAAGGTCCGGTGCCAACGCTATGTAAGCATGCGGAAGAGAGCAGGCCCAGTAGCCGGGCTAAGCCGAGCGGGACATGATGCATATAGGAAGAAGAGGAATGGAGCTGGGGACCAGCTGTGTATTTTAAGTTAAAACAGATAACCAAGTATTGCTCTCAGTTTGGATGATAACGCACATATATTACCGTGGAGAGTCCTCATGTTGACAACATCGCCATAGAGGAAATAAGTTCAGCACTGGCTTGAAGTGTAGTAGCATATCTTGCCGTATTGGCAATACCAGTGTCAGCGCGGTTGTGAGGGTTTAACTTCGACCTATTCGGCGATTCTCCCGGACACCACCAGCCATCCCCCCTCGTCCTGATGGCCCGGTAGTTGCACAGTTCCCTAGTTCCGTGGGCCTGCGTCGAAATATTAAGCTATCTGGAGATTGAATTGAGAAAGCGTATTTCCCGTGTGGACAATTAACGTTCAGGAAAGCGGCGGGGCGCCCAATGCCCCTTGAAAGACATAGTGAGGGCGCTCTCTCTTGATTTGGTCATGTCTCGAATATATTTCCTAATATGCTTAAACTGTTGAGCTGCAATTGCTAGTCGTAGTTCTATAGACACAATAGTAATGTGATGATAATGGCTGCCTCACTTATTTATAATATGTCTCGTTACAGGTATATATTAACGTAATCAAGACACAGCTATTAATCAAGTCGTTATTGATGTTGATATTGGAGCCAAAAGCCCACCCAAGAGGGCGTGATATTAGCTATCTTTACTCTTGGTAATGGTAAGTCGATGCCACATTGGTAACATTGAATAGTATTTATCGTGGCCACCCTCAAGCGGTTGTTGCCATGCTCGTGCCGGACTTAAAACTCTTGCCAGAGAGAACAGTGGCCATCCTATAAGTAAAGTAGCTGGTTCTGGGTCCCTTTTATAATAAGATTGCGCTTCTAGTGGAATTTGCTATTTGCTGGATTCACCTTGACCACAAGATGTGATGTTTTGCTAAGCAGGGAGTTGTTCTCAAAAGCCCTTGCAACGACCCAGGTTGTTGCACTTATCACCCAATGCTATGGCGGCACCATCTACTCTTTTCTTGGCTTCCTATGCGACGATCACCTTCTAGGTCCTAAGGGATTTTTTCAGGGGCTTATGTAGGGGAGAAAATAGTCAGAATTATTAAAGAATATTATGATGTAGGGCCAGTGCAATGATATAGAATCTCTTTTTTTTAAATCTTTCCTTGTAGTATGCAAGGCCTAGCTGTATATAGTATATAAAGCAAAAGCAGCTAGCTCCGCAAAGACAGAGATAGCTAAGAAGTACTATCAAAACACTGGCACACCCCCTTCTCTATCCCATACTCAGACGACACATTTTCCTTGCCAACCCGACCCTCCACCCTTTGCCCTCCACTCTATTTCTCTTTCCTCAGTTCCAATTCCTCCAAGGTATCCTTTCCCACTCCCTTTTCCGGTTTCCTCCCTATGCGGCGGTAATCGTCTCTCTTGGTCCCGTATAGGTTGGGGACCCAAATGCCGTGCTCAAGCCCGCGCCGTCACCAGGAATACATCTGGTATCAAGCTCGGAATACTTGGAGACACAGTTATTGTACTTCCATGAAACATTATCGGCAACAACGCATATGGCTTGGTTGGGGTAGAATTGGTACCAGGTGCCGGAGTAGGAGAGACAGCAGTTCTTCACCGAGGTGACTTGTGCTGCTGGGCCGCCGGCAACGCAGGCAGTGGAGGCGACGAGGGCCGGGAGGAGGGAGAGGAGGGGAACGAGGACACTTGTGAGTTGCATCTTGAAGAGGTCTTTTTTGTTGTTTTGAAGGAAGAGGTTGAGAATGCGTTTTGATGCGAGGTGTTTTGAGGCTTGAGAGTGCTTGCTTGATGTTGTAGAGTTGTCTAGTCTGGAATGTCTGATATGAATAGTAGCTTGAATAAGACGTTTTGAAGAGTGGATTCAAGTCCCTTCTTATCCTACTCCTGGAGGCAACAACAAAAATATTAATTAAAAGCCAGATCAACAATTTTCTTGACTATAGCCGCCACCCATACGCATCACTGTTCAATCAACGCAAGATAGGTAACTGCTTCTCGTATTCCAATTGTTGAAGCCTGCTCTAGGCCTTGCGGTACACATCTTGCTGCCTCCGGGTCGGTCTCTGACCTGTGCATACATGGACTACAATGGAACTCTGATTTAACCTTAAGCCCAAAATCTACACTAAAGCTTTTTCGCTCCTAGCGTACGCTATTTTTGTTCCAGTAAACTAGGTATCGCGAGGAGAAGAAAAGGGGCCTTGCCGGTTTGCGGGGATACCTGCTCCGGAGGCGACAGCGAGTAAATTGGAAAGAATTAGACGCCAAGAGGAGCAATATAATTGGTATGCTGTTTAGCCTTCTAATCAGGTGGCAATCGCCGCTCGCTATATGAAAGAATGTCATTTACCAGCCGAGAAGAGCGTGAGAGATTATTGGGCAGGTATGGGTTGTAACGGCTATTATGTATCAGCCGACGCTCGTTTCCAGCCCCAACGTGAGGGACATGCAGAGGTTAGAGCACGACACAGCATGGTTACTATGAATAGCTTTATTCATGTACGGTGCACCTAGTACGTGGTATATTTGGGCTCCTCGGCACCTAGAAGCGCAATGGTTGGACCACCCTGAAGATTGGAAGCGTAGAAGATGGGAGCGCAGAGAGCAGATTGGATGGAAGGAACAGAAAGTGTGCGACCCGGAGTCTAAAGTATCTGAGGACTTCCCGACATGGGTCAATAAAACGTCTAATATTTTTTCGGCGGACCACAAAAGGGCCGTCTCTTGCTCCATGGTAAGAGACAAGCCTTTTCTCGGAATCACTACCGAGCTGGAGGTTGGAACCTGGAACTACGACACACTATGTGCAGCTGTGAATGGCAAGGGATATAATGGAAGTTGAGTAACGAAGTGAAGATGCGTATCTGGTACGATGCCTTTCTCGTCCCCTGAACCTGTTGCCTTGGGATTCGTGAAGTTCATCCCCCAGGTTGCTGAGCATCATGAAGTTGATTGTCGGTTTTATGTTAGCAGCGTAGGAAAATGAAGAGTGCTTCTCGTCTTCCCGCCGGGATTGACTGGTTTGGGTGATTCTGAAAAGCAGTTCTTAGGGCAAAGGTGCAACTTGCTTGGCATACATAGGAAATGATTCCGCCGAACTGATTCCTAGAATCCTAGTACCCGTGTCCTAGTGGCCTTTGCGCAATATCTCTAGATCTCGAAGGCTAGGACCCCGAGATGCCAAAATAACAGTACAGGACGGTGCTGAATGATCATTAGCCTCCAAGATCGTGGATTCCAGTGGCCATCGAACGGCCAGAGCGGAACAGAACAGAACAGAACAGAACAGAACACAAAGCGGAGGGACCGAGGGCGCATCTAGTTGGCCTCCCTGGATGTCGATCTACGGGGTCATGCTAATAAACAATATCCGATGGCTGGGCTGGGCGCCGACCTGATGTCAGTGTATGCGTACGTTGTACTCCGTGCCTTACTTTGTTTCGCAGGACGGCCGAGAGTCGAAACATCCAAGCAGGCTCTATATCGTGGCAAAGGAAATACAGTACCAATGATCCCTTAGTATCTTCGTCAACGAAACATTACATCGGACGAAAGAGCGCCTTGCCTCAACAGGGCCTCGAATATGGTCGGGTCACGGGGCGACGGGGGAGATGAAACCGGTGGTGTTTTGGCGTCGTCGCAACGGCCAACCTCACACAGTTTGCTGCTTCACCATCGTCACCCTCATTACCACCATTGCTACCATCACTCGTGCGCGTCCTCGCCTGTAGTGTGCGCGTCCTCGCCTGTTCCCGGAATTGCTTTCATGCGGCGAAGGCCGTTCCCGATATGGTCTTGGTAAGGAGAGCTGTTTTGTTCTGCGATGGTGATGGGGATGTCGAGGTGGTGGATGGGCAACTACTGCGTGCCCAACGATTCCATCCAGAACAGCAGCGGTTCTCTCTTACTCTCCTCCCTACAACTTTCAAGTCCACACAATGCAAGTGCACAAAAACCCCCAGCGAAGAATGCCTTTCTCCTTTGTGAAAGGTTCCTTGCTCCATTTCCTGCTTCGCTGCTCCGCGGTCTAAGCGCTCGTCCAAGCCGGTCATGGCCCCCTCGGCGGTGTTTGGACTCGCCCTCAAACACGTTTCGATGACCACGATCTTGACCATCAAATCACTCCCTTGCTCCAACCGGCATAGAGACGGAACGAGCCATGCTGGGGCAGTTCTCAGACCTCGCGGATCAGTGAAGCGCCGCTTCGCTCTTATTTATGCCTTCTGCTCCCCCCGTCTGATCTCATGGTATTCCTTGGCTCTCTATCTTGCTTCCTCTACTTCTCTTCAACTTCCAACGTCGTTCCTGATTCAATCTTTTCATCTGTTCATTTTCTCGATTTCTCTTCATACTGCTTAATTGTCGGCCAGCACGACACAGTTTATACACACATCCAAAAGCGCTAGACGCCCTATTTCAATCAACTCAACCTCACGCTCGCTACCTTGAGATCTGAATCATTACCACCAAAATGCAGTTCACAACTCTTACCATGTGCGCCTTGAGCGTTGCCGGTGCCTTTGGTACGTATCCCTATCCCTCTCCCACAACCTCTCACACACACCAATAAGTTCTAATCTCCCCGCAGCACAATCGTCATCCAAGACGTCGTCCGCCGGGGGCGCTTCATCAACCAACACTGCTGGAGGCCAAACAGTGCATGTTGTTACAGTTGGATCCATGAATGGATCTCTTACTTTCTCTCCCAACGATATTCAAGCCAAGGTTGGCGAGATGGTTCAATTCCAGTTCATGCCCGCCAACCACTCCGTCGTGCAATCCACCTTCGATGCACCTTGCCAGCCCATCTCCAAGAACTCGAACGTCACGGGTATCTTCTCGGGCTACATGCCTGTGCAAGCCTCTGCATCCACAGCTCCAACATACACCATCATGGTCGCCAACAAAACCCCAATGTGGCTCTACTGCTCTCAGGGAAAGCATTGCCAGAATGGCATGGTGATGGTTATCAATGCCAAGTAAGCTTTGCTTTGCCATTCTAGTAAAACATAAGCGCTAATATCTCTTACAGCCCGGCAGCCAATGCTTCCCGCACCCTGCAAGAATACACCAAGGGTGCCAAACAAGCAACCGCCAATCTCGCACCTAACGTAGCGGCCGGCGGTGTTGCGGGCACCAACAATACATCCGGCTCCAACTCTGGTTCAGGAACAGGAACAGGATCAGACAACCCAAGCAGCACAGACAGCGCGTCCAAGCCATCAAACAGCAGCCCCGCGAGCGCAGTCCGCGCGGATGTCTCGATCTTGGGCATGGGTTCCATGTTCGCCATCGCCTGGGCACTCTTCTTGTAGGTGGAAGTTAGCTATGAATGACCTTGGTGGTAGATGGGATGTGAGGCTATACCCGTGGCTCGTAGGGGTCAAAATGCTAGGAGTGCATGTGCACATAACATGGGCTCAACCCGCTGTAATTTGGAAGGATGCATCTGGAGTTGAGGGAGAAATGCAAATGCGGGACGAAAGAATTTTGTTGTGTTTTTATATGCCGCGCTTGATGACGCGAAGACTTTTACCTTATTGATATTGAATATAGACGTTGGAGTATGTTATATCTACTTGCGTCTCGCGTCACTTGATGGTCGGGGGGTAAACTTGAAAATTTTCTCATTAATTGCTCTGCCTCATCCCGAGGTTGTGCGCCATAACGCAGTAGCTACCTAGGTACCTACCTAGCTAGACGGTTATGGCCAAAGATGATGTCCCCGTAATACTCCCACGGAAACTTTTCCACAGGTGGTCACGCTCTAATAGCCCATGAACAGATTCCCACCGGATCCCAGACGCCATGCCGACCCTGCCCCATATCATATCAACATTACTTTGCTTGCCAGATGTTTGCCTCGCTTTCGCCTCGCGACCTTTTTATATTGCAATAATTCAGAAATCCATCAACAACTGTGGTGCCAACTTCTCAAGATCCTCAACCTATCACAATGACACATTAGCCCATCCACCTCTCCTCACTACGAAACATAAATCAAACACTCACCTCTAAAATCCCACTGGCCCCTTCCACCCCACACATCTCCTCACTCCTCGCCCACACACACCTCGTAATACCCTCCCTCACAAAAGTCTCCATATACTTCCCTATAGCCTTCTTAGCCCCCGTACCAAGCCTCGTCCCTTTTTCTTGGAAGAACTGTTGCACTATCACAGCTAGTAATTCTGGCCGTATTGTCTCCTGCCTCCCGTCATCTGCGTCGCCTTCCCCTTCTCCGTCCCCATGTCGAAGCTCGGTCCGTTCTGCAAATGTATCGTCCTCCCCTTCATCTCTATCTTCTGGATTAGAGGCTGGTGCTGAGGAAGGGTGAGAAGCGGGCTGAGAATCGGGTGATAGGGAAGGTAATCCCATTTCCCGCGCCGAGACTCTACGGCCCTGTATTTTCTCGATTCCAGCTCCAGTTTTAGTCTTACGTTTCGGGACTGAAGAAGCTGCACGCTTGGTTCCCGAGGCCGGTGTGGTGGAGGTGGACTTTCGTGGTCTGCCCGAAGGGCGGGGAGGTTTGAATGGTTTGGGTGGCATTTTCTTTTGAATTGAATTAGGTGCTAATGCGAGATTCGGGGTCGTTTTGGTTGTGCAAATTGAGGAACAGTTGGATGGGAACTATAGGTTGCATGGGCCGGTATTCTTTGGGAGACTGGTGATAGAGTTGACCCTCAGTCTATCAAGCGCGATCCACAAAGTGTTTCCGTCGACGCGACTTGGAGATCGCGTCCGCACGTGCCGGGAAGTACAGTATGTAAGGGGCTGACAAATGGTTACATATTTACAACCTACCTAGGTACTTTGTACGTAGTGACAAAACTCCATTAACGATTTAGTTATCGAGGTGATACAGCCAATTGGAACTGGTTAAGTGCGATTATTCAGTTCAGATATAACACAAAATAGGGTTGTTGCTGCTATATCACCCGGCTGTACTAGGTAGGTAGTACAGCAACCATAGCCTCACTTCAAGATGATAACCCTCCTGCTCTGCTCAGCCCCGTCTAGTTATTATTAGGGAGAGGAAAGATCTTAAGCATCGGGCTTTTTATGCGCTAAACAGGATTAAAGGTGTCTTTAAAAAAATCTTTAATTTGTAAGAATGGCGACCGTGAGTATACTCTTTAACACGTCTATAACTCCTACTCTCCAGAAAGCAAATTCTCTATTGTACCTGGGTATCTACCTGCCGCCTGCCGCCTGCAGTTGGTGAGGCCGAGATTAAGAACTTAATACGAAGTACTTCTCACGGCGTGGGGCTTTATGTCTGCTATACGTAGAGAGAAAATCTCTCTCTTTCAAACTTCTTCCTAGCAATCTCTACTATACGGTGAGGCACATATGGTTTAACGCCGTCTATAGTATTGCCTGCCCTCTTCCCCTGCTCCCTTGGGTTTGATTGAGTTTAGGTGAACATTGAGCGACTCATAGTAGTCCACGATGTAGTTGACTAGGCGATATTGTAGCAAATTAGTAAATGTAATTTAAAATCCATTGATTCCTTTACCTCCGTACCAACCT
The DNA here is from genome assembly GCF_003357145.1 of Venustampulla echinocandica. Lineage (NCBI taxonomy): Eukaryota > Fungi > Ascomycota > Leotiomycetes > Helotiales > Pleuroascaceae > Venustampulla > Venustampulla echinocandica. Next base: position 1,464,674 of record NW_022474210.1, read on the forward strand.
ACGGATAGCTTCATACTTCCAATATTACTACCATCGTACTAATAATCTCTTACTTACACTAAATGATCCAGCCACTTATCTCTCGAACTTGAAGTGGATAATATTACTACTAATATCTTACTTGAACTGAATAACCCCCTATAGCAGTTGCTTTCGATTAAACGTGTTGCTTTTATAACCTGAATCTTAGAATAGAAGGGTTCTACTACCCTTAACATAGTCAAGGAGCGGGAAGAAAGTAGGTTACGTGAAGAGGCTATCATGCAGATATTTTAGCAGCAGAACAGCAACCACAAGATTTAGATTCAGGTCCTGACGAGGCGAATCATGAACGCCTTGCGAAAACTTATATGATATTTGAGCAGAATGAGTTAAATAAAAATACTACTAGTTGTCCGGACCCCATCGACTATCCATTTAAATAAGAGATTAGTAGTAAAGTTCAGTTCAAGTGAGGGATATGTGGTACATATAGAGGTCATACGGGAAACTGTTCGTACCTCGGCAAGTTAGTATAGGAGTAACGGATGGCGAGTTAATAGGCTTACTGACGACGTGGGGTACATTATAGGTGAACACAGATTTAGGAAGTCAAAACTTGAAATATTTTAGTTACTATTTGATTACACTACAAAAAATTCGTGTTAACCATTTGAGTAGGGAAAAACAGTACCACTCGAATAAAACGCCAAGTGCTATGCTGCTCCTAGCAATGAAAACCTCCTTACCCAAGTGTCATTACCCTGTAATTAAAAAACACGCGCAGTTCTTCGTCATATTATGCTCTCGCCTGGCTCCGCCCTCTCTCCTTGACATTGCGAACAGCAGGCGCGCTGATGTCTCTTCTGCTCATCCCCTCCGCCATCTGCTTGCGTGGTGTCATTGTCCCCTGTGCCAAACTCTTTGCTCTCCCTCTTCGCTCTCGAATTTGCGCCAATGCTTTTTCGCGGGACATAGTCGGGCTCAAGGCCGGGTTGGATAAATCAGTTGGTAAAGTTGTTGGAGGCGTGAGTTCCGGTGGGTCAGCCAACGGAATGCGTGTCGTGGTTGATATGGTATGGAATGTCTGAATAACTGTTGTGTTGGACCCATCCTCTTCATAGTTATTGCCGGCGCTGTGGCTTGGGCTATGTGGAGCATCGAGAAGGGAGAGTAATGATGTGTTGGCGTCGGGTAGAATTGCAGATGTTGGGGGCTCGCAGGATGGTGTTCGTGCATAGTTGACGGCATGTAGAGGTTCTGGTGCAGGCTCTGGTGCAGGTTGTGCGAAGACTGGAATATTATTCTTCGCTAGGGACATCCATGGGGATTCTTCTGGTGTTGGGGATACGGTTCGGAAAACACCTTCCGCCGGTATGAACACTGTGCTCGACTTGGCCACCTGGCTATGTTCAAGGACGTGGATAGTCGCCTGCGTAGGGGGTGCACAGTCTCCTTCTTGCGTATTTCTTGATGCACAGCACTTCCAACGGCATTCCATCTCTAGGAATTCAATTCGATCGTAGGCTCTGTCCGCCCGTTGGTGTTCCCATTCCAGTCTTAAGCGCATGTCGTCCAACTCTTCCTCAGCCGCCGCCGACGAAGTAACCGTAACAGGGTCTAAAGATTTTCTGGGCTTCTTTGGCGAAGCAAACTCATCATGTTCTGGCAATGCCGGTAATGGCATCCTCCCTTCGGCTGCAATTCTAGCGATCTCTTCATTCTTCGCAATCGTTCTTAAAGCATCTCGTTCCTGCTCGACAAGCTTGATATTCTCTTGCATCTGAGCGAGCTCTTCTTGCACGCCCACAAGTTGGTATCTCGCCGCAAATGCCTCTTGTTCCCGCTTTAGACTCCGCTCTTTTTCTTGTTCTAGATCTGATTGTGCGATGCGCATCGAGTTTCGGGATGCTTTCAGCTCTTCTTGCAGCTTGACAATGACTGATTGGGACTTGAACGACTCCTTCCTCGCCCGTCGGATCTCTTTCTCCCATAAAGCCTGCGTATGTGCATAGGTCTCTTTTGCTCGACCGTAATTTTCCTGTGTAGATAGCTTATCAGAAATGATCAAGAATAGCCGGTCAACAGCAGAACCTACCATGACAGTCTCCAGTCTCTCGCCCACCTTTCTCTCCCTCTCCCGGCCCTCTTCAACATGTCGTCTCAACGATCTAGTCTCATCTCTGTAGCGTCGCATCTCGCTCTCTGCTTCCTCTCGCCCTAGCATTGCCCGCTTGAGAGCCGCATCATTTGCCTTGCGCTCCAATTGTTTCCCTTGGAATGCCAACGAATTGAATGCCGCAACCTTCTCATGCACAGAGCTATCCCGAGAATGGGATTTGTTGTTCTCTCCCAGCATGCTTGCCGATGATGTATCAAAGTCATATTGGGACAGCGGTCGTTGCTGGTTAACGCGGTCTGCGGAAATTTGGAATAGTGGCGCTCCTGGAGATCCAGGGAACTTGAAGGTTGGATCCATGTATTTTGCGGGTTTATCTTCTCCTCTGTCATGAAAAGGGATACTGTAGTATCTCTCTGAACCCGAGCACAACACTTCGTATAGTGAATCGCAGGGCTGTGGAGATATCGGAGTGGCCCGAGTTGGGATGTTTACTTTGTGTCGCGCTGGATGCGGCTAGTCTCGCGTGGGTTTCTATGGTGATGGAGATGGCGATGGCGATCGTTGCCTCCGCAGGCTTAGCTTGATCACTGATCGAATTGATCCTCAGAGACTTTTTGAGAAGAGGGTTCATTTATTACTGTTTTAATCTAGAGGAATAAGGCTTTTCCTTTCGATCGTTTGGTTGTGTAGGATTATAGTTTGAATTGAAAATTTATTACCGGCCGGCCTTTGGTCGTTCGGGAAACATTAGGTACCTAGGTACTTTACCTACGAAGTGCAGGGCATAGGTACGTACGGAGTCCACAAGCTTCAACATCCAGAATGCCAGTCAAACTCGACTCTACGAAAGGGTCCAGAAGATCTAAGACTATTCGCATTGCCAAGGGCCCTTTTGTACAATCGGTACGGAGTGGATGGTGTAAGATCGGGTTGCCATGCCTCCTTTCCTCCGTGCTTGTGGATTACTTGCCTATTACGAAGTCGTATACACAGCCGAGGTGCGATATCTTTTGACGCCGAATAACTTACTGTATCATAGAGATTAAAAAAGGGCTTGGTCTAGAAATATGTTTAAATTTTCCAGACACTAAATGATCGTGCCGATCCCCCTTGTGGGGGAAGGGTCCATTTATCCCATTAGGGCCCGCTTGAAAAGTTTGGTGCAGTGCAGTAGGCCTTGTAAGGTTACGGGAGTGCCGATTGACATTTGAGGTATTTAATTAGAGGTTAGTTAACACTTACTGTAAGTACGTAGGTATTTGAAAGCACCAGAACACTTGTATGGAGTAGTGCACTGTGAAGGCCAGCAACCGGACCACAATAATAATAAAAATGTAGCATCAAGAACTGGGTGGCACGTCTTCAAAGCCACAGGTCCTAGTTCTCTCAAGCACCTTATTTATTCGCTGGGCGGATGTAGCGGACAGACTCTCTGCCGACATGTGTACTTCGTGAATTTAGCTTGTGTTTGTCAATACCGGGTGTAGGAATAAGAGACACTCAAACAAAGGTGTGGTTAAGAGGTCCTAAATGCTAGACAACATTATCATAACACAAGGTACAGCCTAACTTTTGCGTGCGTTGAATGTTCTCTCTTCTCGTCTTTGTCTCTTTCCCTTCTCTTCTCTTCTTCTCCTCCCTTGCCACCGTTGCTGCAACAGTTAATTCCTTACCCCGACAGCCTTGTATCCCAGGCGCGCCACCAGCACCAGCGGGAAATCTCGGCTGCGCTGGTCTTAGCTCGCCCCGGCCGCGTACAGATTTTTAACGAGCTGTCCTCCAAGATCCTTCTTCCGAATACAAAAACTTTCCGTTCCAGTTCATTCAACTCCACATCTCTTCATCCTTTCTCCTTTCGCCTTTCCATCCACACATCTCCCCTCAGTCCTTTGATCGCTGATCCCCCGTCGCAACCATGAGCACCGAAGCACCAAAGAAGGAGTCCGTCATGGGCGTGTAAGTACCTCTTCTCCCTTTCCCTTCCTTTGACCCGTTCCGCCCGTCGTGGTTGGCTTCCATCACAAAATCTTGTCCAGCGACCATCGGGCATCAATGGAGGCCAATTGGCATCCGCCAATGGTATAGAGATGCAGCGCACTGTATACTCCGGCCATAGGATCCCAACTTTGTTGATGCTCGATGGCGCCCCCTATCAGAATTTTCCATCTCGGGATTGATCCATCAACATCAATAGCTCCAAGCTAACAAAGCCCGTTACAGTCCTCCCTTCATTATCGACTTCATGAGTATGTCTATCTCTGCCTCCAACCTTTTTTTTTGTTGCGATTCGATGATTGTTGTCGTCGACTGCGATCGAATTCGACACCGGTTGCTATTAGTGAAATGCACAAGATATCTGAGACTGACTTGCGATAACAGTGGGTGGTGTCTCTGCCGCCGTCTCAAAGACCGCAGCTGCTCCCATTGAGCGAGTAAAGCTGTTGATCCAAAATCAGGTACGTCGCTATTTAGTATCGCTGTCGAGGCCCATCTCGCCCTTCCGATCGTTCCCAAGAGACCCTATGATCCTAGCCCGCAACATGCACCATCATCCACAGCAATCTACATTGTCATGTACTCGATCTAGGTGCAAAATATAACCGCGTTGTAACATTAATTGACCATTTGTATAGGATGAGATGTTGAAGTCCGGCCGTCTGGACAAGAAGTACAATGGCATCAGCGAGTGCTTCTCAAGAACCATCAAGAACGAGGGTGTCGTTTCGCTGTGGCGTGGAAATACTGCCAACGTCATCCGTTACTTCCCTACTCAAGCCTTGAACTTCGCGTTCCGTGACACCTACAAGTCCATGTTCGCTTTCAAGAAGGAGCGTGATGGATACGCCAAGTGGATGGCCGGTAACTTGGCATCCGGTGGTGTAAGTATCTCCCGAGTTTGGATATATATAGAAGACGGCTAATTCAAGTAGGCTGCTGGTGCCACCTCCCTCCTCTTCGTCTACTCCCTCGATTACGCCCGTACTCGTCTTGCCAACGACGCAAAGGGAGCTAAGACTGGTGGTGAGCGTCAATTCAACGGTCTCGTCGACGTCTACAAGAAGACTCTCGCCTCTGACGGTATTGCCGGTCTGTACCGTGGTTTCGGTCCTTCCGTCCTCGGTATCGTCGTTTACCGTGGTCTGTACTTCGGTCTGTACGACTCCATCAAGCCTGTCCTCCTCGTCGGTCCTCTTGAGGGTAACTTCCTTGCCTCCTTCCTTCTCGGATGGGGTGTCACTACTGGTGCTGGTATCGCTTCTTACCCATTGGATACTATCCGTCGTCGTATGATGATGACTTCTGGTGAGGCCGTCAAGTACAAGGGCTCCATGGATGCTGCCCGTCAAATTGTCGCCAAGGAGGGTGTCCGGTCTCTCTTCAAGGGAGCCGGTGCCAACATTCTCCGTGGTGTTGCCGGTGCCGGTGTCTTGTCCATCTACGATCAAATGCAGGTCCTCATGTTCGGCAAGGCCTTCAAGTAAATGATTCCCATGTAGTTATAGATGGAGAGGTGTCGTGGTTGAGGGATGGTAATACGTGGGGTTGATGCTGGGGTGGTGGTTGAGCAGGTGGAAGTTGTTACAGGCATCCATTGCTATGGTGTTGAGCAACTTGCAGCTGACCTGGTGCCGTTCGGGTCGCTGCTGTACTTTATTACCAGGCAATCTCCTGATATGTTTCCTTTAGCTTGCTGCTTTGGTCTTCGCAAAATGGTTTTTTCGTTTGGTCTTCTCGTCTTGCATGGTCCAATAGAATACTGAAGATGGGTGGGTCTTGAAAATGGAAACATTAAGTCTATATCTTGCCTTGCGCTGCCAAGTGACCGATGTTAGCTGTGCATACGCCTGAATAGTCCTATGGTGAACATGTGTAACGACCATGAGTAGTGCTCACCAAATTCTGTGCTTCAAAGCTTCCACAAACTCTTGTCCTACCACAGATGGATCTGCTTCGCCTGGCCACGCCCTGCATGCCAGATGGACAGCGCCTGCATATACCCCGAGAAACATTTCACATATTACGCAGTAGCTTTAGCAAATAAGTGATTGGGCCATGTCTTAGAGTGTCTTTATCATGCAAACATCGCTCCACACCGGCGAGTCCTCGGTTCAACCCATTCCATCTTGCAAACATACAACGTACTCTCCGCGTTACAGGTCTCCGATTTAAACCATTTCGCCTTGGGGTAAACCACTTTCAATTCAATTAAAAAATTTCTCTCCTGATAACAGCAGTGCTGACCAGGACACCGGGACCCCGAGATCTTGTCAGCCTGGTTGGCACACATACCTCCACGGCTATCTACAACACCGTTTAGTTTCATAAACAATAGGCATCGGGCTCTTTATCTTCGACACTAGCTTGCCCTTCGTCCTCCCCGAAGTACCTTGGTATCTTCCCTATTGACCTGCCTCTCGTCTTATGTAGGGAGCCAGGCGAAGCACCAACCAGTGTATACTTTGCATGTTGTGCGTACCAAAGTCGATGGTTATGCGGCATGGACCACACGCCGTGTCGCTGGGGTTCATGCGCCACTCAATGAAAGTACCTAAACAGACCAATTGTTGCTATTTATTCTCGCCCAGCCTAGTTCCTCGCATGCGCAGCCTTATAAGGCCTAAAGTACGGACTAGATACATGCCTATTTAGGTAGGTATATATTGTTTTCCGATTACATGCAGCTTGTCTTAACAGTCTTCTTTTTGAGTCGGTATTTTGTGATAGCTAAGTTATGCGTTTATGCTGCTGAGAACCATGTCAGCACCACCTATCTCTGGTGATTGTATAGGAGAAGCTGTTACCACCTATGACACTGCCATCGGAATATAATTCCCAATACCTGATATGCATAGACCATGGAGACCACCGTATTCAAAACAACAATCCAGGATTTATTCGAGGCCACGGTTGCGGCCATACTCGGGCCCTCACCCGTGTCGGAATCGCATTGCCAATCACAGAGTCATAGAATGGCCATGATACTCTATTGTATCGCCTTTTCCATATGAGCAACCAATATGAGAGAAACGAGCGAGAAGGAAAGTCCCGCTATGGGCCGGCATGCCTCAATCGTTACAGAGATCGAGAAAGGGGGGCTAGAAAATGTTGATTGGGGGTGCATTCACGATAGTCATTACCACTATATTTTGATAGTTGTTAATGTAGGGTAGATGGATATTTCTGACTAGGGAAGATTACAGAGGGAAAAAACGTATTAAAGGGGAAGTTGTATGTGTGATTTCCCATATCTGGCAACGATAAGGCTTATGGAATTTATGAGCTATGGATTTGTTGAGTAGGGCCGCATTGCATTGCTTCGGAGTGATAGAGTATGGAGGACTATAATGGACCTTTGAGAGTTTTGAGAGAGGATTACTTTGGGCAGAGGGCCCTTTCCTTTGTGCGGCATAGAGCTAAGATATTCTGTAGTTTGTTTGTCATATTCTAGATACCTTAACTCATAAAGGATAATTATATACATTGCGTTAAGCCTAAGAAATTTAAAGAATCTAAGGATATCTATGTGAGACAGACGCCTTTATAAGACGTCAACAGACATGATATTAAATATTTTAGCCCTAAGGCCGTTCCTTGTAATAGTGCATAAAATATTTCACCGGCCTTTGAGATAGACCTTAAGTGTTGTGGGCAAATCGTGATGATGTTTCTGACAACTCTGCTCCCACCATATTATACGGGTATCCATATTAGAACATCGATGCTGGAATTCCATGTTGGGTGTACAGGCTGATATCGATGAACGCAATGTGGTCGGAAGTAAATCCACATATTTAAGGCAGCAACGGCGACCAAGGGTTTGATCGCTTAAACCCTGACTAGTCCTGAAGCGGGTCTAGCGTGGCGCTGGTTAGCGCACCACGAATTCGCGATGAATTTTGACGAAATCAAATTCGAGTTCGAGCAACCGACATCACGACGACTTCCCTCCATTCCCATATCTTGTCAGCCACCGCCATCATGTCTGACAGCGGAGAAGTTGAGATCGATACCGTCACCTACACGGTCCTGCCAAAGGAGGCCACCGATGAGATTGGAAGCATCAAGCTTTTCAACAAGTGGTAAGTGAAGTGGCGTTGAGGTGGACGGGGACGACGACGAGGACAGCATGAAATAGGGCAATTGCTAATCTAATTTCCTCTCCAGGTCATACGAAGATGTCGAAATCCGGGATATCTCCTTGACGTAAGGATCTCCAAACTCCATGCCGAACTCGAGAGGACGGAAATTGCGCAGGGAATGGAAGATGGATGCGGGGGACATTTGGCTAACACACCACAGCGATTACATTCAGATCCGGGCTCCTGTCTATATCCCACACTCTGCCGGCCGATATGCGCAAAAGCGATTCAGAAAGGCACAGTGCCCAATCATCGAGCGTCTCACCAACTCTCTGATGATGAACGGCCGTAACAACGGAAAGAAGCTCATGGCTGTTCGCATTGTTGCACACTCGTTCGAGATTGTATGTTGAGTCTACAGAAGGAACGGCTAGGGATAATCACTGATAAATGCTCTCAGATCCACATCATGACCGATCAAAACCCCATTCAAGTCGCGGTTGATGCCATTGTCAACTGTGGACCTCGCGAAGACTCCACCCGTATCGGATCCGCAGGTACCGTCCGTCGTCAAGCCGTCGATGTGTCTCCTCTCCGCCGTGTTAACCAAGCCATTGCCCTTCTTACCATCGGTGCCCGTGAAGCCGCTTTCCGAAATGTCAAGTCTGTTGCTGAGTGCTTGGCCGAAGAGTTGATCAACGCTGCCAAGGGAAGCAGCAACTCATACGCCATCAAGAAGAAGGACGAGCTGGAGCGTGTCGCCAAGAGCAATCGGTAAAGGATGGTGGTGTTTGCATGGTATGGGGTTTCGATTTGCTTTATGGATGGGCGACGCCGGTTGCGTTCTGTCACATAGATGGCTTTTATGAATGCAAATGCCCTTGAAAGCAACTTGAAGCATTTGTTTTTGAATTGTCGTATGAATTACGTCTTGAGAGCGCGCTTCTTCGTTCGTGTGATCGCCTTGAGATCCGCCTCCGATCATTTCGAGGGGCTGGTTCAAGCTTTTCGACTTTCCAACTACAAGCGCATGTTTTAACTTGATAACCGAGACTGCACCATTTTCGAGTTGCAGAGTCCTTTCGAATTCCACCCCCTTTAGGAATGTAGTCTACATTCCGCATGAGACCATTGTCATCATCTAATGGATCATGAGGTTGGGTCTTATGACAATACTGCTTGACACCTGCGTTAAATATCATATCTGTGGCCTTCCTCTTCAAGACCTCCGTTCCTACCAGCCATCCCCGCCTAATTGGGCGCCAATGCTTGACTTTCATATCACATAGTCTATTTATCACGTCCTACCGCACCTCAATTGCCTAAAGGCGTCGATATATATTATGTTCTCGATCAAATGACTCGGCTCGGCAGGTAAATTCTCCTGATCCCCACTGCAATGTAACTTAACTGCCGGCCGGTGTAAAATCCCTTTGCAATTCGACGGAGATTCTCCAAAATACATAAGTTCACGATGCTCCTCTATGAAAGAACTCCCTCGATAGCGAGCTCAATACAGCTTGCCAGCCCCACTATCCCCCAGCCCCACCCGTTTCACCCGGTTTCAGCATGATTCCTTCTTTCGGTAATGCATCCCATGCGGCCTTGATCCTTCTGCTGCTTCCCTTCGTCGCCGCTGCCCCTCATCCTGATCTCGAGTCGAGAAAGCCAGCTGGGTCCTTTACTGTTACCCAGAAGCCAAATCCCCATTTCCACCGCCGTCCTACCGATGGGCCTGCCGCCCTTCGACATGCGTTTCTCAAATACAATGTGAAGCCAAAGTTCAATGTAGTGGGTGGAAACGAAACTGGAACCGTGTCGGCAAGCCCGTTCCCAGCAAATTATGACCGGGAGTACCTCTCGCCGGTATCGATTGGCACTCCGCCTCAGATCTTGGATCTTGATTTTGATACTGGCTCCTCGGACTTGTATACATCCCCTTCTCCCTGTTTTTCGATGCCTAAGAATTCTATTTTAACACGTGTCACAGATGGGTATTCTCAACCGCAACAGACCAGAGCCAAGTTTCCGGCCAGAAGCTCTACAGCCCGGAAAACTCCACGACATCGTCTCTTCTCCTGGGACACACGTGGTCTATCTCCTATGGTGATGGGTCCTACTGCCGCGGAAACGTTTTCCATGAGAGAGTTAGTATCGGCGGTGTACCGGCAGACGCACAGGCTGTAGAGGTTGCTACGAGCGTCTCTTACTCCTTCACATCGGATGCTGCGTCTTCTGGTCTCGTCGGCCTCGGGTTTAACACCATCAATCAAGTCACGCCGACTAGGCAAAAGACCTGGTTCGATAACGTGCAAAGTAGCCTAGCCGCTCCGCTCTACTCCGTGGACTTGAAGAAGGGCGCTGTAGGCTCATATACATTTGGCACGATTGATGCTAGTGCATATACCGGCGACATCGCATATGCGCCAGTAAACAACAGTAGAGGCTTTTGGGAATTTACCGCGAGTGGGTTTGAAATCGGAAACGACGGCTTTACGGAAACACCACTTAGTTCCATGGCAGATACGGGCACGACTCTGCTACTCTTGGAGGACAGCATTGTCAAGCAATACTACGCCAAGATCCCGGATTCGTATTACAGTGGTAGCCAGGGCGCGTATGTCTTCCCCTGCAATTCCACGATGCCCGATTTTACGTTTGGTATTGGGAATTACCGGGGGTCGATCCCGGGGAGCTACCTCAACTATGCAAATTTGAATGCTATGGTATGTTACGGGGGAATTCAGGGGAAGGGCGGTCTGCCATTTAGTATCTGGGGGGATATTGTGTTAAAAGCTCAGTTCGTGGTATTTGATGTTGGGAATACGAGGATAGGATTTGCTAAGAAGCCCCTATGAGGTGAGAGAAGGGAGTAAGGCATGGGGCATTATGGGGGTTCGGGGATATGAGAGGAAGTCTTTGGCGGTAAGAATGCATGTCGGGGCATACATATGGAGTATTTCCGGGCCATCATTGCTGGACGATAGGCTGTGAGGCCAAGTCTTGTGGGCTGTGATAAGTGACTGACATAACATCTACATTAGGCATATACATCAAAATTAATGTCATTATGTTAGAATCCTGCTTCTTGGTGAAGAGTCTAACTATAAGTATTAGGCACTGTCAAATTCTTGTCACATTTAATTTTATGTGATAGGGGCGACCAACATGAACCAAGTCCTATCGTTCGCCCAACCGAACAAACCTGGCTGTTGAGAAAAATACCAATACGCAACCAACAACAGGAACACCATCGTCGCCGTGCCCAGCCCAGCACCTCGCCGCCACGGCCCATTGCGATGCTCCCCTTCTACCTGCTACTCTCACGTCTAGCATGCGATGATCGCCCTGTTCATGGCGACGGAGTGACCTCTGGGCCCAGGAACCCATGTAGCCATATCTCTACCGGGTGCTATTGGTCACGAGGGCGTCAGTCAATATGGTAGGCATATTATTGCTTAAGTTCGGGGCATCGTCTACAGGTAACCTCTAAAGGCTTTGATACTGTTGGTTTGGGATTCACGAAGGAAGATTGGCCGACCCTTGAATGCTTAGTTATCGCCGAAGTAGTTTCTTATGACTGGAGTGGCATACTTTGATTCGGTTTCAACCCGCTAGCCAAAGCACATACGACAATTCCTTAGCTCAGGAGTATATATGAGGGTGATCGTCAAGCATACATACATGCCTAGGTAAGGTAGGTAGCGTTGCTACCCACTACTCCGTAAATCGTATTCCCGAGGGAGGGAACTCGCCCGTGACTGCACTACACGTGCGGGGAGAAAATCGGAAAAAGCTACCTAGGCAATCTTTCCACCATGGAAGAGCCAAACGCGACCAACTGAACGAATGCTATAAGTTGCAACTTTGCAACCGTGTGGAGGCGTTGGCGTCGATCGAGGGACACAAGTCTCACACAAGTCGCACAAGTATTTCGGGGCGGCGGGTCTCGATCGCGGTCTGGATGAAGTCATCGAGCCAGGATGCATTCAATTGCATTCATCATGATCGACGAGGGCGACAACAACAACGGCACCTTGTTTGCGTATAGTACAAGTGTATTCAGCATTTCACCTTGGCCATTGCCTGGTCCTTGTGGCGCCGAATGCCCGAGACGATTCCATAAAGCTGGTACTGCTGCACGAAGTACTACGAGCTCCAGGAATTATTATTAATTAGAGTCCTCACATTTGCAATGTATCAGCCACACGCTAGCAAGGGACATGGTTATTTTGGCTTTTGGCTTTTCTGGTTGCGAGCAGCGTCACCGTCATCGACAAAACATTACTTTGTTCAAGTTTGTTGGCCCTGAGAGAGTGTTTCACAATGACGTCGGGTGTTAAGAAAGCTACAAACTCAAGCTACCTACCAGGTCCTACCTCTAGCTCCAGGCCTACCGCAAGGCTCAAGGGCTTGCTGTGCGTCGCGAAGCAAGTACATGTGCTAGCACGTAGTACGAGTGGTTGAGTCTATCGGACTGTTGCCAATGCTCAGATACCTAGGTAGCCTCCCGTCTCCTGCCAAGGGGGCGAAAGGGTTGCGCTACTGTGCAGCGGAATATATCCCTAGGGAGGGAGGGAGGGAGGTGCATTCATGTATAATTGTACATGCCAACTTGCAACTTGCAAGTAATCCTCGGGCTCATACTAGCCAGAGTGGTAAGCACGTCAAGTGGAGATGAGATCGGCTGCTTGGGCAGTAGCAGTGACGTCGTCGACAAGTATCGACTGAGAAATGGCACTGCTTGCAGCTGGAAAGTAGAAGCTAGATGCCAGATGCCAGAAGCTACGAATGAATCAAGGCATTCATCACTCCCTCCTCCCTCCTCCCTTCTCCTGCCCACAAAAGCCCCGTCCTTCCATCTTCCGACCTTCTCCTCGTTTCTTCATAACAAGCCCATCTACATCTACACAATTGATACCCCGTCGTCATATATCAATTCATTCATCACAATCGCCCGCAACACAACTAGTGCACTATCGGCATTCTACATTCCACGTTCCACGTTCCACATTCCAATTGAAGAATCAGTTCCCCAAGTTACGATTTCCCCCTCGCTCTTGTTGACGGCTCCCATCGGTCGACTCTGTTTCTCTCTCTTTCTTTCAGTGATACCCCCTCCCGCAACAGATCGCTAGTATGTCTTTACGCATCAACAAACCAACCAACCCCAAGGAGAGGGACGCCGACGTGGCTCGCAAGCTTCAATTCTACGGCATTTTAACAGGTAAGCATGTCGAACCGAAACCGCTCTGATCGGGTAATCGAATTCTAACAACCCGTCGCTACAGCATTCCAAAATGGAAAGGTTCCATCCGTAAGTTCAAGACAACGTCTAGCAATGCCCGCAAAGAATCACCTACTAACAAACAATACAGAATGAGCAAATCGACATCGCTCTGAACAGCTTCCTAGCCTCCAAGCCTCTCAGCGCCCCGTCAAAGAAGCTTTCCGCTGAAGGCCAAGCACTAGTAAAGGACGCCCGCGACGTCGTGGAGCAAGCCAAATACCTCCTCCTTAGTAAGAACCAGGGCAATCTACTCCAAGACTTTATTTGGCAGACACATATGATCGAGGGTGGAAATGCCACTGGTGTCAAGGCACCTGTCGGCAAGGATACCCGGGAGCAGCACGGTAACGAGGCTTTGGAGGGCCTTCGAACACTTGGCACACTCATGATATCGAACGGACAATTCCGAAAGCTCTGTATGTTGAATGTTTACAGTATGTGTCGAGATCGCACTAACATTTATATTTAGTGAACGATGCCACCGTCCTCATCCGTGATATTGCTGGCGATGCAGCCACTAAGGCGGCCACCAAGGTCAATCCTAGTGAGGAGCAATTGGCTCAAATCGACCGGCCAGCTGATGATAACACTTGGCACGATGCCCCCAATATGTCGAAGGGCGACCTAAAGAACCAAGTTAAATCGCAATTCAACAAGCAAACACCTTTGAACAAGGACGATATTCGCGATGCCGCTGGCAACGCAGCTCAATCTGCCCACCCACAGGGCTCCCGCGATCCTGCCGATGCCGCGGCACAAGCTGCTTGGCACCACCAACAAGGTGAAAGCTCTGGTGTTGACGCTCGTGCTGGCGTGCGGAGTGGTACTGCTACGCTCAGACAGAACGCCTCCGAAAATGTTCCCGACGAGACCAAAGATCGCGGACGTGAGTATAAAGATCGGACTAAGGGCTACCTCGAATCAAAGATGCCCGAGGAGCGCCGGCAACAAACCATTTGGCGGCTCAAGAAGATGGTAATCGAGGTTCAAGGACATCCTGATTATCAACAAGCTATTAATACTCTTCTCAATCTTGCCGAGACCTATGCTGGTCATGCGAACACCATCGGTGAGCAATCAACTGGCGCCGTGAAAGGTGCACACTCAGATAGTGCCCTGAAAACTGCCGAATATGATCTCAAGGTAGGCGTCATAGGCCAGGGAGAAGATTCTATGCTAACATGAAATCAAGACACTTATTGAACGCTTTGCTAATAACACATCAAGTGATGATATCGTTGATGCTCTAAATACCATTTACCGTGATGCGGATCGAGACCCCGAACTCAAGAACTGGTTCAAGCAGATGGACAGCTATATCCGCAAATGCCTCCAGCAACAAGGTTTTATCATGGATGACCGCGCTAACGATGAGTGGAATGCGCTTTACGACCGTGGCAACTTCTTGCTGCGTGATCGCTACCGCAATCACACCGACCGCATCGTAGAGGAGATGAGATTCTTCGTGGATCAATTCGATCAAGATCAGCAGAACAAACGTTTCGGCCAGTCAATGCAAAGGCTGTTCCATAACCTTGGAAATGATAAGAATGGAAGGGCGACGTTCAAACCGCATTTGGTCAAGGACCTTTGCGATGTTATCCTTCCGGGCATCTTCGAGAGCATCCGTTATGTTCCTATTCCCAGAATCGAATATAGCGACCCAATGATTGATGCCGTTATTGAGAATCTCATTATCGAGAGTGATAACCTCATGCCAAACATCTTCGAGGTCACGAATGGTGAGTGGTCTGGGGTGCTTCATCCGTATAGGAACTAACTTCAACAGACAACTACTTCCGCTGGGGCCGTAAGAACCTTGCAAACAAGAACTACAACTCTGTCACGCTGTTTGCCTCCGGAGTCCAAATGGACTTGCGTGATGTCTCCTATTACATTAAACGCAAGCAGGGAACACCTAAGCTGAGCGACTTGGGCGTAGCAGACATCTTCCTGGGCGGTACCGGCTTCAGCGTCAAGATCGGGATGTCCACGGCCGAGAAGAAAGATCGCGAGAATTTCTTCAAGATCAACAAAGTGGATGTTGAATTGAAGGATCTAAAGATCAAACTCAAGCAGAGCAAGCACAAGCTTCTGTTTGCGTTGTTCAAGCCCCTGCTTCTGAGAGTTATGAGACCGGCATTGCAGAAGGCGCTCGAGAAGGTCATCAAGGAGAAGGCGCATGAACTGGATTCGCTTGCCTGGCAGGTAAAACAGGAAGCGGATCGTGCACTGAACGAGGTCAAGGAGGACCCCAAAAGTGCTCCTAATGTTTATCAACGCTACTTCAACGCAATCCAAAAGCAGGTGCTGCAAGGCAAGCAGAAAGCGGAAGCCGCCACTGCCGACAAGAAGGTCAACATGGCCATGACCCAGAAAGATTCTATCTTCCCAGATCTCAAGCTCCCTAAGGGTATCTCCACCAAGGCGACTGAGTACAAGGAGCTTGCTCTCAAGGGCGACAGCTGGGAGTCTCCCGTCTTCAAGATAGGCTCCGCTTCTCCGTCCACCAACATCCCCAAGGCTGTGAAGCCCAAGCGGAAGCACCATCCTGTCAATAGGGGTGGTGTAAGAGGCCCACAAAATGTTGGAGGGTCTCGTGATTCTGCAGTTACTGGCGTTGATGGTGCCCCTATCGGAGATGCACCAACCGGGGCTGTGCCAATCGGGGGCACGGCAATTGGTACGAATGGTTTGCCAACTGGAGGCAAATATCAAACTCCTGTTGCTGCTGGATTCAGCAGCCAGGTCGATGAGGCGTTTGGCAAGGAGCAGGGATCTGTTGCTGCTGGATCTATCCCTATCACGACTGTGAACGGTTCCGTCCACTTGTGAGGGACTCATCATATGCAGCAATGGCCTGGACGAGCAATTCTGCCTTGACACAACTGCATAAATGATTTCCTTCGCGGACTCAGAATTGGTTGTCAGCCGCTTCTTTAGCTTGTTGGCACCTCTATATTGCTTTGATGATACCACTATAGCGAACCCAGCACACGTTGGCATATGATAATAATGCACGTATTGAGGAAGAGGAACTGCGGCGTGGTAATAATGGGGAAGAAAAGAACATGGAATCCATTGTTTTTATTTTATGTACTTGTACGTGTTGCAAAAGAAGTTTAAAATTATGATTTCGTGCCGACTAGATTGATTGCAATCATGATAAATGCGATCGTGATAAAAAGTGACTTGTCGGGCCGTAACAGCATACCCTCCCAGGAAGTTCTGTCTAGTTTGTCTCACAACTTATTATCTTCATCTACTGGTGATTTCGAAATCAACGTGCTGAAGATAATGCCGTTAGCGCTAGTGAGGTGGGGATGTTTTTGTTGCACGTCGCACAGCGGAGGCAAACTTGAGGCGGAAAATCGCCTCTTTTGCTCAGCGTAAAAGACGTTACGGGGCTAGATTCAACCACCGTCTTCTCTTGCCCATATTTCAAACTAGGTACCTATCTCCACAAGAGCTACAAATTGTAAAAGCACCAGAAACATGTCTCGTTGGAACTTGAACGCGTTACAAGAAATATAATCTCTATATTCATATGTTTATATTCACGAAAGGTAGAAATTGCGAACCATGATATGAAGATATACCTACGTTAGTACAGATTGCCCAGCCCTAAGCAGTCGCTATGCAAAACGCCATTACCAGAATCCATTACCCATATTGCTTTTCATTCATGTCTGGCGCATGCCGTTCCGTAGGGCTAGCATATGGATTTGACACCTCGGACATAGTCATTTCCCTCAGCTGCGAATTACTCAATCCGGCTTCCCTTAATTGCACACCACTTAAACCTTGCACACCGTTTAAGCCTCGCGCGCCAACATGCCCAAGCAGATCAACACGGTGCTGACTTTCTGACGCCTCTGGTATATGCCCCAAAACCGGCGATGCTGGGGTAGGCCTATTCGGGCCGCCGATTAAAGCAACATTATCGCTTCGTCTCCTGCTGACCATCCTCCCCATCCCGAGGCCGGACAATGCGCGATGTATGCCCCAACGCGAACCTCCTTCCGAAGTGGCTTCCAGTTCCGCTGCCTCGCTGGATACCTGGCTTACTTGGCTCTGATCACTGGCGTTGCTCCAATTTCTACCGTGTTGGCTGGGGCGTCGAGTCGGTCCTGAGCCTTGAGAGTCGCGATGGTTAGATTGGATTGGGAGATCAAAGTAACCAGCTGAGCTGGATTGAGAGTAGTTGGATTCCGATGCTGCAACTGGGTTGTAGCCTCGTGGATAGTGGGTGTGTGGTGGTGGATAGGGGGTGAAAGGGCTGTGGAAGAGAGGTGGGGAGTTGGCTTCTACTTCATGGGCGGAACTGTGGGGGTTCGATTGATGGGATGGGTGGCGGACACTGCTGGCAGCTTCCGATCCGGTCATCATTAATGGATCGATTGACATCGCGTCGACGTCTAGTCCTTCTATTTGTTGAGCGTGTGGTTGACCTGTACGTGGACCGCTGGATGATGTGCGGGAATTTGAGGTAGCTGATATTTTGATAGCTGTATTTAATCGTCGAATTATCAAGGTGGCGGCAATTAGAATAATGATGAGGAAGGCTACTGATGCTCCGATGATTCCTCCAATGACTGGGGTGGACATTCCGGTACTTGGACTCCCTGTGGCGTCCACTTTGGCGATTGCAGAGACTGTAGAGGGTAATTTAGGTACCAAATTGGCCTCGTTGGATGCCGTAGCTGTTGGCACCGAAGGAGTTGCGGCTGTTAGGATTGTGGATGTGATGGTATGAGGATTCGAGCTCGCATCCGTTGTCGTAAATGTTTCGGTCACAGTAAATGTCGTAATACTTGTAGCATAACAGCCATTAAGCGCACAGCCCATACCCTTCTTACAGCATCCATAGTTGAACGATGCCGGGCAAAGATACGACTCGACGCCGCAGGTTTGACTATAAGATACACCAGCGGAAGGGCTACAGCCTAGTTGTCCACATGCGTAACCCGATGGACAGCAGCCACCTGCTCGAGTTAGTTTATTGCCAATTTAATGGGAGGAATGATCGTACCTCCGTCAGACATCCCACAAGCAACGTATCCTAGCTTCCCGCAAGCAGAAGCTGGAGCAGTACTTGTGGGAAGGCAGCTACTGGACCCGCAAACCCGGTCATTTGGACAGCAGCCTCCGTTCAACGACTTGGGACATAGTTGGTAATCGGCGGGACATTGAGTCGCATCTCGCTTTTGTCCTTGGATTCCTTCATGAATTATATCCCAGCGATTCGACCCTAGCTTGCGCTTGAATAAAGGTGCCTCGGCTTTCTTTGGATATGCTATAGTGACAGCAGATTGGGTCGTGGTGACGACGACTATGCTCCGTTCAGCACCTTCTCTCAACTGAATGCCATCGTCTATTTCGAGCACGCCCTGTCCGCCGACTATCGACTCGCTCGTTACCACAGTTATAATGACCTGTTCTGCATCTATCCGCTTGCGTAGATTATCGGGATTTGACGACTCGGAGTCCCTAAATTTGGGTAGGTTGTTTGATGTCGATTCAGACGCCCCTCTCACACACCCAGCTGCCAAAGCCGCCGTGCAAACCCAGTATCCTCGTATCGCGCGCATTGCGACTGGTGCGTTTTGTGATAGTTCGATGTCAAAGCCTTCGCAGGACGTTGCACCCCCAACAGCTACCGTAGCGCTGGCCTACAAAATTCAACCGGAAATTCCATGAATGAGCGCAGATTTTTGAATCGCAGTATCGCAATCGGAGAAGAAGGTAGTGTGCTGGAGGCTCCGCTGAAGCCTGACGTCCCCGTACCTAACTAAGCGGGGCGGGGCTGAGATACGGCGATGCTGCGAGCCTGTGAGCCTGTGAACTGTCCACGAAGCCTGGCGCGGGATGTAGCTGACTGTGTTCCGACGCAAATGATACGGAGTACTCGAGTAGTCGTCGCTGGATTGGAATCAAGCAACGGTATGCGCAGGAGTCCGCACGAAACGAGAGTTTTGATTGTGAAGGAGTCGAGCTGCGAAGGATGGCCACCATATTGACCACGCAGCTACCCTCGTACCTTCGTGCTGCTCGTGATGATGGCTCAGGACAAGTACTGTAGCTGCCGTCCGCAACTGTCAGTCACACCTGTACGAAGTAATATCCAGGGTCTGACAATAATCGGGAGACTTCAGCGGCTCAGCCTCTCTTGTTTTCCAATTTTGGGGCATGCTCCCTGCTTCTCTGACGACGTCAATTGGCAGATTCGCGATGCCATGCCCGAGCCTTGGCTGCGCTAACATGTCTCTTCATCGTGTTCGACGGCGGAGGGCGCCGGTTGGGGGCGATGTGACGATGGTCTGCCCAACCACCAGCGAGACCACTGTGCTGCGTTCGTCTCCACACGGCGCGTGGCTGGGGTGTTACTGGACAGTGCGCGCTGAGATTGATAATATATTGCCGCTATCTTCAAGAGATATACATGTACTTTACATGTACATGGTGTAGTTGGAGAAAAGGGTGTGGCCCGCAGTCTGTCGCATACTGGCAGAACTCTAGCCATGCTGGCGATTCTGCGATGGCCTGCAGGGTGGGGTCAGATGGCTGCCCTTCGCCATGCTATTTGTCGGAATGTGCTCGTAGGATTAAGGCATCTCAGGTCCCGCAACACTATCCAACTGCAGCTGCGTTGTGAAGGCGCGAGGGTGTGGTGGTGATGGCGATGGCGATGGTGGATTTGTGTTCGATGGGACAAAAAAGTACTTCTCGATGTCGTATATGGCCCCCAAATTTTAGTAGTCACGTGGTCAAGGGCCACTCGCAGACCTGCACGTACAGCCAGTTGCTGAGCCGAAATACTTCCTTATACTACTGGAAAGCTATGGATTATCCATATTTATTTGCATAGATATGAGTGCTATCTGCCGAAGTATCCAGAACAGTTGACAGCGGCGGCAGATCTAGGGCAATACCACGTGACCCTCCCCCCTTTCTCCCCTCCTGCATACGGCTTGAATGCTTAATGATGCCTGAGGTAACGTGCCGCGTATGGGATTTTCCAAAGAACCAAGCAAGGCTCCTATAAGGCGACTTGTATTTCTGTTGAACGACGCGCAGCCCCAAGTCGAATAACCGTCTGTCGATGTCGGCCCTCAGATTCAGATCCCTTTCGCACTTTCAACGGCCGGCTCCCTTAGTAAGAAGCTTTGCAATGGCTACTAGCCGCGCACCCGAAATCCTCTCACCCGATATTCTCATTGAGGAAGAGATAATGCCTGATTATAAGACTAAACATTTCCACCCAACGAATCCTGGAGATCTACTGCATGCGCGATATAAGGTATTGGCAAAACTTTGATGGGGCGCTTCTTCCACCGCTTGGTTATGCAAAGAAACTTCACGGTATGCACTCATCTGTTTGGCTCCGTACCTAGTACCTCTAATGTCTTCCCAGATGGTTCTGGCAGCCGAATCGATACGTCACTCTCAAAATCACCGTGGCAAACGACACGGATGCAGCGACTCACGAAATAAACATCTCTAGAAGTCTCGAGGGAAACCCATCTCACAAGGGCTTCAGATTTGTAAGGACTATAGTCGACCATTTTGAGATTGTAGGGCCCTATGGAACACACTCATGTTTGGTCTATGAGCCAATGCGAGAGACGATAAAGCTATTCCAGCAGAGACTTCCAGACGGCAAGATTCCAGGGCCTCTTCTCAAGCTTTATATGCAACATCTCCTGTTGGGTCTGGATTATATTCACAGCGAATGTGGCGTCCTTCACACAGGTGGGGCATAGGCCATGGCCAGATCTCGAAGACCAGTTTATGCTAACCCCTGTTTTCTTCCAAGATATCAAGCAGAATAATATTTTAATGGGATTTGAGGACCCATGTGTGTTAGAAGATTTCGTATATAGCCAAACCCAATCCAAAGATGCTATACCTCGGAAGGCTCAAAATGATCGATCTATCTATCTTTCGCAGTCTGATTTTGGCCCATTAAGGTCATTTAGAATGCTCCCGAAATTAAGTGACTTTGGATTGGCCCAGCGCCCAGATGGTCCCGAACTTCTCCGATATCCTATTCAGCCTCCCCTTTTCCAAGCTCCGGAGGTTATATTAGGCATAGGTTGGTCGTATAGCGCAGATATTTGGAATCTAGGCGTACTGGTAAGCCTTAATGCCTTTTACTTCGTTCTATCTTGTACTAATCTTAATGGAGCACTGAGGCTTGGAACCTTCTCGAAGACCGGGAACTGTTTCGAGATATTCGCTCCGAAGGGGCATATGACAGTCGAAAGCATCTTGCGGAGATGATCGCTCTACTTGGTCCCCCGCCTAAGGAGGTTTTTGAGAGAGAACAAAGGTGGAGCATGGTTCCATGGAGATGTTCTTTTCAGACTGCGGAGGGCAAGCATTGCTGGCCGCTCGCGAGTTCTACGGAGGGCCATTCTTCAACTCAAATGGTATGTCAACCCCTCTTCTATCCCCCTTGTTCTCTAGATGACTGTGATACTTAGTAGAATCTATATACAGGTGAATTTCTATATAAGGACCTTATTCCCTACGAGTTTAATCTCTCTGACTCGGTCCATTCCCTCAACGACAACGACAAACATCTGTTTCTCGACTTTGTTGGGCAGATGCTCCAGTGGCTGCCGGAGAACAGGAAGACTGCGAAGGAACTTTTGAAACACCCCTGGCTGGGCTTGAACTTATGAATGGACACGAGCTAGGGGAAGAGATTTATTAAATTGATCTGACTCTCCGGAGCGAATGATTCGTTTTCGAAAGTAAGGTTGGAGCAGCTCCTGTCCAGCATATAGCAGGATCATTTTGAAAGGGTAGGAGGCTAAGTGGGATGCTAAAGAAGGAGTGAGGAGAGCAGGTGGCCATTGTGAATAGTTCGAGCGAGGCTGGCAAGGAGAAGGGTAGGGTGTGACTTCCTCAATCTTTATGGAAATTTGTACTAGATCATATAGCATCGTCTTTGGAGTAGTAAGGGATAGTGAATATATTAATACTGGCGCTGCCACTCTTTCCTCATACCTAATGTCCCGTGACTGTACCGGGTGCTGGGAAGCATATAGGTCCTGGGAGCAAGCTCAAATCGATCCTTGGCTACTCTAAATTTCGCAAAAGAATGTTCAGCCCTGGCTGTAGGCCATAAACTTGTCGGCCACAAAACCTGTGAAACCCTGACAGTGCTTTCTCGCGAATATTGCATTGCTGAATTAAAAGCAGCAGGATTAAAAGGCGGTAGGATCTAAAAACAACTATTGACACTCCTATTACTTTTCACCCTAGTGCTTTTGATGGCTTGAGACGGAAGGGCGGCAAATCTCATCGGGCACAAATTACTTTCTTTCTGCACTGATTCGACACGATCGGCAACTCCTCATTGGCTTTGGTACCCAGGCCCTCTTCTGTGGCACCTGACGTTACGACCTTTCATATTGTAGTAAAACTAGACTTGGAACGGTCGAAGTAATCTGGTGTTTGCCTTCTACGCCTATTTTAGATCCCTAGGATTAAAATGTCAGAGTCGTTTAGTTATTAATAGGATAGGGGAGACGGCGAGCAAGTAGACCCTTGAGCGAAAAAGTCATAGAATTAGTCTGGATGAAAATGCTTTAGGCGAAAATGCATGAAGGGGAAATTACCCCGCGGCGAAAATGCTTCGCGGCATATAAGTGCTCCACAGCATAAAGCTTTAGGATAAATTGCCGTAGTGTTTCTCATTGAAACATCTTTCGTCGTGAAGCTGCTTGAATGCTATGCAGCCTTTGTGCAAGCGGTGACTTAGAGTTTTAGCTTAACCATGGCCTTAAAGCTACTCACTCAGTACTAACACTCATAGGATGCTGATACTTACTAAAGATCATGTTCACCGTAATGTAGAGCGAAATGGTAGAGCATGTTACCCAGCTGGAAGCTGCCCCATAGCCTAACGAAAGGAAGGAGCAGGTCAAACGCCTCTACTACCTTCTTATACCTTAGCAGCTAAGCTAGTTTTTCCTACTTGCTCTAATGCAGTTGCCGTTTCCAGGCCTTTACAGTATCTTACTATTTTCCTCGGAGGGAAGATGATAATATCGGATCTTTTAGTAGACCTCACCATCAGATGGCGGTGTGACAGATCTAAGCTACTCTGATTGCTTCTTCAAGAACTTTAGTCGAAGAGGGCCTCTCTCCAAATTGATGACAGAATTAGCTGGAGGGTCTTTAATCTGTACTTACGGCCTAACTCAAAAGTATACAAGTCGATTGCCCACTAGCGATCTTCAGCATGAGAGACAATTGCAGTGACTCGCCTGGAGACTCGAGGACTATGCTGCAATAGTCAGTTCTCTTGCCTTTTGGACGCATATACGAATACACTGAATTTGCCATACATATATTAATTACTGGATCTTGTGACTATCAGTCGTCCTGAATGCCACTACCTGAGTGCGCCCTAAATATTCACTCCCAAGCACACTGAACCATGGTTCAGACCTCTTTCTGCCACATGACGACCTGACAATACAGCGACTGCGCGATCGCACCTGAATTGCCTACTCACCAGACTTGCGATCTTGTCGGTTGTTTTATACATGATTCCTCCTAGTATTGCTAAGGGTTCTTCTTGCTTTTCGACATTACTAGAAGCAGAGGCTTTGCTAAAGAATATATTAGAAGATAGAGTAGTAGTGTAATTAGTAGAATTAGTAGTAGAGAGAGTAGCATATATATACCAGCAACAACAAGTAGTAGGATTTATCGATTAATAGGAGGATCAGTACTATGAGTCGTGCACTATGCTTAGTGGCATTCTATTACTATACGGTGTGCTTACTATTCTACCAGTAAGCACACTTCTATATAAAAAGTGATTAGCACGTTTGCAGTCACGGGACCAGGCGCGTGTACAGTGTCGAGCGTAGCTCCAGATCACAAAAATACCCAAATATGTCAAAAGGCATAACAAATGCAACATAATCATTGCTATCCCTGAGCGAAGGTTTCTTAACAGCTAGTGAAGACGAGGGCTTGATTCCTTGCTAAGCGCGATAATATCAGGGCAGAGCAGCGAGGTAATACTACCTACCATGGCAAGTTTATACTGAGCTCGAGAATCGGCAGCTTTATGCAAGAGTAGCATCAACCCATTGAGCACTAGCTAAGTATTGAATTTAGTCTTTCATGAAATTTTCCAACTGCTAGAATAGTCTAACACATCTCGATTATAGTAGCACAAACTTAAGAGCTCGAAAAAACACCCCTTTTTGTCCAATTTAAAAGTATCCTAACATTTTACAACACGATAGACTGAGTAAAGCTCATCCATGTGCAAAGAAACCTAAATTATGCCCCAAGATAATGAGGTGAAGCAAGGTGCCCGCTATTCTCCACTTGTGAGAAGCTGGCGTTGAAAATATAAATATCTCCTGTGTAACTTTTGCCTCGGCTCTCCATGAGGCAAGAGCTGTTCGAAGAGGTGTTTCTAGGTACCTAATAACGCTCGTATTCCTTCTCCCATCTCTCCTTTCGAGGATGTTTGATAACGGTACCTGGCGGATGGTCTTCCTTCGAGAAGCGACACCCAAAGCCTTGGCACACAGGCTCTTTATCCTTTCCGTTTGGTGCGGTAATCCATGCCACGCTTGGACAATGGTGCCCATAAATGCAATAGTCCAACTCGCAATGTTGGCCATTTAAACACGGATTTAATCTCGTCAAATAAGCAATAGCCTTGAGATCGTCATCGGTGGCATTATAATCGTGCTCAAAGCAGCATTCATCGCCTTTGGCGCAGGGCCCGCGGAGGTAATGGTTATTACAAAGCTTGTTGTTTGCCGTGCGGCGTTTTATTTTGTCCAGCGCAGTGGGATTGACAGTGATAGGTGGATCAAGACCACGGGGGGTAGGAACCCAATTAGGTTTTGACACTGAATGTGTTGCGGAGTTTTTGACTGTAGCAGTACCATTTTTAAGTGTAATAGGAGATGCGGATGGAGGTGGTGCTGCTGTAGATGTGACACCTGCCCAAGTAGAGGGCGGACTGACTAAACGAGAAACGAGTTTTTCTGAACGGAAAATGTTACCGAAGTTTAAGATTTGCAGTCCAGTCGCGGCGAGCTCGCGGACTGTGGGGTAACCCTCGATTATTGTAATTCGGCATCGGTCATTTGGGGTAACTACTTCGTCGAGGAAAGGGGCGTAGCCTGCATCGTGAGAGATACCCAGAAGAATTTGTTTACAATTGTGGTTTCGAAGGTGCCAACGTAGGCATTCTGTACGAGTCAGCCTAGGTCTCGATACTTTGCGAGTTGACATACCCTTTATTTTTGAATCCGCCCGTTCTTTCCCATGCCCAACATCGACAAAGTCAAATGAGGCCTTCCCTTGTGTAAATCCTAATGTAAACTCCCTGAGGTCGTCCCCGCTGTCGAGGAAGCCATCCCGTAACATAGCTTTCGATAACCCAGTAACATTTGCACAAACTTTTGCCATAACTTCGATTTCCTCTGCAAACTCGCAGTTTTCGAGTACGGTATTTCGGAGGGCGTTGGCAGCTTCCTTGCCACCTTCGCGACCCTGGCGAACTAAGTTTTCACTGAACTGGAAAAGTTAGCAGAGCCACCGACCCAATCAGCAAGCACTTACAATCATGCCATCTCCATCAATTAGCACCGTAATATATGGATTCCGGTTCTGCCAACAATAAGCAAGGAACTTTCACAAAGATCAGCTCATCCTACCCTCATTGATTCACAGTCCGCGGTTGACTGGCCGACCCTGGCGTTGGCCAGATTCAGCTGCATTTGTAAATCTCTCCGCGACTTCCTGGCATCATCCAGATCCAGTTGCGCATCTTCCAGTTCCTTCCCTAGTCTGGCGTTTTCATGCCGTAGACTGCTCTCCACGTGTTCACAGTATATCAAAAGGTCCTAGAAAAGTCACGAAGAATCCATCCGAGTGGTCGCAACATCGCCTACCTTGATTAGCTCGTCACTGGAATTGCGCTGCAGCTGCAGATTTTGAAAGCGTTGGACAAAATCCATAATGGCCATTGGGGGGAGGTTTGCAGCCATCGGCATCAAGGCGATGATGTTTCCTTTCTTTCAGATAAAAGCTTCGAAAAGTCGTCTTGTCGCCTATTTTTCGGCGGTGTCCTGGGGGGAGCTCTAATGTATAGACAGATTCTCATTCAGGTCAGCCCAGTCCATGCGGTGCAGATATCAAATACTGGGCTGGGTGTGTGAAAAGCAAAGACACGCAAAGACCAGCAAATTTCCAGGTTCAGCTTGGTGTCTCGGTTGGCCGCAGTTGATAAGCTTTGTCTACCCTATGGTTCAGATGTAGCCCGCCAGGTTCTCAAGCTAGGCGTGCTGGCGCAAAGCAAGTGGTTCTTGGTGACGCGCTTGACAGCCTTGACAAAAACCCGGACGATGTTTGGACAGGATACGCTGTTCTGCCGTTCCATGTGGAGATACTTTTGGTTTTTAGTCGCGTTTTGTCGTGTCGTGTTGTGGCGTCAATCGATATCGATAGTAGTCACGTGTTTCATGATAAGGTCTGCTTACCTGGTAATGCGTACAGTGTAAACACCAGCTGGTCTGACTTGTGGGCAGTCTAATAAGTTTACTCCAGCTGTGAATGAAGAACGCGTTAGGCCGTACTGCAGCAGGCTTGTCGGAAATTGACATACTGGATGTAGCCGCCAGCTCCTGTGTCGACCGCGCCAGGACCGACACTGGCCCGGATTGCTGCCACTACCACGATCAATCCAGACTCCAAGTACCCATCGACTACGCCACAGAACAGCGCACTGAAACCACACCACGGTCTAGCTCAACAATAGGCCCATCCCAGGAAATATAATATTAGTGCTTTGTATCGACGCCAGCAACAGCTCCGGGGAATAAGACTGCTCTCCCACCACCACATACTGCACCGGCCAGCCCACTATGAAAATGGGATGGTTTGGTAGCATGTCCACACGGCAATGACACTGTGAAGATATTCAAGGGATAAACAACTAGCCGGAATGGTATTCACTACAGCCGACTACTATTTGAAAAGTTGGCCCAATATACTTCGATGCCTTGCACAGGGGACACCAAGGAACACGGCACACATTTTTAGTTCCAAACTGCCCTCACAGAATGGCACCAAATGGCAAGAAATCTTACTTATGGCTGTCACATTCTTTTTTGCTGCCTTCATAGATATACGGACCGACCTCATCTCTTTCAGGGAAGCCACCTAAAGCCAGTATCGTGCAAAACGAAATAAGATCAGATCTTGACTATGCGAGCATGGTAATTCTTGCAAAGCTGTGCTGTCTTTGATCATATCGCCGAGCTCAAGAGAACTGTATGGCAGCACAATAATTTCGAAACTGTTCATTGGCGTAGTTCGCAATATTAAGTAAGTCCCTATTTACATTGGAGGGCCAAGTCATGGGGCTGTTGAATACCTAAAGGTAGGTACAGTACATAACGTGGGGTTTACAAATATAACTACGCCATACAATACTCTACGGTTTGCAACACTACGGGTCTACCATTGTTTTTGACAACTGGTCGTATTGCATTGACCGGAATATAGTATATCCCCTTGATGTGGCAGTTGTTGCTGGTGTTGCAAACCAGGCATGAGTGGCCGTATGTACAAAGTATGACGGACCCCTATGTGTTCATGCGGTGCAGGGCTTGGAGTCCCGTGTATATGCTGGGGACTGTCGATTGGCTCGCTTGAGCTCAGGGGGGAGTTGATCCCCGGCGACTAACTCATACCTGACGTCACGGCCAAAACCTGTTCACATCAACAATGGTACCAAGGTACTTGTGCTTTATATAATGTTAAAAGTAATACCTCTTTCAATGATGGGGTGCCCCCGCAGTATCGTATTCATAACCTTGGTACTCGGAATCAAATCAAAGCCAAGGCAGCCCAAGGCAACCCAAACTAAACCGAGCCAAGATCCAGTATCACAAACAAGCCTCTTCCCAAGATCTATCTAACTCTACATACCACAATGGGTATCTTCAATCGCCATCCCAACGAAGTCCCCGCCGAGACGACCAGAACCACTAGCACCTCGCCCCCTCACCGTAGCGGCACCCTCTTTGGCGGTCGACGTAGCTCCGTCACACACAACGGCGACACAGTTGAAACCACCAACCCAACACGCCGAAGTGGCTTCCTCCACCGCAATGAAGATGCCTCTATTGTTGCAGCACGCCAGCGTGTCATGAGCGCCGAGGCCGCCGAGAAAGATGCCGACCGGGCCCTTGTCCAGGCGAGGCATGCCGTGAAAGACGCGAGGGACCACGTTAAGAGGATTGAGAGGGAGGCTGCTGAGGGGTAAATCTATCCAGTGACTTATGAGGCTACGACAGAAGAAGAGAGCTGACACTATGTTTTCCAGGGCGAGACTTGCAAAACTCAAGCAGGCCCAGGCTCACAGCATTTCGAAGCGGGCGAAGCCTCTTGGCCGTAAGTTTTCCTCTTTGACTCGGCCTTTATAAATAAACTCTGCTGATTATATCTTTGCAGGCCACGGTCATCTTGGATGAATCACATAATATATCGAACCTATATTCCTCCACATATTAGTATGGATTTCTGGTATTAATAGCGATGTTCACATACCATTTGTTTTACTATAGCGTTGCTTTGACACATGGCGATGTTTCTAGCGAGGTGTTTTACTATAACTCTTTATGTCTCCGTGGCTAGGGAACAACGAGTCTATTGTGTAATGTATGGAAAAAAATTAAGATTTTTGATCCCTTCACTATTTCACTTTTCGATTTAATCACTTATGCCCTATAGCTAGAGTGTCTTGAGCCCAGATTTTGGGGGAGTGTGCCCCGGTTTAAGCGTTGCTGGCAGGGTGGTTCTGAGAATTAAACCACCATTTCCTCTCAAAAGAACTCGTTCGCGGACTAACTTGAGCCTGTTAGTCCGCGAAATAGTGATTTATCTTGACAGCGTTGCTGCATTCGAAAGTCGCTTCTCTCAGACGGAACGGTTGCCTTTTGAAAATTGGCAGCAGATAGCAATTTTGATGTTAATTATTTAGTTCGATAATACAGTGGCCTTGTCCTGTTAGAACATTATAGAACTTTTAAGTCTATTGTTCAGGTTAGTCCTAAAGTATTTTAACTATTAATTACTTTACAGGTATTTAGAGTGTTAAATGTTCTGGAAAGCTATTCATTTTCAAAAAGACATAGACTTAATAGCACTGTATGCCCAAACCACGTCCGCGACCTGGAGTTAGCCCCTAAACGGCTGATGTAACCTATATATTCTGGTGTTAACTAGCTAGATGGATCGAGGGTTTAGGCGATTAGAATCTATCGAATGATAGTAGTTGGATAATAAATGGGAATTTGTTCAATTAACCTTGGCATAAAGTACGAAAAGACGATTTTAACCAGGCCAAAAAGCTATCAAATTATGTTGGATTTGATGTTAATTTCTCCTAGTGCTAAATACTGTGAGGGTTAGTTGCATTCATTTTATGCATCTTCGCTGAAGCACGCACGCCAAATAACCGTCCTGTCTAGCCACTCTTCGCGGGAAAAGGGTAGCGTCGGCTGTCGTATATTGGAAATTTCTCCTAACATGCAATAACTGGGCCCACGGCGCAGAGACTCCCCTTTGCTTGAGTTATCTGATCATCAACTTCATATCCACATGTTGGCTAATGCTGTTTGGTACATTGCAGATCACGCATATCTCGCGCACAATCTAGATTCGTCTTCCATAGCTTCTCCATCATAATTTTTGTTTTAGGGTGTATATAAAGATCTATATCGTAAAGCACTTTGTTGCTCTTAGAGAAAATATCTTTTGCATCCTCCTGTATGTGTAAATTAGAAGGATCAAAAAGCTGAGAGGGGCATATAGATGGAATGGTTTCATCACTGGAAATAAACTCAGTATTGGCACTTCCAAGTTCTGAGCTCCGGGTTATATATCAAATGCTACAAGGGAGGTCAAAGAGCTGTATTCTTTAAGCACAAATTACCAATGTTCAAACAAAGGCGTAGCGTAGTGGCGAGCGAGACATAATCTGTTGGCCGAGCTACTTTACGTGCTAGCTCCTTCGTTCTTGTAGGTACTAAAGCTCCACCTACCAAAAAGACGGGATGTAGACGACCCATCGCCGCTGTAAACAGGAGCTTCAAGAAAGTGAGCTGATAAATAAATGGCTGGTTCAAATATCCTCCGTAGTAAAGGAAGTCTATCACGCTATTTTATACGACATATGCACCCCATATCAAGTGGGTTCTGTTCTGTCGTGAATGCTGCGCTCGATGCCATATACAAGTACATGCGGCCTTCAAGAAGCCATAGTATCTATCCCTCATAGCGCAGACCCATCTTCATTTTCATTTCGTTTCTATATTCATATCATTTCATATCCATTAGTCCAAGAAGCACCATCAACGCCAACCATGCTAGTTGTCTATAAACGCCAATATACCATGCAAACTTGGCATATCATGAAGTATCGCCCTTCGTCTATATAGATGACGAGGTCGTGTCTTTCTCTCTATTCGCCTCCCAATTGTCGAGCATCTTATTAACATCCCTGAACGACACTGGTTTCGTGAGGAACAAATCCACGCCGACATTTGCCGCCTGAGCTTGATCATCGCTAGAAGCAAGACCAGTAATGGCGATGACCAACGCAGGAGTGACGGGTGAGGAATATTCGCCGGTTTCTCGGGATCTATCCTTCCGACTTGCCTCAATGGCTCGGATTTGTTTCGTGGCTCCAAATCCATCAAGTAGAGGCATAGAAATGTCCATGAATATGACATCGTACCCCTCCTGTCGATCCAGGAACTTCTTCACAGCTGCAAGTCCATCCATTGCTCTGTCGATGACGTTGTGTTTTCTCTTGCCGATCGATGTACTGAGAAGTGTGAGGTTAATTGCGTTATCATCTACTAGTAGAAATGATGGTCTCGTCATTGGGACATCCTCTTTTGGCCCGGCCCTGGAAGTGTTCGGACTTTGAGGCAGTGTACCTGTACTTTCCCTGGAAGATGGGCGCTGAGCTGACTTGCTAACTTCGGACATATCTTTGGCCTTCGAGGTAGTTGATCGGCCAGGAATATCAGGGAACGGAAACTCAGAAGCCTTCTCGAACAATGCGTTTGGCGTGGGACTTTCAATTGCATTGCGTGCATTATCACTAACGGCTGCCATGCGACTATTATCCAACACCTCTCCTCCTGCAGGGCTTAACGACATTTCTTCGAAAGTATTGCTCAAGTCATGGTCTTTAGACCCCGTCGATGCACCATCCATTGGTCCAGGTGTGGGTGTATTCGATCCCTGCATGCATTGAACAATAGCCTTGGCTAATTTCAACGGCCCAACGGGCGTGGTAACATATCCGACATTTAACTTTGTGCCATTTCCGGCCGCAACTCGCCCAACGCGTGAAGAATGCGAACAGAGTATAATGACCGAGAGTTTGCGGCGGGTGGACGCGGCTCTGGGAAGTGAATTGGAGATGTCGGCAGGATTTCCTTCGTTAGAAATAATGAGCTCGGCTTTCTGACCGAAAGGCACCACTTGCAACCCATACCAGTTCGTGAGGAAATTCATGACAGATATCTTAAGGAGCTGACTCATTTTGTGGGATACGGGGTCTTGATATCTAATGTCGAACCCATGAAGCGTGACTCTCTGGCCTAATAGACTGCATCGTAGCTTCGAAATCGATTCCTCGGGTTCGCGTGCAGCGGAGGCGACGGACCTCGCGTTGGTCACGGAGCCATGATCAAGAGTATTTGGGATCCATCGCAGCAGTGGCAGGCTCACCCGAACCTCTGCAGCAAAATTAATTCTGATCAAGCAAGGAGGCACAATAAACTTACGCGTTCCACGACCAACCTCGCTCTCGATGGTAATATCCCCCTCAAGAATATGAACAATGCTCTTCACAATAGAAAGACCAAGACCTGTTCCACTGGACAGAGCGTTTTCCTGAGCAAAGGGCGTAAACAACTTGGATCGCAGAAATTCAGGCGAAATTCCTTTGCCGGTATCTGAGACAGTCAAGGTAACCATGGCTCTTGGGATTACTTCCCCAGTCTCCAGGTCTTGGAAATCCTCTATTGGAGCAGTGGTCAGCTTGACACGTACATACCCGTGGGATGTATACTTAAGGGCATTGCCAAGGAGGTTCATGACAACCCTCCGGAAAGCCCCAGGCTGTGTGGTAAATTGGTAATTTTCTTGATCGACATCAAAGATGACCGCAACTTCCGGCTGTTGGAAGGCACCCGACCCTGCCTCGGGCTGGGAGGGCAACGGGCCTTTTAATTGCACAGGCATAGTCTTCCGTGGAGCCTCAGTCATGTCGAAATTCGTGGTATTGCCACTATGGAAAATATGGCCAGCAAAGATCCCTTCAACAACCTCCTCACAGACGACTGAGACATCAATGTCCGCGTAGAGATTGATCATAGGTAATTCGGATTGTTTGATAGCCACTCCACTTGCAGACCGAGGAATCCCACGTCTGCTTTTTCGCCATGTGCTTTCGAAATGATTGATTTTGGAGAAGTCCAATACATGGTTCTGGGGGATGTTAGTGCGGCGATCACGTTAGGGAGAGGCATGCCCAAGTTGGTTAAAGGATTAATACGAATCATTACGAGGGCAAAGAACACTTACTATCGTATCAAGAAGGGTCCTGCCACAACTGGATATCGTCTCAACCATGCTCGTCTCAAAGGTGGACTGAACTTCATCACTCAGAAACTCTGCGCTTGCAAGTATCCCATGCAAGGGAGATCTCAGCTCGTGGGAGATACTGCCAATAAAATCTCCTTTCTTTCGATTCGCGATCTCCGTATCTATTCTCGACCACTCTGCCATCACAGAGTTGGCAAATGCAGTTAGAAACGATAGCTCGCTCTGCTTAGAGAAGACCCGGCTAAGCTCAGTCGACCATACGAAGCACCCGCTGAGCCACCGCGAGCGACCGGCATCCCAAAGAGGGACGAATAGCAGTTGCCGGACACCTGGGAAGTGCTTAGAAAGGAATTTGGCATCCGACTTAGCACGCACAGTTCGAGCTTTCCGTCGCATTACGTCCTTGTTGGGCTGGACTGGGTGCTTCGCCGGACGCTGAAGCCATTCCTCCTCCTCCTCCGATGAGGTGACACCACCATCAGAATCAAACGTCCATAGCTTTCCCCTAGGATACCGGCGTAGCAGAGAGTCGAGGGCCTTCTCTTGAAAGGGTTTGAACAGCTGGGGCCCGGGTAGGGCATCCCCATGGACCGAAGTTGCAGCAGGAGTCGAGAAGCCCAATATCTCGGCAGGCTTTTTCGACATTCTTGACGTCCGCGAGAAGGCGGCAGGTAGATCGGGAGACATCGCTGCCTGTGAGGTGGCAACAGCCGGTGCGTTATTCGGATCATGGCTCAAGGAAGCGTTCTCGCCAATAGTTGGAAATTCATCGCCACTCGTAGCTTGACTTTCCGTCTGGCTATCCTCGGTCAAGGGGTCAGCATGTCCTGGGGAGCTGGGCTGATCATGGTGGTCGCTGGCGATCCCCGCTTGTGCATCATAAAAGATGCAACCGCCGTCAACTTCAAAGGTATCGTGGATCAAATGTGCAGCACGCGAGAAGAGACGCTTCTGGGAAGATGTTTCCGACAAGTCGACATCAGCACTTGAACCGGTTTGATAGTTAGAGCGAGACCAGATGATACTCCCTGATGTTGCTGTTCCCAGTGATGTACCCTGGGATTCGGGCGTGGAGTATTCGGGAGGTCGCAGTGAGCTATCCGGCTTGTCGTCAGGAGAGGCTCTTGTTCTCGTGGCCTGTTCACTCTTGAGCATGGTCAGTGGAGTGGAATGCGAGTGTTCTCGGTCTCTCCGATCAACGCTGCTGGGAGAACCTATGGGGGCGGTTATGGAACTACTAGGTGGGCTATTCGGCTTCGACCCGGGAAAGCCTGGTGGCTCAGAGGCAAATTGGCCAGCGATTTTGGTTCCCTCACCACTATAAACGTCGACCTCAGCCTCGAGGAGTTCTGCACGTCCTTCAACAAACGAGGCGAGACCGCGACTCATCTTGACGCTTCGACGATGCTCTTCAACCCCTCTTACCATCTCCAAGTGTTTCATAATGGTTTGCGCCATGGTGCCCATAAAATGGATATTTTCCTTGCTCATCCCATCTCTCACCTGGTCATCAACGACAAACAAGCTTCCAATAGGTATCCCTTTTTCTGTTATCAACGGGACACCCGCGTAGAATCTCAGATTTGGAGGGCCAGTGACGAAGGGCAATTGGTTGAAACATTCATCCTTGCTGAGGTCGTTGACCACAAACGATGGGTAGCTGCTATTATTTGGCGAAGGTTTTACCGCTATTGTTCTGCACAGGCAAGTAAGTGGGCGAAAGCTCTGCCTGCAAAAGTCGGGCATAAACCTACTTCTCACATAGCTTTCCAGTCTTTGATACACTGCTGCAACCCATCCAGATGTCGTCGCCAGTGGCGTGGCTGGCCGTATCGAAAAGGTCCACGGTCTTCGTGCTCTCGGCAACAAAGTACTGAGTCTTAGCATCGATGAGCCTGAAACAGGTTAGCATATCGGGCCATAGGATTGGCATCCTTAGGATTCTTGCGCACCCGATCATGGCTCGCTGTGATCCAGTTCGCCATGTTACTAGTTGGCAAAAGGCCGTAAGAGCAGTATCAGGAGAGGCGACCTTGGCAGCGGTAATGTTTGATTTGACTGGGACGTGCCGGGGAGGCTCATCCTCCGCCTGCTGGACAGGTCCAGTTCGAGTTCCAGTTCCACTTGCAGGTGCAGGTACAGGTGCTATTGAGGCTGGAAAACAGGTATCGGAGTTGACGGGCTCAGAGGGTTGGAAGTATCTAATACGGCGCCGTCAGCCCTCTTCTCTGAACGGGGGCGTGGGATCTGTGACCCGTTAAGAGAACACGACGTACTTATAAAGCTCTCTCGCTCTGGCCCCATCGGAAACCCCAGCAACATGCGACAAGGCAATGATGGCGGGGGGTTCAATGGTGGGCGCCATCGCGTGTCACTGCCGCCGTCTGCCTCTGGCGGATGGATATACTCGAGTACTATCGAGGTCTGTCAAGTGAAGCAAAGACGTGGGCACGTTCTAGAAGGGAGTCTAGGTCGGCATATCATCGCGAGCTTGGATCTATGGTGGCGGATGGTGGTGGGAAGGGAGGCGGCTGAACTACACAAGTAGAGCAAAAGCAAGGATGGCAAGAAAGAGCGGACACCAGCACGAGACGGGCAAAGCAGCAGACGGCAACTTGGATATCATACCAGGTGTGGCTATGTCTATGGCTATGGCTATGGCTTGGGTGTCGTGCGCCAGGAGTGTGCACGGCAAAGACAAAGACAACAGCACAGAACTGGAAACTGGAAACTGGAGGACGGCGATGAGCAGCTTTGGGGTCCTTGGGGATCTGTGGCCCAGCGCCACCTCCGTCATGCTGCAGCGGCGATATTAAGCGACCAGCAATGGAGAATATAAACATATAAACATATAGCATAGCATATAGCATATATAGCATATACAATATAGAAGGTATAGAGAGAGCTAAAGAGAGGGGGTGTGGTAGTAGTAGCGGGGAAGGGAAGTGAAGGGAAGGGAAGGGGAGGGAAGGGGATCAGGAGGGTTGAGGGTTGAGGGTTGACCGTCGAGGGGAGCGAGAGAGAGAGGACAGGAGGGAGGGAGGGGACCATTATCCACCCCAGGAACAAGGAACGGGGAGCCAGGATTTCGTCCCTTGTTAGACTTCGTAAGTTAATAAGGTAAGGTAAGTTATTGTTCGGGTCCCTCCGTCGCGCGTAGGTGCAAGGCCCTCCTTCGAGGGACCGAGTACGGTATGATAGTACCAGCCCAAGACTGACGGTTGCAACTTGAACCGCAAATTCATGAGCTTGCAGGTCTTATTACATAGTACAGTGCCGGTACACGTCGTAGGGAGTCCGGAATACGTAGAGCAGTGCCGAAGAGCACTACCTTGTATTATCTTACGACTCTTATCTTAGCATATAGGTATTAGAGTTGGCACTTGCAATGCACCTGTTCCAAGCATCCAACACTCGAGTACAGTATCGCCATCTGGTCCTGGAGTACCTACCTGGGGATCTCGTGGGCCAGGAGTTACTTTGCGAGTTACTGTACAGCAGCAGCAAAGCTCCAGCTCATACTGTAATAAGCCGCTTAAGCTTGCGCTTAAGTCCTAAGTCCGCCTCTCGCTCGTACTGTACTTTACTTTGCACGCTGGTACGAAGGAGGTACGCAGGACAGCACAGTACTATACATACACATACATACGCATGTACATGTACATACACATACACATACTCGAGTACTCCAATACGTACACTACGCACCTTACACTACGTACAGGACACCACCGCCAAATAACAACCCTGCGCTGTAGCAATGTCGCCAGTGTGCCATTGTCTCATTCCTTCGCGAAGTCTTCGTATATAAGTATAACCCCTTGTTCTTCGCCATTTATTATTATCCGCGGTCCCTGAACGAGTGTCGAGTCGAGTTGAGTCGAGCATACTAGTCTCCCCCAGCTGCTTTGCTGCGTTTGCTGCTGCTGCTGCTGCTGCTGCTGCTGCTGTGGCCGTGCTGTCTGCTGTCCTCTTTGCGCCCCGCCGGCTTTCTTCTTCTCCTCGTACTGTACGAGTAGAAGTACAGTACTGGTTCCACCTGCTGCTGTCGCCCCGCTTTCTCCATCTTTCATATCTCCAAGCTTGCCTTGGTCTTGATAAAGAGATATATATAACCTCATCCGCCTCCCATTGCGTCGCGCCCCAAAGCCATGAATCCCGCCGGCGACAATGGCCCTCCTCGCCCGCCGAGTCCCTTGAAGCCGCCACGCAAACGCAAGAGGATCGTGATATCGTGCACCGAGTGCCATCGGCGCAAGCAAAAGGTGCAACCCCCCCCCCCAAAGCTTATATCGAGTTCCCCCCCTCCTCTCTACTTACGCATAGCTCCCAGTGCGACCGCTCGTCTCCCTGCTCCAACTGCATCGCGCGCAACAAGCAATCCCTCTGCCACTATGAGAACGAATCTGCCAGGAAGCAACAATTGCTCGAGGAGAAAAACACCGCCGCAGCAACATCCCTCCATGGCGGGGCGTTCAGTGTCATCAGGCCAAACGATCCAGACAGGGACGCCGATACAGATACCGCGGCGCAGGTCACGGCTTTTGGATATGCGAAGTCGAATGGAAATATCAACACCACGCTGGGGATCTTCAAGAAGATCGAGAAACATGACGCCGGCGAATCGTCTCTGCTCGCCCATCCCGCAGCAGGGGCGTCCGACCAGAGCGGCCTCCGCGAGAAATACAAGAGTCTGATACGCCAATTGCCCTCCAAGCCATATATCGAGCAGCTCTTGCCAACATACTTCCGCGAAGTCAATTACCAGTATTATCCCTTGGATGAGGGCATATTCAGAGACCACCTGCAGAACTGGTACAACCTGTCCTTCTCGACTTTGAACAAGGGCCCTCTAGAATTATCTGGCGAGCTGCAATTCTTCCCCGCGCTACTCTTCCAATGCCTCGCTCTGGCCTTACAGTTTCAGCCATTAGACTACGACAAGGGCCTCGATTCCTTGAAATACGCCGCGGGGATGTCATTCGATGATCTGGCTAGCGACTATAGCGAGTCTGGCGTAGCCATCCTCAACCTCCTGGGCAAGCGCAACACCACCCTGCTCACCGTCCAAGCAGGATTTCTTCGAACGGCATATCTCAAGAATGTGGGGATGGTTACAGAGGGCTGGCATTCATTATCCTCCACCATCAGAGATGCTCAGGAGATCGGGTTACATAGGGAGGGTGTCTCTAAACCTCGCAGGCCGGATGAGAAAGCAGAAGATATTCTCGAGGGACTTTGGGTCGAGCAGCTAAGACGAAGGATGTGGTTGATTCTTGCGCTTTGGGATATCCACATGGCGATTAATCTGGGCCGGCCTGCAACAATCGACCCCCGGGATGGAACACCTCCTTTTCCCATCGATGCGCCCACCCCCAAGAGCCGTCGTGAGGCGGCCCCTTCGCCACGAGCTCAATCGGACCCCCCAACACCTCTGACCATGCTTCTTTGGAACGTGGAGCTTAGTGCACCATTGTGGGATATTTTCAACCTTGAGAAGGAAGACCCGAATCAAAACAACCTTGCCAAAGTGGAGAAAATGCACAATCTCATCCGCCAAATAGCCTTCCACTGCCCTCCCTTCTTCCGCGCTCATAACCCGGATACATCATTCGACGCGGATCCAGGATGCTACTGGCTTCCACGTGCTCGGGAGGTCTTCAAAAACGGCGCTGCATTTACAATTATGGCTCTTCACAGACCCTACATCTTCACGAGCCCATCTAGCCGTACAGCGGCGTTAAAGGCTGGCCTAGATATTCTGCTTGCTCAGCGAGCATTTTTCGGAATGCTCAGCTCCCTGCACTACAAGATGTTCGCCCTGGTTTTAAACACATTTGATGCAATTGTTCTCGTGGCAGCAATATACATCCTACATCCGCACGAAAACTCGGATGATCTCGACGACAGTCTTAGACATTTCGAATGGGGTATGGAACGCTTCCAAATAATGTCGACGCGGAATACTATGGCCAAAGCTGCGCTGGGCGTATTGAAAGCCATCCACCTACGGTTAAAACGCGCCCTCAGCCCACCCAAATCCACCCAGATCCAGACCGAATCAGGGCTTAAAACGCAATCATCCCCATTGGCTCGCACCCCAGAAACATATCCATGCTTAACAACCAATGGGCAATACCTAACACCTTCAACGCATCATCAATCTATTTCCAGCGCTTCTTCAACCTCCACTACAGATCACAATAATGCACCAACTCCAGCAACCGTCTACACTCTTCCCACAATTTCGAACCTTACATCACCGTCCGCTGTTCCAACTCCACTCTCGTCAAACTCGGCGTCGTGGGGCACCGGCAATATCACCACCGCTCCAGGCGACTTCGCCCCAATTCCCTTAGCACCGCTACACCCTATGCACGATCTAGTATTCAACGACTTGGGAACAGCAATGGATTCGGGCTATGAGACTGGGACTTGGGACGTGACGGGTATTGATGTAGCGGGAGAAGAGGACATGAGTGCTGCAAGGTGGCAGTTTGAGGGAGATTTTGGGAGTGATAGCTTTTGGGGGCTTATGAATACTTATAGCCCTTAAGAGATTGGGTAGGCTAGGTATGTTGTAAATATGAACCGCACAAAATAAGGGATATAGCCGGGCGATCTAAAAGCGACAAAATAGTTCCAAGGGCGTTATACTAGGGCCTTGGTTGTTAAAGAATGGCATAGCTCCATATGGCCGTACATGTCCGCGGGACATCTGCTACCTCAAAAGTCCTACTTATGCAGTTCCCTAGATCGTTCATTACTCCCCAAATGGATATACGTAGGATTCCAGGAATGAGCCGCCTAGGGTGGCCTAATAGTACAGTACATGAATGCCCCGTCCACGCTTATCTCGACATGCACTTCCCTCCGCTAGCTAGCAGCCACCCTGCTTCCTTGGCTATAATTTCCCCAAATAG
This sequence comes from Venustampulla echinocandica, assembly GCF_003357145.1. Lineage (NCBI taxonomy): Eukaryota > Fungi > Ascomycota > Leotiomycetes > Helotiales > Pleuroascaceae > Venustampulla > Venustampulla echinocandica. The sequence goes on from NW_022474210.1 coordinate 1,504,754, forward strand.
GTCCTGTCTGCCTCTCCATCTGCTCTCGTGCAGCGTGAAGTCTTGAAACCCAGTTTCTCCATTTTCATACAGCTGCGTAACCTCCCCTACTTCCGCCCCCTTGTATGGTGTTGACAACTCTTCGGATCCAATCTCGGAGGAGGTACGGGACATCTCGGATGGCATCGCCGTGGGGTAGCAGGTCCCAGCCACGAGCGCCATAACGGTTGTAATTGAGCCAGGAGCCGAAGATTAGGTATGCCGCTGTGGAGAGGAAGGCGCTGGAGGAAGAAGTTGTTAGATCAAGGTCTATGCATTGGAGTAGAGAATGGCCTTTGGGGAACAGGGGGAAGGGTCAGGGAGCATACACTATCACAAACCACGTAAAGAATCCCCAATGTGACCGGTTCGCCTCATCTTGCTGCTTCTTGGAATCCTCGCATGCCCACTTAGTCCTCCATTCCAACCGCAGGGTATCTTCATCTCCTTCCGTATCATACGAGTCGAAGGTCAAGCTGGGAGTTAAATCGGTCTCCTCCTCAGGGGCATCTTCCGCCCGCTTCTCCTTGCCCTTATCATATGTATCCTTGGGCTCCGGCAGATTCTCTAACCCCGTCTTCTCTCTATCGCAGAGAAATTCAATAACGGCCCTCTGCCGCCTCTTCTTCTCCGTATCCGTCTTCTTGTAACCCCCGTGTATTTCAAGAAGCAAGCCTTCCTTCTTCGAATCCTCATGAGATATGGATCCCTTTAATCGTGACCACTTGGCGTTCATATCACCGCCTCCGTTTGTCTTCAGCTCGCCGGCAACTGGATAAGCATCTTGGATAACATCCGTGGTCCCATCCTTCGATACAAATCGCTCCACGGCACACACTAAATAACATTAGCAAGCACTTAGCTTGAGATTCCTGGACTTGTCGCTTACATCGTGTAAAACTAGGACATTTGGCCTTTGGATCAGAGCCAGAACTTTTCTTCAGCGGTCGGCAGATGTCGATAGTGTATGTGGTGTTTAGGAAGCTTTGGCCCCTGTCGAAGCTATGTTGGGCTGATCGGGGTCCTCCTAGTTCTTTGAAAGTAAACCCTATGCCATCCACGCGTACATGGTTGCAGTCTATGTTTCCCACTGCTGCTGTGAGGGACGGCAGGAGAAATATAGTGAGTATGGCCGCGTCGGCCAAGCTTTGGGGGTGCCGCATGGCTGGGCGATGCTTGGAAATGACAACGCGGAACCCGGAGAGTCGTCCAGGAGGGATAAAAGCACAAGGCGAAGTAGGTTTAACTGGTAGAAAAGGTATCAAGAATCATACAATGCAGCAATGGTAGGATATGAGCGTTATACAGAGGGAGCTGTCTCACGAGGCGCACACGCATCATCTGGATGGATGACCATTCGCAGTCGCATGGCTTGAAGCCTGGGGTTAGTCAGCTGCGGCAGAATTCCCATTCACGGTTAGGAGGACTATCACGTGATCTGAGCCACCTGATCACATGATCTCGGCTACGAGTACCGGATCTGTATCTGTCGGTAGTTCTCCTGTTCTCCTGAGCCACCAGCACTGTGAAGCCGTCTCGCCCATCCCTCGCATCCACCAACTCCAATAGAGAGCGGTATCGAACAGAACCACAGTGTCCATGCCATATCGGGATCTACTTGCAGACTGGGCGTGCTTGCGAATCCCGTTCAGATGGCTGTTGCTCATGTACTTAATGCGCAGAGAGCGCCTCCAACAGCAGACGTGAGCGCCATCATAAGAAGGCGGCCGCCAGTATATGGACATTTGCTGCATGGCAAAGTCTTGCCGCAAGACGATCCAATCCCTCCATGACTTTGTGCGCTGAGTTTGTGGGAGTGCAAGCGCTCCATGTCCCTTTGCCTCTGCTTTCGTTCATTCTCTGTTGCAAGAGCGCTGTCCAAGCGATGCTTTATTGATATCGATGCATGTATTCGTCCAAAACTTGCCTCTCGGTTGGAGCTTGGATATAGACATGCAGCAATCTTGTATGAGGATGAGAGATGTTCTTAATGCCTTGCTACTAGTTCCCTTTACAAGTGGGGAAACGGCACACAGGGCATGGGACATGGTATACGCCTTCAAGCTTTAGCCCAAGAAGCCTTGAGATTATATTGATATCTTCTTATGCGATAGCCATCTTTACTTTATTTGAATCAGCCTACTTGCTATTGGTTTGCATACCACCCTAACTACGCTGGAAGGGCTACGCCTCCCGGTATACAGCTACGATTCGATGATTTGGTGAGGAATGCTGGCTGACGGCGCCACATGTTGGTGTTGTACCCATTTTGTGTCAACATCCGGGCTGTCGAGTCCTTTGATTCAGATTTATCCATCTGCTTCGCTGAATCTACCCAACCCTTTTGCTTATTTGAAGAAGAGCCAGTCCAGAGCATTCTGAACCTATCACTGCTATGTGGTTATGCCCAATAAAATCCAAGCATGGGATACTGTCATTGATACTTCGTAGCAGTTACTGTTAACTGGTAAGCTGACATTGACGGTGATAGAAGGCCAAGCGAGAGATGAATGTATGTCTTCTGATAAACTTGGAAAGACAAACTACGACCCACGCTGACCACACCGCCCAACTTATATCCCCCGCTCTCCCCCCGCCCTCCTCTTCTGCTTTCAACTCTAACTTTGCAAATACAGTGTCTGCCTTTGAAGAGTACGGCACTAGCAATAACCAGTCTCTACTTATCGTATAGAAGCTGACTGTCGAGGGTCTGTGGCGTCCCACCCGCCTCACTATGACCGTCATTGATCCTCTCAAACAGGCCGCCCTAGCAATGTCCTACCTCCAACTTTTGGCAACGGCTGTAAGTGGCCTTTCACGTTTACTTTTCACCCTTGCTCCCCTCTTGCTGTGTTATCACCAACCCTGGGACAAGTCTCCTGGTTCTTGAACATTCCTACTAGCGGAGCCCTTGTCGTTATGAGTTGAGAATGATGCTGACTGTCTTCAGGCTTTGGTCTTCTGCTCTAGCGTTGCTTTTTATAGATTGTACATTCACCCCCTATCGAAACACCCTGGTCCACGCCTCTGGGCTCTCACTAGGATCCCCATGGCTTATAACGGATACACGGGTTACCTGCCATACCGGATTGCTGAGCTCCACGACAAATATGGCCCGATCGTCCGTCTTGCACCCGACGAAGTATCATTCATTACCGCATCTGCATGGGGCGATATCTATATGAAGCAACCAGGAAAACCCCAGCTTGGAAAGAACCCCTACGATTTTCTTCCGCCTGCGAGCGGCGTCGTTGGTCTTGGTCCATGGCCTATCCCCGATGATGTACACAATCGCATTAGGTTTGTATACTGTATGGATTGGCAAGCTAATACTAATACTTTGCACAGGCGAAATTTCTCCTCCGCATTCTCTGAAAAATCTGTGCGAGAGCAGGAACCAATCTTGCAGAAGTATATCAGCCAACTTGTCTCCAAACTGCATGAGAACTGCGCCCAGCCGGTTAATATCCTCCAATGGTATAACTTCACTACCTTCGACGTAATCGGCGACCTGACGTTCGGCGAATCTTTTGCCTGCTTGGAGACTTCAACGCTGCATGTAAGTACATCTCCTTCCACAACTATAGACTTGCTAACAACCTAGGCCTGGGTCCTAGATGTCTTCGAGTTTGTTGCTGCTGCCTTTATGCTTGGATTGACCCAATACTTCTGGCCCCTCACCCCTATCCTGATGGCTATGGTCCCAAGGAATTTCCGGGAGGCTGCTAGCCGACATACGACTATGACCAAGGAGAAACTGGACCGGCGCCTAGGCTATACTGAATCTCGGCCGGACTTGTGAGAACCCTTCTATCTGCCTCTGTCGATGACTACTGATCAAACTTAGCGTAGAACCTGCATTGAAGTTGTTGGACACGCCAAATGGAGTTAGCTACCAGGAGTTGCTCGAGACTGTTGTAGCTTTGATGGTTGGAGGTTCAGAATCAACAGCCAGTGTACTTTCTGGCTTGACCTACCATCTTCTCCGCAACCCGCCCGTTATGGCGAAACTTACTGACGCTATCCGGACATCATACAAATCACCCGATGAGATCAACTTGACAAACGTCTCCAACGTTACCTACTTAGTCGCCGTGCTCAACGAGGCTTTACGGTTGTTTCCTCCTGTTCCCGGAGCTCTCCGACGCATCACCCCCCCGGAAGGCTGCACCATCAGTGGTCACTTCATCCCAGGCGATACCAAAGTTGCCGTGGACCTTTATGCTGCCGGCCATTCCGCATTGAACTTCACTCGCCCCAAGGAGTTTATTCCAGAGCGCTGGCTGGCCGATCCTCCCCTCGAGTTCAAGGGAGATAATCGAAAGGTTTGCCAGTCATTCTCGGCCGGTCCTCGCAACTGCCTTGGTCAAAATCTTGCCCATGCTGAGATGCGCCTGATTATGACCAACCTCCTGTGGGAGTTTGATTTCGAGCTCGCCGAGGAGAGCAAATCTTGGCTAAAGGGCTTGAAGGTTATCACCTTCATTGAGAAACGCCCATTGATGGTGAAGCTTACTCCGGTGGTTCGCACTTAAGGGTGAAGTTTTTGTTGTTTTGCATCTGGATTCCTCTGCCTAGCTTGTTCGTCGGTCGCCCTGATGTTTACCTACGCTGTCGCTACCTGCATTGATGCTACCTGCGTTTATCCTGGCGTTGTGTTGCTGTTAATCTGACTTGATTTTCTGCTGCGTTACGTCTCTAGCCGTGGATTGGACGTGGATATGTTAGGAAGGGTGGTTGCCTGGGTCATGATACTGTATTCTTTGGGATATAAATTGAAGTCGCTTCCTAATGCATTATGACCTTATGCTACTTGGGATAATTAGTGATATAATGCGGACGTAGCAAGACTCTTAGTACCACGTAGGTTAACATTGTGGCATTTCCATGCAAGGCTTGAACCTTATAGTGGCAAAGGCGACAGAACTAGATGCAACCCCCTCTGCCCAGGGCCTCTAAGTTTATTTGTTTTTTTCGACTATGGTGGGTCCTACTGAGTTGGCGACCTCCTCGTACCGAATCCAATTGACGATCTGCTTGTGTACAGTACAGTCAGCCTCTGCCGCTTCGGCACGCTTCTCGCTTTTAATTATAGTATAATACAGAAGAGAACGAGTGAAGTTTGCACAAGGAAGATCTATAGAGTTAAGATAAAATCCTATAATGCAACTATAAGTCGCGATATGTACGTTAAATAATAAGGCCGATTCTCTACAATAACTCGACTTTGCCAAGTCTGTTGCTCTAATACCTCGCCCTACATAGTCGGTGCTATACTACATTGCCATTACTACAAAGACTCCTACTACTAGTAATCTTGTAGGTACTAATACTAATCGCTTAGATGCCGTACTCATGACAAATGTAACTGTTCCTAACGACGAAACATAGAGTACTATTAATTACCTAGGTATCTATTATATCTAGAGGAAAACGTATGTTCTAATACTTTACCGCTCTCTATAAGTGGGGTGTTCCATCTCGTTTCTTCCTAGGTAGCCTGTGCAGCTAAGACTTAAACATATCTAAACCGAGCAGTGCAGATTAGTTATCAAGTGGTCTTGTCGAGGTCTCTTTTCTCTCCCAGTCCTTTCGTCCCGGCCGGCGGGCAACTTGGCTTTGGCTATACTAAGTAGCGGTTTCTAATTCGTTAGGTGTTATTAAAAGGATTGAGTTTTCTACTGGGAAAAAAAGTACTATTATATAAACGAAAACGTCTGAGTCATGACTTGTAATACTATAGTTACTAGTATAGTTCCACAAGGTATAGATAAGTACAAGATACAGGGGATTGTTAGAGTGTCTATAAGTTTACTAGGCGTCTTCGTAGTGCCGGGGATAAGGTTGTATCGCTTAAGGAATTGCAGTAAATGTCTTAGCAAAAGCTGAGGCATTGCAACGAATCGGCAATCATTAGCAAATGTCTTAGCAAAACTGAGGCATTGTAAAGAATTAATGTCTTATCATGGGCAAGCGGCAGTCAACAATATTAGATGATTGTAACGATTAAAAATTCAACAATATGTTACAGCCGACTATCTCTCGGGCTACTCAGCTTACTGTAACTAGATATAGACTTCGTATGAGGATTTCTCCTTCTCAGTTCATATTCCTCTATAACACCACCTCCGGCATCCTTGATGTAAATATGTCCAGAGCCAGTTTCCTGAATCACCTGCCAGCCTATGTTCAGCTGATCCGGCTCTGGCCCAGCAGCACAACTCCCGCTCAGCCGGCGCGAAGCAGGGCTGTTGACAGCAAGAGTGAACATATTCTGTGGTTCGGTGTAATCCGTAACAAGCCCTGCGCGGAGGATGAAATAAATCAGGCAGAAAATGTTCGTGACAAACACGAGTATTAAAACCAGGTAGAAAATAGCTTGCCACTGCTGCGTGTATCCCGACGTGTATTGCTGTGATGATAAAGTAGAGTTGAATGGTTGATATTTGCCAGTATCAAGTCGTGCAGATGTCTCGTCCCAATAGTGATAAAATGTCGCATCAGTGGAGCTTAATAATAACGTATTACCAACCATGACTGCGAGCGTCTCAGCGATACTTGGCATGGCAGGGTTTAGTTCTGGTTTGGCGTTATTTGACACCGTTGGGATCATTTGGGCAAGAAGCCTTGAATTTGACGCATTCGCATTTGAAATCCCCGTGTTCAATGACAATGACAGCATCCAGTTCTGAGCAACATTCCTCCAGTCTGATGAGCGGGTCGTAGGAGCATCAGGAACTGATTTCCCATATGCCATGTCATCGTCATCATCTTCACAATGAGCCTCGAGGTGGCCTCCACTCGCTCCAGTAACATTATATTGGGTGCTGCAGGCGGGCGAGAGAAAGGACCGCAGTTGGCAGATGGTGTAATCGGTAGTAGTAGCACTTGGGGCTTTGATGAGTAGATAGAGTGAATCGCTGGGGAGGGGGGCAGAAATGTTGGTAATTGAGTTGTAATCGATTGGGTACTGTTTATGTTAGTCGACTCGAGCATCCTAAGCAGATATTACATACCATTGGAAAAACAGGCGGTTGACGACCATATTTAGGACCCCATTCAAAGATATCGTCTACCGCCGTGCTATTCAAATATTCCCGGCCTGGCGCGGGATGAACATCTTTGTCATAGTCTGGCTGAGCAATCTTTTGCCCGGGAATCGTGCTGATATTTGTTCTTGCATGTGGCCAGGTGACATAGATCAACGGTGCAACCTCTTTGGCATCCATATTGACACACATGACATTAACAGAAGGGCTGACCACGGACGCTCTCACGTAATATTCCCCTACCCCATCGAGATCTTCCGGTTGTAGGATGTTGTTTCGAGCATCTCTTGCGGCGGCAAACACCCCAGCGTGCGGCATTGACAGAGTGACGTTGTTTAGTAACCGGCCATGCTTTTTATAGGCGTCGGCCATATTGCTTGTGCCCAAGGAGACCCAACTTCCTAGGACTGTGGTATTGTCAAATAGCATGGCTGGAGGGCGGGGTCGTCCAGACAGATCAGTGGGCCCATTGCTACTATTGCTAAGATCCGCCCAGGTGTTGAGAAAGACAATAGCATTGTGATACGCTACGGCGGTTAGCGGAAGGATCACCTATAAAATACAAAGCTTACCTTCTCCAGCGTGTTCAATCGAGAGACAGGTGGAGCCAGAATAGTCAGGATCGATTTGCGGGGTAATCGGAGTCTGACAACTATCTGATATGTAGAAAGGATTGGCATAATTCATCCTTACTAACCCGTGCATGGTCATCTTTGTATACTTTCCATATTTCAAATGGGGTGAGACAATCGAATCCGATGCTGTCGTATAGAACATTGCAGCAACGGCGGCTGTGAGCGTAATACCACCGAGTATCGAAAGGCCAGCATGCTGCAGGTTTCTCCAATGCGTGATCATGAACCCTGGTTGTATGACCCAGGTTCGCATGGTCATCTCTGCGATTGTTACTCCACGGGCACCTCTAATCAATGACCGGCGACTTAATACTTGTCCGAGAAACGTCACAAAAACGGTGACGAAGGATAATTCAATAGTCTTTGCAAAAAGCGCAAAGACGGTTGAGGCTGTGGTAGGCGTAAGAGAACCGCCTGAGCGGATTCTTCGGCCATATCGTGGCTGGACGATTGCCAAAATTAACCAGATGCCAGAGAATATAGTCGAGTATATGGATAGACTAAATATTGAAATCGACAGCCAACTGGTACGGCGAGAATGTATATCGCGTTTTGGAGGACATCCTCCTGGTACTACCGAAGGTCAATAAGCTGCATAGACGGAATTGTGATGTGCGAGTATTTTCCACCTACTATTATTTTCATTATAATTATCATCATCATTATCATTATCGGTTGGCGTTGGCGGAAAAGTCTGGGCTGCCACTTCCTCCCGAATATCAGCTAGGTCTTCCGTAAAAGATGAATGTTTTCCCCTTCCGCCTTGTCCATTTTGTCCGCCCACCTCCTCTGGGCTTTGTTCATTATATGCATCGGATCGCTGCCAGGGTGATGGTGGATTTGAAGATTCCGCGGCTGATAGGTTTCTGGCATGCGACGCTCCCACGAAAGGGTTTGAGGATGCTTGTGGGGAGAGTGACGATCGACTACCAACGGGTACGCGCGCAATTGATGTTGGCCGTGGCCTTTGAGTAATTCCCAGCCCATGGATTTCTGGTTCAGAGTCGAATCCGTGGATAGAGAAGGTCGACAAGTCGTAGGTGTCCGTTCGGTCGTCAGAAGCCATTCGATGATAGGCGTGCCGGTGGAAAGTTGGCGAGGATGGGCTTGGGGAAGACACCGCGGTAGAGGTTTCCGACAGACCACTTCCTTCTGGCCTCAAAAGACGTCTCTCATCCGAGTTATTAGACATCTTAAACGAGTTGGAAGTGGAATGGCTCAGCAAGACCCAGTTCGCGGTTGGCAGTGGTTAAGACTGGGGGCAATCTGGGGTTGCTATCTCGAGGCTGTGCCACCAACCGCTACCGATGGTACTGCAACCAACATTTAGTCGTGTTGGAGTGGGCTGGGAAATATAACATGGAGTACGAAGAAGTGAGTTTGTCTACAGCACGAAGTACGCTTGCACCAGCAAGCAAAGGCGGTGATGGAGTCTTTCCCTAGGTATGGCACGAGCGAATTTCCATTCATGTCGGGACAAGTAGCTTGGAGCCCTGGGCGCCTTGTGCTCTCATACTAAGCCTACCCTGTCGCTGATGTCGCAGATGTTAATCTGACGTTGGACAGAGAGCGAGCAGTCGAGAAGTACTTCGTTAGTATTGGGTATTTCGGAAGCAGATCCCTTTGATGTTGTGGCGTATGGCGCAGTTTCAGGGCTGAATTGGCTCGCCGGGAGCGAGCCTCAAGCCGCCCGCAATCTAAGAACTGCACGGAGGCTTCAAGACTACATGTACAGTACGCCTCAGCCTCATCTCAATCAGCGTTGTATGTAATACTCTGTACGAAGGAAGTATCCGGAGTTGACATGTTCTCGTTGCCACGACGCCACGTACCTACGAAGAAACGCCATTCTCACAGGGCCGCCGGACGATCGGGGACAAGGCTTGCTAAGCCAGGACTGTGGGCTGTGTTGTCTGCCTCAAGAATCAACTTATTATTAGCAAACAGTTCGTGCTGCTGGCATTTCGCAGTTGAACGAACGCAACCAGAGAGGTTTGGTGTGTACAGTACATGCGTAACCTGTTGCAGAGAAACCGGGAGAAAGAGTTAAAGGTTGGGTTTGCTGCTGTGCGAGTAAGTATCAAGTGTCCAACCTGGAATGTAAATAAGTCAGTACCTTACCTTCCTTAGTTAGTAAATAAAATGTCCCCGATCTCTTGAGAGATTTTACCCCTTGGTGTGCGACATGCAACAGAGGTATTCATTCCATGGGCGACACATGTGACTTATCACATGACTGATCAACTAGAGCCACTAGAAGTACGAAAAGTTGAGAGAAATGCCTATCGAAGTACGGGGGGAGCAGCAAGTACAAACTTGACCAGCAGTGAAACTATTAACCAACAAGTCAAGTTCCCCTTTCCGGAGTTGTAAACCATCCTGGGGGGGAGGCTACACAAATCGAGAGAACAGCAGCTGCCTGCCTGGAGGCTATATCGAACATTATGAGGTTCATTATCATCATTCATGAATCATGATCTACCTATCCTTTTTCCTTCTATCTATTCCCATCTCCTCCACTCCTCCTCCACCCTCTTAAGCTCCTTCTGTATAGCGGCCGGATTCAACCTCTCCTGCCTCTTCAACTCCGCTACATTCGCCTTATACGCTACTTCGATTGTTTTCCTCTCCCTTGCTTTGCTCGCAAGTAACTTGTAATCATCCGCATCCACCGCCGTCCTAAAAATACCCCTCATCTTGGGGGAGTACAGCTGACAGGATGCTTTCGGTAGGCGAGCTACGGATTTATTAAAGAGCAAAGGGATAGACTTTCTCTCCTCCAGCTCCGGCCATACCACTTCGTCGAAACACTCTTCACAGACAGTGAACTCAGGAAGCTGTGTGATGACATGCCACTTCCGATCAATGAGATCCTTGTCGCTTTCACATTCATCTATTGACGCGAACCGCCTTGCAAGGCTAGCAAAATTTCTCGTATCCGGATCGGTATCATGTTGATTAGCGCGGTCGGCAGTCACCTCTAACGTATCAAAGTATTGGACGAAGCGCTTGCTTTCGAAGCGTAAATCACATATCCGTGTAGATCTAGATGAGCCATGGCTCTCCTTTCTGACGAATACACCCCTGGTGGATGGTAGCAATGTTTCCACGCTCTTAACGCAGTTGTCACATACGTTGAAATTTCGAATCGGAGAGCCTGTCTTTGGATCGATGACCGATTGCCATCTCCTGGTGGCTTCCTGCTTGCCAACACAAGGTTGCTCGTTTGCACAAATATTTGCTAGCCCATAAAAAGGTTTCAGATCTCTCCTTCTTTCCTTAAGAGTCAATAACCATGCAATGCGGTACCAAGGCGAACTTCCAAAATCGCAAATGACCTCAACACTCGATGATCTAGGAGGGGCAGGAACAAAGAGATCGCGGAACTCGGTCGGAGCGATTGTAGAGTTGAAGCACGAGGGACAAATATCGAAAGATGGGCAATTTGGCAATGTCAACCAATCGTTCCTGCCCCGAGTATATGCCATCCGGGGACATGGAGGCAGCGCTGGAATACTACCTTTCTCGATGTCTTCAGAATATCGACGATAGGAACCAACAGGCTTTTCCAAATTAGAGGAGGGAGGTTGAAATGGTGGGGGCTGCCAGAAAGGTTTTGGACTTCTAGGCGGTGCGATTGGACTGTTCCCGTCGAGAGGATACGGTGGGGCGTTTCGATTTTCTCCTGGCGCATGGATATCAATTCTGGAAGGAATTGGAATTGGAAGCGATGCGGTGGGACGGGTTTCTTGCTTCACGAGGGTAGGGGTTGCGTTTGACCGTGATCTTGACCGAGTTCTGGATGAACCATCCAAAGGACTTAGCTTGTCTGGTCGAGTAGTTTCCTGGGCCGGTGAAAACGGTGGCTTTGGGCTGTTTCTCCTATCCCTGGGAAAAGTCTCACTCCTTTCAAACATATCAGCCCTAGGGATTTGGCTGGGCGACACTTTCGGCGAAGCTAATGGTGAAGCAAGTTTAGAGTGAGCCTTCTTATTAGAAGGATATACATTGGATCTTGATGGAGACCGAGAATGATCGTAGTCATCATCCGGGTAAGGTGACCTGTGGCCTCGGGAGCCTCGAGAACCTCGCGAGCCACGGCTGCCGTATTCGCGTTCTTGATCCGATTCACTATCCGCAAGATCATCACTACTGCTAGAATACCTCGTATTGGAATGGCGGGAAGATTTGGAAGAATGGCTTGTTGTCGGCCGGTCAAAATATCCCGGACTGCGTCTTCCTGACCGTCGAGGTTCATATCCTTCTGCCAGCTGTTGTGGCCTAGTCAACTTGTCATTGGTGTTGCGTCGCGATCGAGAATGGGCTTCGAGCCCTCCGCTGTGCCTCTTTTCGAAAGACGGCGTCCCTGAGCGCGAGCTTGGCCGCCTGTCATTTCCGGCAGGCGTAGCTCGTCCTCCAAAGCTCTCCGATTGGTATCGTGGTGCAGATGAGCTGAAATGATCCCCCTTGCCTCTGGAGACATCAGGTGAGAGGAAGGCCTCTCCAGCAGGTCGTGGAGTAGGAGTTTGAGCCTTCGGCGTCTCAGAAACGCTTCGTCGATATTGTGGTGGCAATTCTCTGGGTAGCTTTGTCTGAAGAGCCGGCAAGTCTTGCCTGCTCCTTCGTCGTTGAACAGATGGCTGCGGGGTATCGTTGTCTCCTTTCCCCAGGAACTTATCCTTCATGGCTTCGCCCTTACCTCTATCTTTGCGCTTCCTAACTTCATCCTCCGATTCTGACGAGTCCGATCCAGATCGAGGGAGTAGCACAAATCGCCTCTCATATTTGCTACCCGCTTCCCCTCTATCCGGCTCTGCGTGGAGGCTTGCAACCTCACCGGGAGCCTCATGAACGTCGAGTATAATGGGGACCTGGTCGATGGGTCCTCGAAAGGGAGGCTCGTAGGAGGTGGGCACGCAGGTAGCAGAAGATTCTCGAGCTAGTGATACTGCTTCATCTTCTACTGTGGGTCGAGGCCCTCGTTGTCTACTAACTCGACTCGTGCTGCGCTCGTGCTGCGGTTCATAATCGGATTCGAGATAGGATCGCGGAGCTCTTGAAACCAGGTTAGCCACGGGACAGGATCAGCCGCATCCTCGCATCGAACATACCTCGGAGGAGGAGCTGGGCTCTTCCCTCTCGTCGTCGTGAAAAAGCCACGAGTCAGCAGCTCGTTGATATCATGTCGAGACCCTTCCATGGTGATCGCTGATGTTTAGCTTAGGGCTGCCCTCACACCGCTGTCGAGGCCATAAGACGCCTCGGAATTCGAAAATGGAATCGCAGAACAGTAAAGCATTCATAAGCCATCAAGGCATCGTATCGTCTCGCATCATGAGCATCAATGTTGAGGCGACTGGCTTTCGCCCTTTGAGTGGCGGAGGTGGGGTGTTGCAGGGCTACGGAGCACACACCGTGTACCAGTCAATGGCGGCCGCAGGAATTCGTCGCCAATAATTAATTTTGGCTCTTGAGCCTCTTGGCCTGCAGAAACCCCCTTACGAGTGCTGAGCTTCTTGTCGATGGGATGGCCTGGGCAATACTTTGTCTTCAAAGTCAGCGGAGCAGATCATAAGTCTTGAGATGTGGTATGTCGGTGGAGGGGCAGCTTGCATGGGATGGCGTGCAGTATCCGTACTGTAGTCCCCCGTCCGACACCCAACGAGAGTCTATTAATTATCCCATTCGGTATTCCAACGAGCGAATGAGTTGGTGGCAAGTGTCCCAGCCTCGACAGCACTTCAGTACAGTACATGGCTGTTCTGCGCCCCCCGTCCGGTATAGTACTGTGGTCACCACTACTATATCATCGAGCCCCACGGAAACTTCCTCAACTCCCAACGGAACAATCGAGGGAAACCGTTCGTATGTATTGTGCTGGAGAATTAATACTCTCTGCTATGTCTTAGTTCCTGCGGCCCGTCCAACTGCATCCCATCTCTTGACGCATCCTCCCCCGAACGCCGAGTAACCCAGTGATACAATGGTCCAAAAAGCCTTCCCAGCAATATATCTTGTACAATAGGACCGCGAAAGCTCTACCAACCGTCCTTTCCTTCCTCGTAATCGACCAGGTATTCCATAATATCCTTATCCTCGTCATCCTCCTGCAATTGCCTGTGCCGCTCCTCGATTGCCGCCAGAAGTTTCTTGTCCTGTTGCCGTTGTCTTTTCCTCGCCTTCTTCCCCCAATTTGCACCAGTTGTGTCCCCTTCTCCTTCTTCTTCGCTCTCACTATCCCCTATTTCCACCTCCTTGCCTCCATGGCCTCGTAACATGTTCGGGGATATCTTGGCCTTCGGGCCTTCCGGTTCTTCCAGGTCGATCTCCTTCTCGTGCTCTTTTGCTTGAATTTTCGCGCCTAGCTTCATGATATATGGGCGGAGTAGTAGGTAGGCCCCGACGACAGCGATGAGACGAACATACTTTTCCAGCGTCATGCCGTCGAAAGTTTTGCGGAGGTTCCGGACGAAGTTGCCACCATATTTAGCAATGAGTTCTGCCATGGCGAGGTATGCAGGGAGGCAATATATAGCAGATAGTAAGTAGTACTGGGTTATTTCATATGACGGCCCTGGTCCACATCAATGGAGGAATTGAAAGAGAAGAAATGTTTCGGGCGTGAGTGATTTATTTGCAATTCCTTCTCCCTCGATAAAGGCCCAAATTTGTTATCAACGGTTAAACCCCGGCAGACGGGTCTCCCTACTTATGACGCGACGGGTTCGATCTCCATCCACCTACATCCAAATAACCCTCATGATTCAGCATGGCGGAGCCAAGGGATGATGAATACCAGGAGGCAAGTATATGATATTCTCTTCCTTGTGTAATGCATGTATCCAAATCTGACATTTTCAAGCGCCTTAAAGCATCTCTCTGGTTCTCAATTGGAAAAATGGTCGACGAGGAGACTCTCCGCATGAACACGACTGCCACACCGCAATTTATTGGCGCGTTGACTGAGATGGTATGGTCTCAAATTGGTAAGTTCTCGGCTTTTGCAAACCTCTTGACTTGATCTTGGTGGGCTGAAAACGGCAAACCTCACCCTCTGATAGAAGAGCGTGAATTAACAGTCGCCGTGCTACAGAAAATGTGGCCCGGGATCTAGAATCATTCTCCCATCATGCAGGCCGTACAACAATTAATACGGATGATGTACTTCTTATTACGCGGCGAAACGAAGCTCTGTATGGAATTATGAGGGATTTCATCGAGGAAGAAGAGGCGGCAGCTGCGAAGCAGAAGCATGGGAAAGGTGGGAAAGGCAGGACGACTAAAGGGAAGGGAAAGATATGAATTTCGGATTAGGGCTCGATGGCGATTGAGCCCGGAGAATAATCGTTCACCTTCGTCCTAGTACACTATATTATGGGATAGAAGGGAAGTAGGACGCCGGACGCAGAGCACACGCGAATACTCCTTGACCAGGCGTTCTAAGCTCTGATATTATGGGAATGGAGGAGTTTATGGATAATGTGGGATACGGGCAACGGAATGGGCTCCGTTCGACGACACTTCTAGATGGGATATGAGAAGCAAACTATTTCCCGGCGGTCTTCTAGGTTGATTATAATCCTATCCGTGAGACTATCAAATATTAAACACCATTATATACCTATTAGCCACGTAGTAATGGACTCCCCCCGATAAAGGAGTTATTATATCAATCTATGAGAGAGCAACCGATGCATATCACATTGTTGTTAGATGAGCCCTAGTACCTAGGTAGTAAAGCTACAGCTAGTTACTCCGTATATAGGCCTATTATATTGTGCATGAGGCACGGACGTTGATGGCTACAACTCGACAGCATACCTTACAACTCGCAACCGGGTGAATCGTCTTTATTTCAGGAGTTTACATTATGATATCCTCTCCCTTTGTCGTTTTCTAAATTAAATATCCATTGACATCCGTTGCATTTACCGCTCCTTATATATATATCAGTTGTGTTTACAATGCCCGGCGGTAATAGCGGTCCTTAGCAAGCGTTTGTGTGGGTGGCCGAAAGCGGAAACGTTCTTCGGTCGAGGCAACAGCTCAAAAAAAGATTTCAAAAACAGCGTCCGAAGCAAAAGATATAACTAGAGATATAGCAATGACCTCCTTGCAGAAGCTTGTTAGTGGATATATACCGCCTCCACGGGGTACATTAGGCTATCAGCCCACGGCTAGGGGGTGGCGTCCGGCTCTAGGGAACTCTTACGGGTGCCAACTTGCACAGAAAAGTCCAAATCATCCTCATGTAGGTCGTATCTATACTAATTAGATACTATTGAGTCAGTGGCTAACTCGATATACTTAGGGATATATCCAATTGCAGTCGATCGCCCAAAGCGTGCTCGTAGCGCTAACGGTACAACGGTAGAAGATTGGGCCCAACAAAGTGTGCATCGATTAGTCGTACTCGCGTACAAAAGTCAAAGTGAAATCGATCTCTTACTAGATAATAGCTATCATGCGAGCGATCTATGCGGAAATCCGAACTGTATTAGCCCTAACTATATCTGCCTCGAATCCAGATCTACGAATGAGTCACGGAAAACCTGCCAACAGAACCTATTTTTCGTCGAAATCACGATTAATTACTCTCGCTATCGGATTGCTACTCTAGATATGTGTAGGCATGAACCTAGGTGTATACCTAGGTATATTGAAAATGTCGTGGTTGTACTTCTTGTTACTTCTTGCTTGCTTGCGGATAATTTTGAAGACAATAGTATTACTGATGATGATTTGCTGGCGATTTGTCCTTAGTACTATACTAATAGGAAACGGAAGATCTCTATAATACTATAAAATTTTTATCGTCCCTTCTGCTATAATGCCCTTAGAAATTGATATAAAGCAATAGTTTTGACACCACCTAGGAGCGGAAGACTGAAATATTTCCCTTCCTACGAGGAGAGCAACATTCCATTCTACTCTACGGCGTAACCTACACAACCCTGGGCTCGACTGCATATAGCCTCTCTACACCTGCTTATGCTGAAAGGTATACCTCTCAAATAGACATCCTACAAGACTATTTGGCTGTATGCATGCACAGTGTTTTACACTAACACCTCAACAAGTGTTGCCATGCTATAGGGCTCTAATCCGCCAGGGGGGAACGGACACCGCGATATCCAAATTCTGGGCAACTTCCATTTCGAAATATACTGAATTTGATTAACCTCGAAGCTGCTAGTTAAAATATAGTGTTCCATATTGTATTAAGGGAGCTTGCCAATCCGGCTTAGACACATACGAAGTGCCGTTATATCTTCGCCCGGTAGTTGCCAAGCTCTTCCCCTTTCAAAGCTAACATATCCCCTTTCTTACCTCCAAGAATTTCCCAGAATGTTGCCCAAGTGGTTCCGCTCCACCGCTGTCTCCAACCACCATGCCCTTCATATACTACTTTGAAATTTTCAAATCAAAGGCACCCGCTTACGTTACTTGATTCAGTTGACTACTACATAGAAAGTGGTGCTAATATTTTCATTGAGGTGGAATGGCTGACGCTAAGGTGGTGAAGGCGACCCTCATAGGGACTAAGGAATATATAGATGACTGACATTGTACAATCATTGCCTTTTATTCCGTTTCTGTTTCCGATAGCCATGACCATCTTTACGCCATATTTGAAGGTCCATATAGAGACAGAATTGAGCATCTTACAAATTTTCGTTTATGTGCTTCTTGTCAGCGGGTCCTCTGTTAAGATGTGATAAAATTCTACAGCTTTTCATTTCATGGCGAAACATATTTGCTGCGAGGGAACGGCATCTAAGAAAAATATACATGTTTATTGCAAACTCAATTATTACACGAGCTAGTACTTAATAAAGTGTGCCCTTCTGCCCCTATGTCACACGATGCATAAAGGGGTGCCCTCTGATTACCCCTTTCCCCGGTCAAGTGATGTTGGTATTTTCTTTTTACTTTCGTCTACACAGCACTTCGATTTGCCTCTCAAACTCTCTCCTCGGGTTCAACTTCAGTCCCATTCGAAGGGCTAGCCTTATGATTCACGGCAGCAATTTCTGTTCTATAGTTAGTTTCTGCTTCACTAGGGGCTGTGTGCGTTGCAGCGTATCTGGATGCTTACCTTGGCCCTTCTCTACATTCGTAGGCTGTTTCTTCCAAAACCTGTGGTGTGGAGTTTCAGCCGTATATCCGTTATTTGGCGAAGGAGCCAACGCTCTCTTCTTTCTTTTGGTGTGAATGAGGGCCCCCTCGACGATGGCAGAGAAGAAGAAGAAGCAGCTGCTGGAGTATCAGAGACTCATTCCCCATAAAAAGGGGGAATTGAGACTTACACAGCAAGGATGGATAGCACAAAACATGCTCTATCCAATCTACAGGCCTTCCTCAAGCTAGGTAAGAAAACAAATTCCCCAGTTTCAAATTCATACCGGTTGGCGTCAAAGACATTCCCAGCCCCGAGCGGCGTCCACGCATACCCGCGACAACTCCTATTCCCGCCCCTAGTTGCATAGCTCATATAGATGAACGCCCCAAACAAGGCGACATCGAATACCAGAGCTATACTCGAAAATATCGCTATTCCGCCAAGGCAGCAGACAAGCAGGAGGGCGATGAGGGTGTATCCTGTTGCCCAAGCAGCAATTCCTTCAACGGCCCGGATGTAGGTTGCGACATGGATGCCGTTGCTGCTGAGAACCGAGATGAAGTAGGAGAATATGCCCAATATGATAACGGCACAGCAGAATTCTAAGAGGCGCAGGAACCAAGAGAGACTCTTGAGGGGGAAGTTGCCTTCGGGCATGGTTGTGAGCTTTTGGTGTCACTACGATTTGTGTGAGTGGTTAGATCTGATGATCAGGATTTGGCAAAGGTAGAGTTCGTTATTTTACCATTGTGCTGATTGGGGATGGCCAGGGTTTATATAGCTGTTGAGGAATGCTTCGAAAGCGCATCCGGAGGGAACCTTTGGGAGTGGTTCTCATCTAGACTATAACTGCTTCTTCCTGCATACAGACGATGCTTGATATTGAATATAGAGTTTCTAAAGTGGCGTTAAGCAACATATGGAAATAGGTACATTCCCCACGACTGAATGCCTACCAGCTAGGCCAAATTCAACCTTCAATCATGATTTTGGAATCGAGATTCTGGTCTAGACCGTGGAGTGGTTACATGGCCTGATGTCCCCTCGGTTTCCCACCGCTATCATACTTCTTTAACTGGTATATTTATATTGCACCCAGCCTATCCAATTCCCCATGTACTAGTAATATTCCTCTAAAATCTCTCATAGTCGTCCAATGATGAAGGAAGTTATGGCCATTACTTGAATACAAGAACAGCCAGCAATGATGTTGGCTATATCTACTCCGCCGTGAGATTAATCTGTCGATATTCCTTCATAGACGGGTTGGACACCCTCTTTCACTACCGGATGCAGCTCCATTCATAATACACACATTCCTCGCCATCTACAAATGGCGGGGTATAAATGTGGAATGTCCTTCGTTTAGAGATTCAGGCATGGGCACATTAAGGTTTTGTTGCAGCTTGAGGCACGAGTAGATGGGCCTAGAACCGGCCCGGAATTAACTCAAGGCCAAGATATACCCATTTATTAAATGAAACCATATATTACAAGTACCGTAATCTGAGGTAGTGGTTTATCTGCGAGGCCTGCCTTGTGAAATTCCCTATTCATAGTGAGGGTACCCATATAGGTAGCCAAGTCAAATTCATGCGTCATATCCGCCGTGTGGAGAATAAAAAGGAAAATAAAAGCGAGAGTCCTCGCCCACATGATGCCGAAGTATCCTGGGCGCCCTATGCCAAGAGCTGCGACGTTCTTTCTTAGGTTGATACCAGCGCGTACTACCAAGGGTCAGTAGGTTGTAACTTGTCAGACCTGTCCACATCATTGGGACCTCTTTGTAGGAGGCTATATTATTCGGTATAGGAAAGTGAAGCCTCCGTGGGAGAAGATCTAGTTGCCGGTCTTGTCTTTCATCGGTTGGTTGCTGTGGATTATATGGGCCGTTGTATGCATCTATATATATCAGTGCCGTCAAGGGAGGGCCCCGTATCATGGCTTGATTACTTACTAGCTATATGAGGGCACTGATTCTCCTTATCCGACTTATGGTTATTGGATCGCATATACGATTGAATCTGAGTACCAACCCCAACACGTTCACCTGATTTAACAGTCGTAAACTTAGGTCCTACTTAGATTACCTTTCTAATAATCCCATAACCCACGTAGAGACCAAGTTGCTACCCCCCATCCACTAGTGATGGCATGGATATCTCAGCCGCAGACACCGCAGCATTCGACCTCAATATCGACATCGTGATCTTCGAAGTGTTTGGGTATGAACCGTTGATACGTTGTCAAATGTGGAAATTTCAAGCGTAGGAATTGAGTTTGGTACAAAGCCTTCGAACTGCTCTGGGACTGACATTTTGACTAGATTAAATTAATAAAATAATGCAATTGGATGAGTTTCGATGGTAACTTGTAGATCTGCTACCTTATAGTACGTGGAAATTGGTACTGCAATATATTAAACCTTTGGTATGGGCGACAGCCTCTGTGTCTTTTTATTCGACATGCCAGAGGATAAAGGAACCTTCTGATGGCATATTGAAATGTTTCGAATGAGGTCATGGATATAGACCAGACCCTTGGCAGCCCAAAAGCCAATGGATGGAGCGCAACGGAACCACCGAAAGGGCTTTAGGTTTTCGCCTAGGGGGAGCATTCCCCGCAACATGCTGCCCAAATAATTGATTTCGGGTCGCCATGTTCGTTCTAGATGGGCATATCAAGACAGCCTATTCCTAATTTCCTCCTCATTGATCATAATAATGCTGCGATGGAGGAACACATACCCACACGTGAGCGAAACGAGCTACTTGTACGAAGCAGGAAACCGGCATTATTTAGCTAGGGTAGCGACAATTGGAAGTACGAGGTAGGAAATAATGCGTCTTTAATTTCAGGGAGGTCTGTGGGGGCTAGCCTAGTGGCGCCCAGCGCCCAGTGCATGTGCAGTACAGTACATGTGTGTACTGTATGTAGTAGATCAGGGAAACATATCAGAGAGCGATGACACAACCGACGACGGAATAGAGACTTATCTGCCGTAATTATTTTATCCGTGGCTCGTCGTCACTTCCACTTGCAAGGAGACTCTCCATCCACCATTTCAGCTATCTCAGCTATTGTATTGTTGCGAGAAGATGAGGGGATGAGTTATACGCACAAAGATACATATACCTGAGGTCCATACTAGTCGGTGCTCTGTACGGAGTAGTCCGTAGAAACTTCACATGGGACTGTTCAGCGGTCACTGTTTACCCTTGCTTACCTCATGAAGACGAGAGGCCCGCAATAGGCAGGTAGGCCGACCGCCCCCGACCGGGATGCCGGCGGCGGGCAGTGTGGCGGTGTGGCACGTGAGACGCAGCCCGGGGTTCGTGGGAAATCCGAGTCCGGAGTTTTGCCTCTATCACGTGGCGGGTCTAACTGCAAGTAGCGTGGTGCGCACGGGTCCCTTTGCCCGGGCGATTTCGGCTATTGGGTGTTTGGGCGTGTTCCCGTTGTCCGAGACCGCATCATGTCGCCGTGGTGGGATCTGAGGGAATAATGGCAAGCTCACCCTCCGGAATGGACGAAGGACGAAAGTGCGGCAGCAATAATAATGATGGACGACGTTGTGCGCGAGTCAGTCAACAACACGGGGTAATCAAAGCGGGAGCACGTCGTACGAAGTACGAAGTACTAGGACTACTGTGGTAAGGTAACGTACGAAATAGTACTTGCAGCTGAGCCTGGCGATTAAATACTATTGCTTCATACGGAGTATAAGTTGTCAAATACGGTGGCAAAGCAAATAGCAATTGCTACGAAGTAATTGCCAAATGCCAACTGCCAACTGCCAACTGTTAGCTGTCAACTGCTAGCTGCCAACCGTTAGTTGTCAACTGGTAACTGTCAACTGCAACTGCCATCTCCAATTGCCATTGTCCAAATGCCACTGTTGATCCTTTAGGAGTCCAGCAGACCCCTGATGGGGCCAGACTCCTACGAGAAACGTCACTATTGACATTGGCATGGACGCCACCACTAACAAGAAACCGCATTTCTTTAGCTATTAGCTATCAAGTCATCGCCATCCCACCTCTCCGGGGCTCTGCTGCTGCGACATGTACTGTATATGTACGTATTCCGTTTCCTACCGGCTCCCACCCTCTCTTCCCTGCCACGCTGCGGTCTTGGAAACACATCCCCCTCCGGACTTCTCCCCCTGATTACGAATCCACCCGAATCCACCCCGAGTCCACCCCCCAATCCTGGGATTTCCGGGGCAGGCGGGGGCAGGCTGGGGATTCCGTGGTGGATAACCGGCATCGACATAGGGTCCTGCGCTACTGCTGTATACTCCATACTCCGTACAACAGTACGGTACTTCAGTAGTCGTTATTCGTGCAGCACTACTACTCCGTAAGTACAGGAGTCGCTCGGGGCCGAGACTAGGGCCCCTCCAAAGAGCCCACGCGCCCAGCAACAACAAGAGCCAACAAGCGCCCTCAGCTGCCCTAACGAGTCAATGGGCAAGGCGCCGATGGAGTCAGCCACAAATATGCGCCGTCTGATTGGGGCCCCCGGCCGCGGCCATGACACAAGTCGGTGCCAATGCTGGTGGGATACGGAGGCGGCTTGGACAGAATCGGATTTGGAGCCATCCCGCACGGAGAATTGTTATTTGAGACGAAGAAGGCGAGTAATGTACTGCAGTTGGATGTAATGCGCATGGAGCGGGAACGGCAACGGCAAGACTCCGTACAGTACGAGTCCCCGTCCAAACATGCGTGATATTCATGGCCGGCCATGAGGACGAGCAAGAGGGAGGCAAGACATTTTCTGCAGATTCAAAGTCAGAAGTCAGGAATCCATTCCATGGCTACCCACGAATGCCGGATCGGTCTGATGGAAGGCGAATCGGCAGGGGCAATCCTCGGCCAGTCGGCGGCTGCATGTTGGGAATTACATGTGTGGCGTTTCGACGCCAACGTCAGAAGGGATTGAAAAGCTGAGATATCCTGAGATAAAGGTATCGATACATACATAGAGGTACATGTACAGACACCTGTTACCTAGCTAGGTACTTGGGCACGGTACTATTCCTTGGTCGTGCCCTGTCCAGGTGTGATTTGTGATTTGTGATTTGTGATTCGTGATTCGTGATTCGTGATTTGTCCCCCTCCAGAGGACTTTGTACTTCTCGATACGGAGCACTACTCATTGTTTTGAGCCTTGCCTCGATATCCCTGATTCCCTGCCCCTGCGGCCTTGGTTGAGAATGGAACGCTTTATTATGCTAGCTCCCTTTCTCCACATCCACACTGGCATCAGTCCCCAGGCTAGACTAGACTAGACTTTTCCTCCTTGAAAACATAATAAGAACACCCCTCCCCGCCATCTGGGATTTTCCGGCCGTTGGATTGTTATTATAAGCTCTTCTTTGCGTTTGCGGTTTCCTTCTTATTACCCCACCCCTCTCCACTCCTTTCGTTCTTCCGTGGTGTGATGCCGGATTCTCAGTTGCTTCGTATTGTCACCGTCGTCGTCGCCGTCGCCGTCACATGCCCGAGAGACCTCTTCCCGGGAATTTAAATAGCCCCCGCCGTCATCAACAACCATGGCGACCGAGACAACAACAACAACAACGACGCAAACGCTGCTCGACCACCATATGTCGAGCGACTCGCAGCCGCATTCGCCCGCATCGGTAGACTTAGACTCCAGCTCGAGCTCGAAAAAGCGCCCCTCGACGTCGACTGCCGGAAACTCCAAACCGGTCAAGAGGAGAGCGGCGAAAGCATGCGCCGCTTGTCGCGCCCGAAAGGTGCGCTGCGACGTGATGCAGCGCTACCATGTTACGCCGGAGGGCGAGGTCACGTGCTCTAACTGCACCATGGACGGCATCAGATGTGTGATCGAGGAGAGCAAGCGGCGGAAGTGAGTGTGCAGTCAACTTCGGTTTTTGGTGGTTGTTGTTGTTGTTGTTGGGTACTTTGAGCTAATGTACCATCTGGTGTAGAAAGCAGCTCTCAAACGGACAGCTCCAACTCCCAGCGGCCACGCCCGCCGCCGCGCCACGAATATCGGCCACAGGAGCCGCACAAACATGGCGGAGTGGGCTTGTTGATCCTTCAGATATCGCAAACCCCGAAATGCGAAGATGGAGCCAGTCGGCGGGTTCAAATTCCAACGACGTGACGGAAATGGGACACGTTCCCCATTCAATCTGTGAGTAGAAGTTTGCCAAGGGCGTGTTGGATCGTGTTCGAGCGTGGATCACTTATCTAACGTACGAAACAAGACCAAAACGTAAGCTCCCAGATCAACAACGCCGAGATACTTCGACAGCAGAGTTTTGCCCAAGGTCGATATGAGTCCGATCCTAGCCTGGGCTTCTCCCTCCCGTCCGCTTCGGCCACGGGGGACGGAACGACAGCAAGATCGGAATTGCCCGTTCCTCCAATGTTGAAGCACAAGCTGCCAGGATACCTCAAGTCTCTTCCCCAGCGGATGACGTCCGTAGATATCGACTATCTGTTTGCAAAAGGCGCCCTGTCAATGCCAGATATTCCCATGCGAAATGCTCTGCTCCAAAGCTACCTGGAATATGTGCACCCATATATGCCCCTAATCGATGCGTATGAGGTTCTACACATTATTGCCGATGGAACTGGAGCGACGGGAACGATAAGCCTACTGCTATTCCAAGCAATCATGTTTGCCGGTGCGGCATTCGTGGATATGGACATGTTAAGGAGCGCAGGATTTTCTACTCGGAAAGCTGCGAGAAAGGCACTCTTTCAAAAGGCTAGGGTATGTATGCGGTGTGATTGAAATGTCCGATTATTAATATTTGTAGGTGCTTTACGATTTCGACTACGAAATCGACCGCGTCGCCCTTGTCCAATCTCTCCTATTAATGACATATTGGTACGAAACGCCGGACGATCAGAAAGATACCTGGCATTGGATGGGAGTCGCCATCTCGCTAGCACACACTATAGGCCTACACCGGAACCCGGCCAACTCGAATATGGATCCGAAGAAGAAGAAGCTGTGGAAACGGATATGGTGGTCCTGCTTCATGAGGGATCGCCTCGTTGCACTAGGGATGAGGCGACCAACTCGAATCAAGGACGAGGATTTCGACGTGCCCATGCTCACAGAGGCTGATTTCGAAATCGAGGTTTTGCCGGAGGGCAATACACTGATTTCCGAAGAATGTACCCTGGTCAGAGACGTTGAAGCCCAAAAGCAGCTGGCCCTAATGTGCATCGCGAAAGCTAAGCTATGCCTCTGCGTCAGCCATGTTTTGGGCGCGCAGTACTCGGTGCTCGTCAAGCATCAAGGCATGCAAGGGCAAGAAGGTAGCACTCGATCTAGCGTGATGCTCTTCCCAAAGAAACTTGATCAAACGGATGAAGTCCAGCGCTGCGACGAGGAATTGGCCGAGTGGATCAGAGAGCTTCCTGAATCTTGCCGCTACACCAGTGATATGCCTCCGGGCAACAGCGGACCCCCCCTATTTGTGCAGAGATCACTGCTCCACATGGTTTATTTCACGACCCTATCTGCTCTCCATCGGCCACAAGTCTTACCCTCGGCGTCCACGGCTCAGGCAGATTCATCACGAGAACTCCAGGATCTCTCGCGCAAGAACGTCCGCGAGGCATCTCGAGAAATCACCCGCATAGCACATAATCTGCATTCCCGCGACCTAGAAAAGTACCTCCCCACAACTGGCGTTACCGTTCTGCTCCCGGCCATCATCATCCACCTCCTCGACATCAAATCCTGCAACGATGATGCCCGCCAAGCAGCCATGGATGGCTTCTGCCAATGCATGCTCGTTCTCGAGAGGCTACGGGACAACTACTCCTCCGCTGATTTCGCCATGCAGTTCCTCGAAGCAGCTATCCGGAAAGCAGATATTGATATCGTGATGGCGAGTTCGCGAGAGAAGCTCAGACATGAAAACATCAACACTCTCATGGCTATGGATAAGACGAAGGGGCCGCAACGCTTGAGGGCTAGCATGAGGACACCGCCGCCGTCGGATGAAGAATTTCTGAAGAGTTTCCAGGGCACGGGTATGATGGATATTGGGATTCCGGCCGGCCGACAAAGCCCAGACCATACTTACAACGCGATATCAGCACGTACTCCTCCGGATGGGGATGCCACTGTATTCACCTCTTCGACGCCCAATCCTCAACCCACCCTCTTCAGCAACCCTCAGTTATCTAGCAACGAGTTCAACCCCATCTACCCGCAAAATACCGAACTAGACCTGAACGACTTTGTGAATTTCGATACTACAGGAGGTGGAAACGAGATGTGGAATGTACCCCTTGAGGAGGGAGCCCACGGTGAGAGTGGGGGCTTCATGGGCGATATGAATTGGATTGATAATGCGCCGGGTTGGAGTAGGTTGAATAGTCCGCAGCCGCAGGGTAATGATACTTTTAGAGCTGCAATGGGAATGACTGATGGTGATGTTTCAACTGTTTGATGCGGGTGTTTTAGATAGGTACTGGGTTTAATGGCGTTGGTGTCGCCTTAGGGTGACCTGGGGTGTAGGATAAGGCTGGGATATGCAAATACCCTGAGGCGCATCGGCTGAGGATGCCTGTTTTAATGCAAGGGCGTATGGGTATTTAAAAGTTTAATATATTATATACTCACATACCAGTCGTGTGGTGAAATATATTGGGCCGAATTCAAACATTGCTGTTCCAGGTGCAAAACCTGTTGACGCCCATGCCAGAAAAGATTATTAAATATATTTCATTGGCTTCCTGGGTATCTAATAACGCCTAGCACCATATCCCTTATCAGACGCTCGAGAAAATCCTCATCGCAACTCAGGATCCCCCATCCACTCCGGCTCCACAAGCCATGTCCTCTCCTCATTCCCCTTTTTCTCTATCGCCGCCGCCAAATCCCCCTTCGGCGGCCCAGAATCAGCAAGAGGCACTAACCCACCCCTCGCTCTCTCATCCCTAGCATAAACTTTCAACCCCCTAACATGGGTATCCTTCCCATTCTGATGATTCTCCACAACTCTGACCTGGACAAGAAAGGCACGTAGAGTTTTTCCATCTGCACCGCCCCCCACATGCTCCAGCGGAACATCGGTCCAGCCCACAGGGCGTTCGAATTCGAGGGAGGAAAACGGGATTAGATCGTGGTAGCCTGTCCCGGCGAGGATGGTAATGCGTGTGGGGGTGTACGATTCGTCGGCCTGGAAGTCGAGGTATACGCGAATGCATCGGACAGAGACTAGCCGGGAGAAGTGGATATTGAGATGGTGGGGTTGAGGCCCATCGGATCTAAATGGTATTGATCAGTGCTGTGCGGAGAAGGGAGTGAAGGAGGAGAAACATACTGCCAGAATAGATTTGTGTCTTCGTCTCGCAATGCCTCAACACCGCAGCCGGGTTTGCTACTGCTGACGGTCCAACTCGCTAGGTTTCCTATCTCTTTCAATCCTAGAGCAGCCGGATCGAAGGGTGGATCGATATCCATGGGAACTGTAGAAAGGAAGTGCATTAGTAGGCTGTGTGAGTGGTGCAGGTTGTCAATTGCAGGCACGTTGTATTTATACTCGGACGAGTTTGGCTCAATGCCGTGGAATGAGCTACTGGCTATCGACGAGCAATGGATTGATTGGAATTGCAACGAGATATGCGGACGAGATATGCAGACCAGGCCTTCAACAAAATTAAGGTTAAAAGACAAGGAGAACGAGCGTACGAACCTTCTCCGATGCCGCCTTCTACGTCCTCGTCGCCATCATTACCATCCTCACCAAACTCGTCATCACCATGGCCGTCCTCATCCACGTCGTCCTGTTGATCGAGATCTAAGTCATCGTCCTCCTCCACGCCATCCGGGCCCGAATGCCCACCGCCCAAGCCTGCCTCGCTCTGGTCTTCAGCAACCTGGTCCATCAGAGGGGTCACTGAGGTTGATGCCGAGGGAGACTGCGACACACGATGCGCAGCATCGTACGGGTTTGCATTTCTTGGTCTGCGGAGTCGAGCAAGTCGAAGATGGGGATGAGGGTGGGGTTGTGAGGGGGGAGAGAAAGATGGCGATGGCGGTGTTGGAGCCATGGTGGTTTTGATATCAAGTGCGTCGCGATTCGAATATAAAGTGTGAAGGTTGACAGCTCCCGCGGGGTCATAGCGCCACAGCGCCACAGTTCGCGTAAACCCCTTAATCATAGGTAGTTCAGAGTTAAAACCCCCTTTTTAATACCTGCGAAAACGCAAATGTAGTATCTAAAACTAAATAAAAATTATAAGTTATATATATATAGTCCAATCAACCCACACCCCTATCTCTCGGTGTGGCTTAAGGCAAGGGTCGGGCCGGTGAGGGCAGCTATCTCCACCAGGGCAGTTGTCGCGTAGTCGATTAAACCACGAAGGCTCCCATCTTAAATGCAAAGGGTTGATACAGCGGCGGTTGTGGCAGAGGTGTGACGCAACCCAGGTCGCATCCTTCTCATTGTTTACAGCTCCAGATAGACGCCTGTGCTTGGCTTGCCGAAGCTCGGCCGGGTACCTTGGCGGGTCTTGGTCGGGAATCATGACCCTGGCTTTTGCAAGGGCGATAACATAGGGGGAGAACCGTTCAGGTCTATCTGGGCATTGTTCTGCGAAAATCTCCCTGTATTTTTTGTCCACCTGAGGCCGAGTCTCCTGAGTAAAACCATTAACCACAATACACCCCCCATCTTACTGCTGAGTATGCTGAATCTTCCCAACTAAATTTTCTAACACCTTCCGAAGCTTAGGATCTTGTACTAATTTGTTATACCACCGCATTTTAGATGCTCATCCTATATTCTTTTTATACGTAGAAGTAGACTCGATATTCGACTTGAAGAGAAGCTTCGGTAAAGAGGGTATATCGCTAGCTAATACCGATACTAAAGCTACTAAAATAGCAGTAGGTTAGTATATAATTCTAATAGAATTAATAATAATAACTTACTAGTTGTAGTAGAACTTGATACTATCGAAGAGCAGGAAGGGCCCTCCGGAATACTAGGAGGAAGTATGGATAAAACAACTAAATGACCACAGCCAAGGTATGGGGATCAATTCAGCGAAGGTCGCGTTGCGGGGTTTTCGTCAGATGGGTATATGGCTGGAGAAGACTGAACCTCTGGTTTAGTGTTCTCAGAGGGGGTGAATATTCAGGGCGCACTCAGGTAGTGGCATCCAGGACGACTAATAGTCACAAAATCTAGCAATCAATATAAGTATAGCAAATTCAGTTGTATTAGTATTCTGTCTAACTGGCCAGCTTCTCCCTGGTCCAGCTGTCAAGCTACTGAAGTCTGTCTGTCTGGAGTGAAGTGCTTGTTGTGAGGAGGAGTGAGAGTCAGGAGCTTATATGCCGAACTGGTCCCACTTATACACGTAATACAAATTGGAAGGCAAAAACAAAGTAATAAGAAGTGGTTGGAGTCGCCCCACCACAATACTAAGGTTAAAGTACTAATAATAGGTGATACTATATCCGCTTTGCGCTTACGAAGATATGAGTCGATTTGGCGTCGGGCAAAGCGATCCATTAGGCCTGATATAACAAACTATGCCTTGTAGATTAGTTTAGGACGTACTGTACTTTTTAACAGGTTATAATCTCGATCTTATAATCTTCTGAACTCAACCTCTGAAAAGGAGCTGGATTAGGAGGTGTCGGAGTAGGTAGGAGATGAGGTGGTGGCTTTAAGCCAATAGGTAACCCGCTTTTAGCGCAACGTAAGATTGTTTACTAGCTTACCGGTATATGTAAGTGTTAAATGCATTGCGGACTGGGATAGAGACTAGAGGGAATACGAAGTAGGTTTAATTATATTACATTACTTCCTTACTCTCTAGTTGCCGTATTAGATATTTACATTACTTTCCTAATTTTCGGTCCCTAATACCCGTCTAACTACGCCGAGCCAAATCCCGCGCCGGACCCCTGCCCTAACCGACCCCTATTTTTCCACTATTTAGGGCGAGGCCTCCCTAATTTCGAGGAAGGCGGCGTCCCCGCGTCTATGTACGGCCTACAGTTCCCATGAAGCGAAGTTGATTTCTGCAGATTGTAACAAGGTATCACTTCCATTGTTGTTGACGCCCCACGGGTATCGAGTCTAGACTAGCCTCCAAAAACAACAGGCCGTGAAAGCAGAACAAGCCCCCTCAGGTACACGAGAATTCTAGGATATCCCATTTCAACAGTTGCAACCCCTCCGTTTGAAAATCGCCATGCATTCATCAGCCATCCTCTTCAAGATGTTCGAGTTTGACCTTGCCCGGCATTTTCTTGTTCCTGCCCTGGAGGTGTTGTCTTGTTCTTGCCTTGGAGGTGTTAGCTCAGCCGTACTTGAAGGATCTGCATGCTATGCTTACATGCTTGCGCTCTGCTTTGGACATCTTTGTCTTTGGAGCTTGGTCTGCCTTGGGCGGCTTGTCTTTGCCTTTCAAGCCTACAACTTCCGCTGCGTGGGTGCTGGCGTTCATTATCATGGTACCAAAACCGTTGGGTTTATCCTGAAATATGAAATATTAGTAATGTTTGAGTGTCTCCGGACTTTGAATTGTTGCCACCTTAGGTTTCTGAACTTCACTTTCGAAACCAGCGTTCGTTGCCAGGTTGCCAAGGCCGCTGGATTTGTCCTTGAACTACCGGTCATCAGCAGTGTTCAGGCAACCCATGCTGGCACATACCATTGTGTTGCTACGGTTAGAAAGCCAGGGCAGTTGTCCATATGGAGCCTCCTGCGGAATTTCGCTGCGCTTCTCGTCCTTTTCTTCCAAGCTCATCGTCGCCAGGCTTTCCGACAACTTCTCAGCATCCCTCTTTGTATTGGTCGCCTTAATGATTCTCTTCACGATCATTGATTCCCTGTAGGCCTCTTGAGCTCGTGGGACGCCTCTCTTGATGGCGCTGACAACCCGTGCTCTCTGGATATCACCGAAGAATCCGTAGATGATTTCAAGATCATATATCTTTCCATCGTGACAAATCCTGGTTCCATAATTAGTAACGTGAGCAGACCAACAAGTTGATGTGGCCACCTGCCCGTGTAACAAACGCTGTATTCTCAGGGAAAGGGATGACGTACTCATTACCTGACTGGAGGTACGACCAGAGCGGGTAACTCTTCGCGATGATGAGCTCTCTACCGGTGAGAGGGATGGTATCCAGGAACTTGTCAACACCGATATCAGATGCGAAAATATCACTGAATTCAAACCAGGTCCTTAGCCAAAGGCGAACTTTATCCTTGTCGGTACCGTCGGGAGGCAGGCTATCGATAAAGGGCATGTAGGCCGGGTTGTATTCGACATCCTCTTTAAAGAGTGATGCAAAGTCAACTGCCACTGGAGAATTGGGATCAGCAGTACCTTTGAGGGAGTCCGGGATTTCAGGGGGAGGCTCCATTTCAGACTGAGGAGACGCGTTCCTGTTTTGCATCCACGAGAGAAGCAACTGATGGTCATACCAAAGATCACTGTCAGATTCAAGCCCAGAGAGTCCGTGAGGTTCCTCGTCGTTAGAGCTAAGAAGGGGGTGCGATGGCCCAGCTTGTTGACTCATGATGACGGTAGTAGCGCAACTGGCCAGGTGCGCTCAATCGTCGTGCAAACTCTGCCGTCGGCCGACGATGTGATAGTTAAGGTAAAAGGTACAGGTGTTGGTATCCGAGGGGAAACAGAAGACGTCAAGACGCCGGCTCTTTGTTTATAGGATTCTGCCTTAAGTTTGTCAGTATAGGCGGTGTATAGACGCCTATAGATCGGGAGCGCTTTGAACTTGTATGTTTATTAACGAGTATTCTTAGTTTCTAACTATATAATCCGTCCTATTAAAAGAGCCCCCAGGGTATTTATACATCCCAGACATAGAAGGCAAGGCCTGGGGCATGCACTTTCTAGAACAGGAGAGTGCTTTATAGAAACGGATAGTGATCAGCTAAGTATACTATGACTGCTAGATAGGTCTATTCGCTCATTTTGTACTCTCTTACTATTAAGTTATATTTAGAGCTTAGCAAAGTTAAAATATCACTCGAGAGCTTGCACCAAATAGCTCATCCTCATCCGCATATACTATACCCCTCAACGCGAACCATAGAAGTAGTCATCAGAACTATAAGATCGCTCAGGTCTCTCCTCGTCAGAAGTATGCTAAGTACTCCTAGTGAACTTAGCCATACTTGGGTCTGGGTCCATAGTGACCCTGACATCTTGGGACAATAAAATGTCGATATTAATATGGTAGCAAACGTCAAATGCACCCATCAAAGAAAACAAAACAAGCAGCAGTAGCAAACCAAGCTGCACCCCAAAAACAGCTTAGAGTTTTGAGGTCCATTAACCACCACCATCCCCTACATCTGGAAAATAAACCTTAACTTCCTTCTCTGGAATACTCTTGGCCTAGGTTAGGAGGCTCGAGTCTGAAGATGAAGAGGCTTGGCAGAGTAGCCAAAGGCAGCCACGATGAACACAGCCTAGTCAAAAACCGCTTAATGTTGAGGTTTTTCAAAACGACCTAAGGGAAGAATAAAATACGGTAGCTAATCTGGTGTCTTGTGACAGCGCGTGTATTTCTTTAAAGTCACCTTACACCAATCGCAATTCATAAATGTCGGCTATCAAGCTCAGTTTATATTGCTACTCGTAAAATTCGACGTAACCATGGCAAGTACAGCTTTCGCTTGGTTAAATAACTAACCGAGCCCATAGGTGCAGTAGGCCGTAGAAGGGATGAGTATCAAATGAAGCAAAAACTATAACGAAGCCTGTGACGTGAACAATTCCTTTTTACAAGTTTGGAGGGTGCTTTCACTGGAAGCGAAAAAGTGGGTGCTTTGATTAGCCGCAACAGAACGAATAAAACCCCCCCAACGGACCAGAATGGAAAACCCAGGTGCTCAGTTCCTTGCACAGGACTACTCAAATAACATAACGTCTTGAATGCATTAACCATTATCTGTTAGGTATAGAAGTGAAAAATCACTACTGAAGATGACTCCACGTTAGAAGCTAGGCTTTCCCCATTTGAGAGGCTTGATCTTGTTCTATATCATCCAAGATGATGCTAATATCCTTCTCAGCTGTGTCCCAATCTCTCCTTATGATACCCTCCCTATGGGGGCTCCTAGCAAGGAATTCAGCCTTGAATGGCATCGGCTTAGAGTTGAAGCCCTGGGTCATATCCATCGGATCAGGGACGAGCCAAAACTTGGTGCCGCCCCTCTCCTCATGGGCACATGTAATGTCGAAAGCCCATAGAAAACGGGCAATAATGATAAACATGGAATTTCGCGCAATATGTTGACCGAAACAGGTTCGTCGTCCATGCCCAAACGCAGCAATTGGGAGATCAGGATTCAGGATCCAACGTTCAGGATCAAAGATTTCGGGATTTGGAAAGAGTTCGTCATCATGCGAGATTGCCCAATGATTGGCAATTACGGTCGCCCCTTTCGGAATTCGGTAGCCCATGTATTCGTCGTCTTCAGTAACAGCGTGAGGAACTCCACCAGCTGCGACAGGCCGCCAGCGCAAGACTTCTTGGATGATGGCATGGATATAAGGGAGCCTGTCCTTATCACCAAAGATGGGTAGACGGTCTGGGCCAACCACCTGTTCGAGCTCGGCTTGGGCTTTTCTAACGACGTGGGGATGTAGGACTGCGGCTAAAACAAATACCTCAAGGGCTATCGTGGTCGTGTCGGTCGAGACCTCGTAAATAATCCCAACGTCGTACGCTAACTCCAAAGTCGGCATCTGCCCATTTGCTAGACCTTGAACCCGCTTTGACCAGTTCCATGAGCGCGATGCTATTGCATTGCCAAAGTTTTTGAGGTAGACCCGAGACTCAAAATTGCGAAGCTTGTCGGCGTGTCGCTTCCACGGTGCGAGCCAGCGAGGTAGATGATTCAGGGCGGGAATCAAGTCGACAATCCATTCGCCCGCTTTGAGAGTGGTCAAAGTGTTCTCCACGATCTCATCCAGCTCCTTCAAATCCTCTGAATCAATACTGCTAAGACGCTTGCCGTATGCCAATGCAAAGACTAACCCAGCAGCATAGCGGCGGAACCCGTCCGTAAAATTGTTCGTGGATAGCATATCGTACAGGAGTTGGTTGCTTTCCATCTCTTGGAGGGCGCAATATGTCTGCGAGACTCGTTTGTTGAGGCAGGACATCTGCAGCCGTTGATGCGCGCGCCATCGAGGACCGTAGGGCATCAGGAGGGTAAGCATGCCTTGACCTAAGCATTCAGCGGCCATGACAACCCTTGGACGAGAACTGTAGATGCTGCTCCGCTTGTCGAGTAGATCATGGGCCGCTTGATGATTTCCCAACATGATAATCGTATTCGATCCAAACTGGAGCTTAAAAATGGGGCCAAACTGCTTGCTCCATTGTTGGAAGACTCTCCAGGGATAGCTGGCAGGCGCTTGATGCAAATTCCCAATTATGGGGAGAGGTGGCGGACCAGGTGGGAGCGGCAGGCAACTAGTCCGACGTTTATCATAATATAACTTCAAGGCAATGATTGAAATACCCGCTAGCACGAGTAGAGGTAAGGCAAGCATGCTTCAAGAATTTTGATCCAGGTAGTTTGGCAGATAGGGAGATCGTGTTGGGGAGAACATTCAACTACAGTGGAATGTGCGAGGGTAACATATGGAAAAGGAATAAATATTAGGGCAGAAATGGAGTGACGGTGAATACCTGAAAGGACCGTGAATGTGAGTAGAGTTAGGAAAAAGGTATTGGGGGGAGGTGAGGGGTTCTTGACATCTTAGGCCAAGCACGACCAAAAAAAGAGCACGTGGTGAATATGCATGTGGAAAGAGGATGGGTACTTGAGGAAGGGTTAGTATCAGTCAATGGCGACGTACGAGTCTGGATTCGTGGGCATAGGGCATGAACGCAACAGGCAAAGTAGATTCGATTGGTACATACTGTATCCTCAGCCAAACTCCGAGCCGGTGAGTCCCAGGCGCAGCAGACCGCGGAGCCGTCCCGGAGGCATGACGAGGATTCCACGAGGATTGGATCAATGAACACTTGGAATCAGATGCGAAAACTGGCCCGGGAGCATGGACTGGCTGGTCCCGTCGGACGCCCGCATGGGCGGGACCGTCCAGAGGGGATTCTGCAGCCCATTTTGGGTTGGCTCGTAGGAAATATATTAATGGCTATGGGCTGCAGATGTAATGGCATGGGCAGCGGAGACTCCGGCCAACACAGCAATCCACACTTGGAGGAGACGCAATAGTTTGAGCGCGATCGCAACCACAACCACGTTGTACTTAGGATATTGAGTTATTGAGTCCTGGGGTCGGTGTCCGATGTGTGGTTGTAGTGAGGGTGAGGGAAGTTGGAAATGAAATGAAATGAAATGATGAAGTCGTCGTGGAAGTACTCGTAAAGACTATGGAATGATTGGTAAGCGTAATGTGGGTGTCTATAGCCTGGTTGTTAGTAACACACTAGACAGAACCGAATGCCGGACTTACTCCGTAGCAAGGTGCTAAAGCCACCCTCTCATGCCACCAGCGGCCAAGGAGAGGCTGACCAGCGTGGATTTGGCAGAATATCGAAAACCTGCGTTTCGTTCTTATACGGCCACAATGCAGCGCCGGATGGTATGTCCTTTGCTTTCTCGGGCGCCCCCCTATCCACGTCGGATGCTGACTGCCATTGCGAATTGACAGCTCTCCAAAGAAGACGAGGCCACGGCCGCGGCAGCCGGTGACGAGGTGGAGGTTAGAAGAGAGGACCAGGACAAGATCAACAAATTCAGTCGGCTCCATCAGCGCGAGATTGTCATAGAGGAGGAGCTTAAGTCAAAACATGTTAGTCGAAGACCGCTTCAAACGCAACCCAGCAGATTCGATTCGACATAACCCTAACGCCCCCCCGTGTCTTAGAAGGAAAAGGAGGACCTCGACGACGTATCCAACGAGCTAGAGCTGGTAGACGAGGACGACAAGGTTCCGTATGTTGCCCTTCCGCATTATTTTCCTGCAGGATCTCTGCTAAATCTGCCCTAGCTACAAAATCGGCGACGGCTTTGTATCCCTACCCTTGCCCGAAGTTCAAGAGATGCTGTCTACATCTACTGATCGCATTGAGGAAGAAGTGGCCGCGTTGGAGGAGAAGTTGGGCGCAATTAGGGAAGAGCAGGAGCAATTGAAGGTCGTTTTATATGCCCGGTTCGGGCGGAGTATCAATTTGGAGACGTAGCTCCCATAATACAACCAAAACAGTCTGGCCATGCTACTACGCCTCCATGAGACATCCTAAGCAGGAGAAATTGCTCCCAGACCCAGCATTTAGCTATGCCTGGCCCTAACGTTACTACCGGTAAAAGAGGCAGGGAGATGGACCGATTTGCCTGGCCGTTGGGTTTGTTTCTGACATCGTGGGACACTCTATCGACGGCCACACATCGAGTTTCTCAGCGTACTATAGACCCAGCGTCGAAACACTGTCTGCGATAGAACCACTATTGGAATTGGCAAGCTGGGCAGTATTTGTTCCAGTCAATTCGCCTAGAGGCTAGATTTGTCAACAGCATGGCATAGATCCTACGAGACCGGATCCCAAAGAATATAATGCGAGTTCAAAGGTTACAGTGCGTTTAGCGTTGCGGCAGCGTATCCCCATGGGTGCAGTTTTATGCAATTGCGAAATGCGAGTAATAATACATGACCTAGCTGGTCTTGTGCCGGGACTCTGTAGAAAGGCTGGCTTGGTACAGATTGCTGGTTCGCCTTCCTTCATTGCCCTTTTGCAACTTCTAGCAATCGCAAACGACGTTCCTAATGCTCCTGCCCTCCCGCCGCCTAAACAACACACTCTATTCGCAACAGCAGCACGCAACAGCCACGAAATGGTGAGTTGTGGATGCTCTCCTTCTCCAGGATGGAATTTCGATGTTGCATATTGCATGTTCATATTGCAAGTGCCGATGTCGCTTCCAGAGCGCCACGGCCAAGATCCGCAACTCTGGAGTCTGGGGTTGTGATGCTCTATATGTGCCCATCCGCTATTGCGCCCACATCCCACCTCCCACATCCCATATCCCACCTTTAAAGGCCTGGAAGTTTCCCACAACTCCGCAATCGTCAATTTAAAAGGCCAAGTCACCTACTGGAATACGCCTTAGCCGCTAATAGGGCTCTGGCCATCTCTCTATCGCCGAACGGCTATCGGCATCATGCATTTCGAGCTTGCGCATCAGCCAAACGGGGGATTTGCCTTGAGCGCTCAGGGTACATTGTACAGGAGGAATGGGGATAACACAAAGCTAATAGGGGAATAAATGTAGCATATCATGACTCGAGCACCAGGCTGGGGCGCAGATCAGATCAGATACCGGCCCTAGTAGTAGACTGCGAGTGATTCTGACCTCCTACGCCCTTCCGCTCTCTACTTCAGCATCAATAATGTCTCTCAATATCGTCCAGTGTTCTTAACATGCCAGGGAATTCTTTGAAATGGCTGGGTCTGCAGAAAGTAAAGCCCTTTCTCAGGAGGAGAAATGTCGTGATGTGGGGCAGGTGAGCACTTTCCAAGCAGCTCGTCTGTTATTCCCGAGGCCTCAGTAACCGTGATCCAGAGTTGCCCACGAACTTCAGGGCCAATAAGTAGACTATCAAGTATGATATCTAGCATAGATGAGTCGGATGCGGAGCACAGATATGCGATCGAGGTGGAGGACAACAGGATTCCGTCGCTACCAGCGTCGAGCACTTCGAGCGTGACCTCCTCGCATAGAAAAGTAATATCTTGGGAAGATGGAGATCCTGAAAACCCGTACAATTGGTCCACCGTACGTTACTTTTCCCCCCTCTATTTTGAAGCTCGTGTTCCTAATGAGCTTGTCCCAGACGAAGAAAGTATGGATAGTCATCATAGGGATGTTAATCGTCGTCAACAGCACCATGGGCTCAGCTCTCCCTTCCAATGCAGTCCCATATATCTGTGAGACCTTCCATGTTACATCTTCATACGCTAAACCTCTACCAATATCCATGTATATTGTCGGATATGTCCTTGGTCCATTGGCGTTTGGCCCGCTCTCGGAAACATTTGGAAGACAATTGATTATGATATCTTCCTTCGTTATCTTCATGATCTTCACCATGGCATGTGCATTGGCGCCGAATTGGTCCTCCCTGTTGATCTTCAGATTGATCACGGGGATATCTGCGAGTACTCCAAATACAGTCACTGGAGGCATTTATGCCGACATGTACGCCGATCCAGTTACGAGAGGCCGGGCCATGGCAATTTTCATGGGTGTAAGCTCGCCCTCATATTACTTGTTCTATATCTAACGGCTTAGGGAACTTGCGTGGGCCCGCTCATTGCCCCAGTGATATCTGGCTACGTTGCACCCGTGAGGAGTTGGAGGTGGGTATTCTGGATAGCCATGATCATCGCCGGCGCCACATTACCTGCCGTCCTTTCCCTTCCAGAAACCTACGGCCCAGTGCTCCTCGCCAAACGTGCAGCTAGACTTCGCAAATCGAGCAATAATCCTAATATCTTTGCCCCAATCGACCTGGAGAAGAAGGGTTGGAAGCAATTGGTCGTCGTGACCCTCACCCGTCCTCTCCGCATGGTGATGTTTGAGCTCATCGTGAGTGCCACATGTTTATACCTAAGTCTCGCCTACGCAATATTCTACATGTATTTCACAGCGTATCCAATAATCTTCCAGGGCATCTATCATCAATCGCCTGGCGTCTCTGGCCTCATGTTCCTTCCGATCATGGGCGGCAGCATAGGCGCAATCGGCGTATTCTTGTGGTACGATGCCTTCTTGCGAAAAGCTCAAAAGCAGAATAAACCTTGGACTCAAAAGGAAGAGTCGCGTCGGCTTCCACTGGCTTGCCTTGGTGGTCCTCTGTATGTCATTTCACTATTCTGGTTGGGTTGGACATCTCGACCTGAGATCCCCTTCTTCGTCCCCATGTTGGCTGGTCTCCCGTTCGGTATGGGTTTCGTCCTTATCTTTATGGCCCTGTTAAATTACCTCACCGATGCGTATGAGATTTTTGCAGCCTCAGCCATGGCTGCTGCGTCTTGTTGCCGGAGTATTGCTGCCGCTGTGTTGCCGTTTGCCGCGACGCCTATGTATCGGAAGTTGGGGGTGGCATGGGCGACGAGTCTGCTTGCGTTTTTTAGTTTGGTAATGTGTGTTATTCCATTTGCTTTCTTATGGAAGGGGGATAAGCTAAAGGAGGGAAGCAAATTTTGTATATACTTGAAGGAGAAGAAAGATAAGGAGTTGGCAGAATTGGAGAGAAAACGTGACGCGAGAAGGTTATTTGAGGGAGCGGAAAGTAGGG
This sequence comes from Venustampulla echinocandica, assembly GCF_003357145.1. NCBI lineage: Eukaryota > Fungi > Ascomycota > Leotiomycetes > Helotiales > Pleuroascaceae > Venustampulla > Venustampulla echinocandica. The sequence goes on from NW_022474210.1 coordinate 1,543,923, forward strand.
TGATCGCTGGGGAATAATGCTTACGAAGGAGTTAAGCACTTGGATGCAGAACGAGGATGGAATAACTCGAGGGATAATGGCTTGCTTAAGTTGGTTATTGAAACTTATCGTAGACATGAGAATATTTTCACTAATAGACATGCTTAAGGAGCTGGTACTGTATCATATTTCATGATACCTAGTGCATGCCCATAATATCAACGTCACAACCGTGCAATCCGTGCCATGTGAGCTAATAAACTTCCGTCCATCATCAGCATTGAGGATTGGTAACCATTATTTCACGTGAAGGCTTGCCAGCTTGCCATCTTAGACGCCGACAACACTAACGAGGAGAGCCCCGTTTCCATTTGCAGCAATTTGGCCTGTTCACATTAGATCTAATCGACAGAAATCAGCCACAAGTACTCACCAGCAATATCTCCGCCGTTAGCACCGCAGTCACGAAGAAGGTAGCCGATGGCCAAGGCAACGTCAGAGCTGTAATAGTGCCACTGTGTAAGCATGGTGTAGTTCAGATATGGCAGTCCACTTACCAGTAGGATCCAGCAAAGTCGGTAGGTCCCCAATTGGCACCGTAGATCATAGCCTTCCCGGCCTGGCAAAATGCCTGATAGAAGCCATGAACGCCGGCTGGTGCATGGACACCGCACATGGTTTTTCCAAGCGCAGTCAGGTAGCTCTTGCAGGCACTAACTTGGGTGCGAGGGGCAAGGTCAAAGTTGAAACATTTCTCCTCGATATTGGCACCTTCTTAATGTCAGCTTTGCCGGTTAAGAAATTTAGAGAGAAATTACCTCGGGCATCCAAACCATGGGACAGGGGATCCATGGCGTACAGCTGTGCTGATGTGAGGTTGAGAGATGCCAAACTAGGCATCCCTGGTCCGGGAATGACTTCAACCAAGGTTGCCTCTACAACGGGGGCTGCAAGAGCAATGGCAAAAAGGCCCAGAAGAACCTGCAGGATCAAAAGGGCGAGATTGATGATTCTAGTCATCTTGGGTGTGATGTTGATTGAGGTTGTGTAAGGGATTGATTGTGATGGGATGTGACTGGGTGATAGAGTGATGGAGTGGTGGAGTGATGAGTTGGTGGATGTGTAAGGAGGAAGAAGGAAAGAAAGGGAAGAGAAACCGTGGGCCAGCTTAAATAGACGGGGCGGTATGCGACAAACCGTGGCAATTGGGAAAGCGGTAAGAACAGGAGCGAATGGTGAATATCAAGAAGTGAAAAAAGACATGCTCAAGGAGCGGGAGATGGGTTCTGCCACCTTTCGCGTAGGACAATATGGCACCACTGAAGCCATTTACGGAAGCTCATGGCAAAGTATCAAGCAAGTTAAAGGAAATAACAACTATCCACATCCCGTCAGCGCAATTAATAGTGGAGAGTATGGGCAGATATGAGAACTACTTGTATTCGCCCTCCCTATCCAGAGGCTACTTTTCTGGAGATTTTTACAATGTATTTTGTGATCAAAGGCAACAGAAGTGCTGCTAGAGATCTACTAGCAATCAAAAGGAAGGAGTAGATGTTGCCGAAAATTGTTCAAGGGAGCGCTCTGTGGCCATTTAGTATATTACGGCTGACAATAATAGCTAGACAACTATTGCCGCCATTGCAAGGATACTGGAATGCTCTTAACTCTCATATATGGCCTGTAAAGCTTCACACCTTAACTTTCTTCTTCTTGTCCTTTTTCTTTGCTTCTCCGCCACTAGATGAGGAGGCAGCACCTCCACCCGGACCATCTGCGCCCATCATACCTTGTAATGCGCCAAGATTCGGCATTCCACCCGCACCTTGCATCTCAGACATCATATCTTTCAAGAAATTCTCACTGACACCACCACCCGTGATGGCAGGGCTATAATACGGTAATATGGTGCCCATTTTCCATCCTTTTGGGGCTGCTGGTTTTGGATATGGTTTCGTTGGGTCGGGAGGCTGGACCCCTGGGATACGAACTCGTATTGCTGCTTCTTCTGTCGTTGGGTTCGCTTTGAGATATTGGGAGATTAGGATGTAGAGATGGTGTTCTATGAACAAGTCAGAATAAGCTCCTATGTCAAGGCTGGAATGCCACAAGAAGTAACATACTATTCTTCACGGTTGAGTTGTTTCCCCCCTTTATCCTAACCCTCACGCGTCCAGGATTAGCCCAGTCTTTGGGATGTAATTTTGCGGGCTCAAACAGCGTCTCGAGCCCCAGCCTCCCACAGGCAGCAACAATCGATCTAGCGAGAGGATTTGGCACCGCTAATTCTTTTCCTACCATCCTGCCTTCATGCCTGCTCCGCGTTCTATCGAAATACACGGGGTATATGCACTGGAAGTCCTTGTACTTGCTGTCATCTTCCGTGGTATGGAACTGGGTGCCATCGCTGGCGGTCGTTATCTGAGGCGTATTGGTGGATGAAGGGATATTAGTGGGATTGATCAGGGAGGCGGCGGATCGTGGAGGAGGCGCTTGGGATGACCGTGGACCCGAGGCAGGCTCGCGGCGTCTAAGGATTTCGCGCTCGTCGAAGTCAGAATCAAGGTCGGAAATATCCTCCTCGGCGGGGTCGCTATCTAGGTCACTATCGCTAACTTCTTCTATTCGTGCGTGTGACATTATGATTGTTTAGATGTGGATCCGGGGATATAGAGGAGAGATCGTAGTTGTGGTTGTCGTTGTTGTTGTCGTCGAGCACGTACTTCGTACTTTGGTGTAATTGTGGGGTTGGGTTGGTGGGGTGTGAATCGGCGAACAGGCGAAGCGAATGCCTGCAATGCGATCCTTTAAAAGACACACATATACCTACCTACCTAGGTACCTATCTACCTACCTATAGGTAGTTTGCTGAACTACATGGCACGCAAATTTAGCCGCAAGGTAAGTAGAGATATTAGAAGAATGTAGAGATACTGTTTCCAATATAGCCCCAATTGCTACCAGCCTACAGTAGGCTGGGCCCGCAATGGTTATCACCATATTTCATCGTAATTTAACTGTTGCCGTATCCCGTAGTTGGAAGTACTTAGTAGACTTGCTGGACATCTAAAATGTAGACACAAGTTTAGTACCTAGGTGGTCTTTTAGCTCTATGTCATATGCATCGCCCCGGTTCCTCAGCATTTACTCGTATATCAAGTGCAAGAATAGGCAGTGCTAACTAGCTTTAACCTATCCTTAACAATCTAACACACTCTCAGGGGCTACAATTGTGACGGTGTTTTGTTCTGATGCCCAGAGTAGGCACTACATCCACGTAAAAAGGTAGATTTTCATGGGCTACGGTTATGAGGAGCTAGGTACTGCACGTATTAGCTATGTTGTCTGGGCTAACTAGCCTTGATGTACCATAACCGGTCGTAGTAGGCTCGCAATGATGCACAAATGAGAGTCATTCGTACGTTCAAATATTAATATTAATCACATCACTGTACCATCCTTGTACATAATTGCATCGAATGTCTTTGAGTGAGCCCGTGTCTCAATCGGTTGTATTGACCGAGGTGTATGTCTCGGATTCGCTCATCCAATGGCTGAGTCATGACTTGCAACTGTAGCTCTAACGCCCCAGTCAGGGGCAAAGGAGTGTAATGTGCAGAAAATTGAATTGAAATCCCCCATGGCATAAATCATACATCAAAGCACCGCAAAATCATATCAATCCCTATTCTCGACCCGACGAGCCCAGTCATCGCCAACACGGACTCCATCTACTACTACAACGCCTCTTCCCAGGCCAACCCGTTCCTCCTTCTCCCACCAATGTTCTTCTTTCTTAGCCGCTTGTTCTGCCTCGGATTCACTGTCGGCCAGACCACCATGCCCACCATCGGCACCCACCACCAGGACAACATCTTGACGCAACCAGCTCTGGAGGTGCGTTATGACTTCGCCATTATCCCCAGCGAGTGATTCTTGGAGGTAGACTATTTCCGGAGCGAGGTGTCGCAGCATATGAACGTGTCCAGTTAGGGTTGTGAAGGGGAGAACCATCGTTTCCTTTTCTACTAATCCAAGTGCTTGTGAATATACAGCATTGAATGCTGGCGAGCCCGAATTGGTTGCCCTGCATTTTATTAGCTGGGGCCGGAGCTCGGGGATTGTTTGGATTACTTACGGCGTTTTCTCGCCTTCCACGGGTGGTGGAGATTGTGCCTGATCGTGGCCGATATTAGAGAAAGAGGAGCTGAGTGATGGTGGAGGACGTGCAGTGGCATCTAGTGGATGTTCTTTCAGATCAGGCGCATATATAAGGACAAATAGCCGCGTGTTGGAGAAGTCAATGTCTCGAGGCAGAGAGGAGAGAATAGACTGTACATGTTAGCTAAGTTAGAGCCCAGAGCTAGATGCCACCTACTGCATGTTCATGAAACCCGTCCTCATCCTCATACTCGTCAACGCCGCCCTCCGCAGATACAACAATAGCCACGGTCTTCTTCTTGCTATTATTTACGGGTGTGCGTTGAGTTGGTGCGACCCCAGCAAGGCTTTCCGACCGCAATTCGATGGGCCCAGGACTGGGGCCCGGACTGCCACTCTTTTGTCGTGCTTCAGCCTCTTCAGACCACGTCTTATGATCCTTATAGGCATTCTTATCCTCCTCCCTGATCGAAGAAAGTGCGTTCCCCACAACCGCGCCCGCAGCCGCAACTCCCCCAACAACACTTCTGCTCACCCCATCGAAGACCTGCTGAGGACTTGGAGTTCTCCTCAGCGCACCGGACATGCGGGCCATATAGCTCTGCGACTCCTCCGGCCGTGGCTCTACATTTCCATAAGCAACTTCCCCGGGGCGCACATCCGCATAGGAGGGTGGCCCAGTGCGGATGGTTCCATCTGGGTTTCTACCATAATCCGGCCGCCCGTATGGAGCCGGGGGAGGACCAGGTCTGGGTCCCTCGTCCTCGTCGTCTTCTCGTTCACTCCATATCCAGGCCACGATTCCCGCAGTCGCAACCGTCACCGTCAAAGCCAAAGGAACCCAGTAGGAGAAAGTCCCTCGATGTCCCGAGGCACCTTGCCCTCTGCGCTCGTATGGGTAGGACATTTGGAATTAGAATCCTCAATTGCAGCTGCGCATTTCACTCTCCCTCCAGCCGTCCGTATATAGTTGAAGCGACCGCACAATATGAGTATGGGTATAGGTATTGGTATTGTTGCGGGACAGAGATATCAACTTCGTAGGTAGGCAGGACGGCGATTGAAGAAATAGTGAGGCTGGGAGCTGCTTGACCCTCCCACTTCGGCTTGTTGACATCGCTTCAGCTGGTTTCCACCGCGACTCGACTCGGCAGCCGAGGTAACACGTGACTCAGCCGCGCCTCTGACTAAGCTCATTGCTTTTGCTCGCGTCGTCGACGATCGGAATTGATATCGTTTTCCGCTTCAACATTTATCATATCCTGCCCCGCCCCGTTTCCACCATTCCCGCCATAATTCGAACTAGCAAGAAGATAGGTTTTTAGTCTAGCTACCGGGGTCGAACTCTGAGACTGCGGTTCTTGTCCGTCTGACCTCAGCTGGCCTAGACATCTCGATATCATCGCGGTCGACACAGGGAAGAGTTGCTCCCCAGGCACAGCCATGCCCCACGCGCTCTCGATGCCGGCCCCGGGCCTCCAAGCGATCATTCTATGTGGCCCTGGCTCGTCGTTCCCAACTTTTACCACGAACCCAGATGAGAATCCAAAGGCCCTCATCCCAATAGCAAATCGGCCTATGGTGTGGTATCCCATCGATTTCTGCTATCGAATGGGCATTTCACGTGAGTACCCTGCTATGTACCAAGCCTGTATTCCTGGGGGAGTTATCTGAATGCTGCAATTCATCCTTCTTGTTCAGAATCAAGCATCTATCTCGATGAGTCACATGACGACATCGTTTGCCTATGTTGCGCCGACAAGAACGGCAATGGAATCATGCCGTTGTGTCGACTATGGATCAGATATGCCTAGCCTATTTGGGCGTATACCCTACTGTTAGGGCGATAGAATCCAAAATCGGTGACTTACTTTACACCAGGTATCACGCTCGTCGCTCCGCCTTCCTCGGCGCCCGCAATCAATACAGCGTTGAATACAAATCCGCATTTAACTAGCCTACCGCTTCCGAAACCAGATTTGCTAGCACCTAAGGATCTTGATCAAAATACTGGCACAGCCCAGATTTTTCGTCTACCAGAGGTCCGTGAAGTGATTACAGGCGACTTCATCGTCTTACCGTGTGACTTGGTCTGCGAGTTGGGTGGTGAAGCTCTACTCGAAGCGTGGATGGTCAAGGAAGCTTGCCTTGGCGACGCTACGAGTGGAAACGACGAACCCAGTGAGAAGGGAGGTTTGGGAGTATGGTATGAAACGAAAGGCGAAACCATCATCAAGGGAGAAGAGACAGATTTCATCGCCACGTCGCCACTTGAACCAGGCCCAGTACCACCTCCAAAATCGGCAATCCTGTCACATCTGTCGAAGTTAGTTTACTCTGTGCCTACCGACACCCTAAAAGATATCACAGAGCAGAAAAAGAGTCTTCCTGTTCGCCATGCTATGATTCGTGCTCATCCTCGTTTGAGGCTGTTGAGCTCTCATCGTGACGCCCATATCTACATATTCCCAGAGTGGGTTCTAGATATGATTAACAGAAATGAGCACATGGATAGCATCGGCGAGGATGTCATCGGCTGGTGGGCAAAAGCCGGCTGGCAAAATGGCCTTGGCGAGAAATTGGGACTTCGTGATGTTTTTGATAAGCCATCCCCTGCCAACGCCGATGACAGCGTGCTGCTTGAAAACGTCCCGCAACAGGATGGCAGAGGATCTGGACGCCTGAGCACCACTTGGACTTCCAACCTTCGAGAGACCTTTCGCGAGGAAGTTGCCGGCTCTGAGTCTAAACTGGTAGCACCGTCAGTCCTAGCATACATACATCCAAAGCCAAAGGAAGGTAGCCAGGCACCCTTACTTCGTCGGGTTGACACCGCCCCTCTACTGCTATCCGTCTCTCTCCAGATTGCTAAACTTGAGGCGATCGACACGGCTGGCCGGGAGTCGTCATCGCCATTTGCACATCAAAGCAAAGTTGCTTACCACGAGGGTATTGCATCTAAGACCACGGTCACACGGCCGGACTGCCTCCTTGCCGAAAACGTGACGGTGGAAGAGAAGTGCTCAATCAAGGAATGTGTAGTTGGTGCGAATTGTCACATCAAGCAGGGCGCAAAATTAACCCGATGCTTGTTGATGGACGGCGTGGTTGTCGGCAAGGGATGCAAGCTGACAGGATGTATTTTGGGGAGACGGAGTGAGATTGGAGAGGACTCTATATTACAGGATTGCGAAGTTCAGGAGAATCTGCTAGTTGAACCGAAGAGTAAGTCTTTCTGAGTAGTTCTTGCGAAATACGGCTGACATCGATCGCAACTCCAGCCGAAGACAAGAACACCAAGCTCATGAGCTCGGAAGGAATGGAGGCTACGGAAGAGGAAATCCAGGAATCGTTTGAAGAGGAGGCCGCCGTATTGCATGCGGAGACTGCCGGGGGTCTTTCACTTGGTTCATAGTCTTGCCGCCAACTTCCAGTCATGCCTAGAGCATGATAGCGTGTGCATCACCAAGACCAATTCATTCCGAATACGTACATCTATACTGGCAAACAATCTGCAAATCCACCTCGACGTCAAGATTAGCTACTAGGGTTCTGGTCAGCCTTGCTCAGAGCGGCAGAAATGCCTCGGAGCTCTGGATCGCCTCAAGACGGGAAGCGCGAGGGCTTTTGGACCCTAGGCGCACCTAAATAAATGTACGCCTCTGGCCTGGCTGGTGTCGCGATATGGATGCAAGCGCCAGTGTTCGTGTTCACATCCAACAGCGAACCATTCGTGGATAGATTGCTCGCTAACATAACATCTGAATAGCTCCTCCTGCCTGCGGCTTTGGTTCCAAACTTTAATCGCTGAGGGTAAAGCCAATATTGACAGGGAACTCTGCACTATCACAAGACTGCAACGCCGTGCAACCTTAATGTTGTTACAGGACCCTCATTCGCGTGTTACCAACATACAATGCAAGATACCCCAACCTCTTTCCAATCATCAGCGCCTTTTCCACATCGTTATGCCACCAATTTACCCCCAATATGTGAATATCGACATCAATCCTTCCTCGGGCGAACATTCAGGCAGCAGCTATCCGCCGCGATATGGCCTCGAATGCAAGAAGACAACGTGCGTGATTCCCAGTAGCCTAGCGTATATCCCCTGGGTTTTCTACCCTCAGCCCTCTCCTTGTTCCTTGCAGATTTGTCACAAACCCCCATCTCTATCGCAATCCCATACCCTCCAGCCACCGGCGTTTCAACGGCCTTCGCCCACGTAGCATTTGTGGTAGGCGTGGTTCCCACGTGTGAATGTGTGAGGAAGGCGTCCGGTATTGCCAGCTTTCCCGTTTCCATTACCATTCCTGTCCTTGCAACGGGCAACTTACCTCGTTTCGAATAGGTTTGGTGGTGGCAGTGACAATCAGTGGCACATCAATTGGGCGTTTACGGTTACCCTTCTGATGGATGAGCTGTATTCCATACCCGAACCATCTACTTCGTAAGCTAACGATTAACGGAGAGGAGCGGTCGATTTCAGTCCTTAGCGATACGGCCATGAAGGTCACCCTTTCGTCCACTCTGCTGTGTCCAAACCTACACCTAACCTACCTAAGGAGGAGGCTTCCCACGGAGTATATGATATTTATAGAACATTAATGTAGGTGCCTAGCCTAGGGCTGAAGGACGCGTGGGATGCAGTTCGCCAGTGTCAGATTCTCTTCGGCCACGAGGTTCTAACTTTAGCTGCGGGGTTTTGACGCCGGCGCGTTGGTGGTGGAAGCGACTTATTAGCACAGCAGTGTGTTCAACAGTGCTGTTGTTGTTGTTGTTGTTGTCGTGCCCCTAAATGACCTGTCATTGGGTCGGACGTAGCCGAAGCGGTTGCTTTCCCGTTGAGGCTTGGTGGCCTCGCGCTGAATGGTTGTGTGCTACGAAGTACAAGTACAATGCTATTGTTCGCTGGGTTGAGGTTTGTTTTGCGTGGTGTTGGTGCTCCTGTTGGCCTCCAGAGCTGGTTTGCTCGTGCTCGGGCCGGCGTTGGCAGTGGCATTGGCATTGGGATTCCGACACACGAGCAAGGGGATACGAGGTGCTACATATCGGTACCTATACAACATGCCGAATATCTGTGGCTCGCCGCCGCTTTGCACCCGGAGTGGTCGGCGAGTTCGGTCAAGGATCGAGTGCATCGGCCTCAGTGTGATAGCAGGAGCATTAACAATCGCAATGATGTGATTTGCAGTCTTGCCCTTTCTCATTCATCACCTTCACAAGCCGTGCCGATCTTCAGCCTACCAAAGGCTCCTAGCATTTTGTGGTTGCGGATAGGCGCTTGAGACTCGATCGAGTGCCTTGGAATACGGGAAAGTCCGCTTGTCGTGGAATGACGTGAAAGAGTTCGCGTCTGAAGTGGAAGTGGGCAAAGACAGGTCAGGGACGGGCGGGAATAACACTACTACATCGACGGAGGGAGAGGTTCATCCCAAGTTCCCAACCCCGTCGATGCCGGCGGAGCAGAAGAACACCTACGAGGCTACGCAGTACGAGTACTCGCCGACGAGGATCTTCGTGATGGCGCTGGGGGCCCACCTCAAGAACGAACTGTGTAACGCAAGGTGGGATCGACGCCAGGCCCCCCAATCCACCCCAATCACAGACCCAGGCGATCCAGATCGCTGGAATCCTCTTTGCATGATCTGGTGGCTTGGACAGGTGGTTGCACGGTCGAATCATGAACGGGTTTTCTCCTCCACCATGAGTACAGAGTATACCGTGGGCTATTCCTGCGCTAGGCGTACATTGAAGCAGCATTTCCCCCCTTATGAGAAATCGCCATGTAACTGCAGAGTTGCCTTCTAAAGGCTATTGGCAAACACTCTCCACGCCGTAATTAGGGGACACTTCATGTTCAGATATCGGGATGCCAAAGGGAATGGGGAAATGCCAGAGCGTACTAGAGCGAACATGTTATCATCCTGGCATCGTATGATGCTGCACATGGCACGTAATCGAGCCTGAGAGAAAGAAACATATATGGGAAGTAGGCCTTCGCTCTATGGGTGGACTCCAAAGTGGGCTTCCTGCCAAGTATTACTACGTACTGCGCACTGCTATACCTACTTCGTACTAAGTACTAAGTACAGAGTACCACAATATGAAATATGACCAGATCAGAATCGCAACAAGCCGTTCGCGCCTAGCTTTGCGGGGGCTTGAAGCGGTGGGAATCTAATACGTACTCGAGTACCTCCGTACTTCGTACACTGACAGCGGCGGAAGGGCTGCCAACGCTTCCCCGAGGACAATAATGTGAGCTTGCCGTCGGAAGGTATGGCTGCGGCAACAGATCATACTCGTATCTAGCAGCATCCAGCCTCGTTTTCGAGAATGCGGACGTTGGCACGGACATTCACAGTCGGACGCCCGCCAAGTACGCTTTCTCGACCCATGCTGATGTCTGTTGCTCTTATGATGTCCTCTGTACATAGTACATGTACGTACTCGAGTAGTACGACGTACCTGATCTGGGCGCTGGAAGAAGCATAACCTGATCCAGATCTTCGGGGCGCTGCGAACTGCTTCTCGCTGCACATGGGCGGACCTGGTCCGTCTCGCAACAGGACGGCGACCATTCTTGAGAATGTCAACCCAACTTGCTCGGCTGATGGAACTAGCACGGGAATAGTGAGCCTATCTCACATTAGCCGCAGATTTTGAGCTTCCTATCTACCAGATACGCATCTATTCGACCGTACAAATCACTACCTAGCTATCCGAGACCCGAGGCATCAGGATGTCATCGAGGAGGCAGTTCAAAAACAAAGACACCATCGATCGGTAGAGATAGAGGGGGGGCCGGTCCAGATTTCTAAAAGATGCCGCGTTTCTGGTCACCCCGCATTCCAACGACGGAGACGATGAGAGCGACAAACCGCACAAGTCAGCATCAGGTCTTATTCTGAGGTGCATCGAGATTCGCGAGGCCAGCTAATATCCGCCTATGCTCGCTACTCCGTACGAAGGATAACGGCAGGACAGGAACTCGTGGATGATGGCGGCACATCAAAAGGCGTGGCGTCCGCCATGGCGGTGGTGTGGAGCGACCTCAGCAAGAGATATGAATGTCCGCCGTCTGATATGCAGGATCGGAGGGCGCCTGCGAGGGATCAGTGATCAGTGATCACCCTAGGGCCTGGAGGGAGATTTGTGGACACTGGACAGCAGGCTTGTGGCTGCATTTAAAGCTACTCGTACAGTATTGGGTATTGGTCAACGATGTCTGATTGTGACAAGAAAGCTAGCGGATGACCATCGCTAACGCAAACCACATACGGATCATCCACCTCTTTTTTTAAAAAAAAAGGGCAAGATGGCGAGCCGCCGTGAGTCGTTCTGCTCAAATAGGCAAACAAGTGGAGAGCCGCGAGGGCGATTGTTCGATCTATGAGAGTTTTCAGTGGCGACAAGAGATCGTTCAAGACAAGACGGAGTCTCGGCCATGTGTCTCGGCGCAATATCGCCTGCTGCCCACTGGTGGAATAGACGCGTCGTCGCATCTGTCAAGACTCAATCAAGACTCAAGTGGTACATTGCTCGGTAGTCGTCGTCCCAGTTCCGGCCCACAGAGGGGCAGGTGGAAAGGGGTTCACATAAACCAGGCAGTTTGTCGATCGACTTGACAGTCTTGACTAGCTGGTCCACTGAGCGGACTAATCCAGCTGCCTCATCCACGGCCCCAAGGCAGGAAGACCTTTTCAACAAGCTAATGACTACTGGCGTGACACAAAACCAATGGCTTCCTCGTTGAGCAGAGTCTTGTTGGTGGCTGCATCTGACGTCGAACCTGGTCCTGCGTTTTGAGATCTCGAGCTGGGGGGACTAGTCGGAGTCGTTTCTGGCCGTTCAGGTACGTTGTGGCCTGCGTCGAACACAGCACCGAGAGCTCTATTTGTGTTGATATATGCGGGGGAATTCGCGATGCGGCTGAAGAAAAAGCCATCGTGGCCGAGGGCGCTGTTGGCCGGAGGTGCTATGGCAATACTGAGAACAGTGCTCATTCATTTGTCAAGCCATCAGGGTTCATGTTCTTGTCCCTCAGATCATGGCGCGGTGCAAGTGCCCACACATTGTTCGGCGAAGGCGCTGGATTGTCTCGGCCAGTGCTGCAAATATCGACGTCTTGCATTGCCTTGGGTGGTTTGGATAGAACAGTTGGCTTGGGTACCTAGGTAGTCCAGCTGGGTTCTCCATTCTTCGCTGCCTTCTGCACTCCGGAAGCCTAGAAGTGATTCCTTCCGGACCCATAGTGAGGTTTGGAATGTGGGACGAGCATAGATTTCAAGCAGCAGCGGATATCCCGCCAGGCGCAGGAATCTACACGCAAATCTACCCGCAAGTTGCTGCGCGTTCGAGGGACCCGTTGATCTCTGGCACCTTCGAACGCTCATGGCTCTCTCTTAGGTCTTGGCTGCTCTGATGCTGTCTCGGACGCATCGCTGCTGGTGCACGATTGCCCGCAGTGTCCCACGCGTTATGGCGAAACTCAACCCCCCCAAGGCCTAGTCTGTTTACCCTCTCGTCCCCAATAAGCAATGGTCTGCTGTCCATTGTGACTGGTATCCCCACAATGTGGTAGTGAGGGCTGATCCAACATACTTGGGCAGTTCGATAGCCATCTATCGTAATGCGAGTCAATCCATATCGGGCAAGCCAGCCATTTGTTAGCCATCGATATAAGGGGCGTCATCTCGCCCTGGCTAAGGGTTGGGGGTTCTGCAAGGTTCAAAGAGCACCGGGATAACGCTCTGCTCTATCGATATCCTCCCCTCGGTGGAACGGTTGACAACGGCCACTAAGGATCCCTTGCGCTGTGAGAGAGCTCCTGCTTCTCAGACTTGTCGGAACACGAGGTATGTGCCCCTCAAACTGTCGTTATATCAGACAAGTATTGATTTATGGAAGCATCCCTCCCTTCCAGATCGCGAAACTATCGGTTCAACATTCTTCGCCAGCGCTTGCTTATCAAACAAGAACGCGACTCACGTCACGACTCATATCTCCCTCTTTACTCAATAGTTGCAATATCCCCAAGTGAGTTGTGTCTGATCCCCACTTAGTAACTATCATCCATCAAGTCAATAGTTCTAGCCGCAGTGGCCTTTGACTTCTTCGTTTTCAGTGATAAATTGCTGGAGTTTCCTCTCTTACTACCTATGTATCCATAATATGTCAACGGACCTGTCACTCATTTCAAGCTCTACAGCATCGTCAGTCTTTCCCTAATCGAAACCATATCACTCATCCATTCAAAACATACAGTTGGTCACCCTGGAATCCATAGCACGTTTATAGCAGAACAGTTCAGTTAACCAGAATTAGATTTGTTTTCGATACCCCACTTGGACCATCCCAGCGTCAAATATGTTTACGGATCCAAATTCCTCGTACCATTGCAGCACGCCGCCGAGCGACGACTCTCCTTTTGAATGCTACTCTTTCAGCTCCTCATTTTCGCCCTCTGCATCCGATTCCTCGGCAGCCTCCTGGGACCCGGCCACATTAACACCAACTTCCACGCCGCGGGCATCTCCGGATTCGGACAGCCTTGAGGATGGATACCGATCCTCATGTGCGTCTTTTTGTACTCCTGGCACTTTTGAGAACGGAGCATACTTCGGTCCGGATAGCATCATGACCGAGGAATTGCTCTCTGGATTTCAATATCCGGTCATACCAACTCAAGCTGCGATGGGTTATACCGAGTTCTCCACTGCCACAAACGATGGCCTTCCACAGACACCATCTTTGGCACTGCTTTGCACGCCCCACTCTTCTGTATCTGCCGACTTCGTTGTTCCGTCGCAAACCACCTTTACAGATACGTTCGATGTAGGCACTCCTCATAGACCTGCAAACTTGAAAGTTGAGTTCGAATATGACAGTCCGAACTCGGAGTACAGCATCAACAGCTCGCCACTGGGAAGCATGCCATATCACATGCCATTGTCCTACAATGGGTGCAGGTCAGCCTCATCAACGCCATCGCGGTCCTCGGTGAGGCAACCAAAGTTCGAGCCACTTTCAAGCTCAGCTGCACTACATTTGGTGCAAGGGATCCAAACCCTCCCGAGCTCAGGCTCGACTGCAGCCCGCTCAACGCGCCGAAGGGTCAAGCGGGAAGTTCAAGATTGCATACTACCTGGCACGATAAGAGTCCAGAAAGAGGCGACGCAAGAATGCCGCTGGGAGGGCTGTAAGGGGAAAAAGTTCCAAAGAAAGGAACACCTGAGGCGGCACGAGAGAAGCGTTCACCTTGGATTTACAATTGAGTGCGTGCTGTGCCACCATTTATTCAATCGGACCGACAATCTTAAGCAACACTACAAGCTTCACGCCCAAGTGAAAAGAAAGGGCACACGAACGGGTTATTATGCCGATGCCCAACGACTTGTTGACGAGATGGAAAGGAAATCTCGCAAGACGGGAGAACAATGCTGATTGGTTCTCTCCTGACCGCAATGACTCTTAGGTCTTCTACTCTGCCGTCTTATCACCGTGACTGGCGATGATCGACATGTGGAATGGCTAGCGGGGTTTAATGAATATTGTTAATGATGTACGAAAACTCATGTAAATGAAAAAAACGCGCTCAAGAATCTTTATGTTGGTTATGTTTATGCAGGAATGCGGTGGTATAGAGGAGGCGAGATCCTTGGCGCCCCTTTTCAGGGGCATTCACTTCTTGACTTGTATTGCTTACACCAGTTATTATTTTGGCTAGCTGGGCACTATATCTCATTCCTTGTGCCATGTTTCATTTGTCTGAGTATCGGAGGGAATGTTTAGTACGGGATTGGAAGCAATTCCTGCTGGGTTAAAAACTATATTTGCTTGGTTTGGGGCTTGAAAAAGGGGATTCGCTATTTATAGTCATCAGGGGATGTATCTTGCACATTCTATTTTGGCTAAGGCTGAAGATGTATTAGATGTACAATTTATGTTGTGGTATTTGTGGATGGGCGTGGATGGGTAGCCTTCAGGCCTGTATATCTTAGCATACGGTGGTATCGAATAGGATATTTAATGCTGCCCAATCTGTTGCTCTATATGAATACTCTTAGTATATGCCAAAGTCACGGAAGAGTAATGCCGGCGAGCATGAATACTATATTTTTATACAGCAGGCGAGCGAGGAACTACAAGCTCCAACTTCCCATTCCACTTCTGTACCATGGTCCTCCTGAACTCTCGTAAGTCCTCTACAACTTTGAGAGCTTCAGTGAGTGGCGGCGGAGGCTGAGGTGGCGCGTCTAAGCCGCCCTCAAAGAATGAGAAATCACCCATTGACTGCGCTAAAAACTCATCTGCATCTCGATCTCCCGAAGCGGATATACCGACCGCAGAGCCGTTATCTTGGATAAATTCTAGCCTGAGTGTTCGAAGTCCAGTGAGTAGTTTTGGACCACGATGGTGGGCTGCACCGATGCCTGTAGCCGCAATCTCTATAAGCCTCTGCTGAGACGCACAGAGGGTTATAAATTCCTTCAGCCGATTCAGAATCGGACCGTAAGACTTTGTCGGGATGTCCGTGAGACAAAGGTATCGGATGCGTGGGTTATCGAGCGGGTGGAGAGCCTCCAATGCTCCAACCTGTCGATTGGAAAATTCTATCTCTGCCTTGTGCAGGTGTCGGAGATCGTAGTTGGAAGAGTTAGATGGAAGAATAGTTGGCGCACAAGTAACTACGGAGTGGTGGATCCGCAGAACTTCGAGGCGGGTTCCGCTTTGGCTTTTAAGGGCATGTACGGAATTGAGCTGCGCTAAGTGTGTAGCATACGCAATGTTGAGCTGCATTGTAGGAGCACGAACGGATCCTACGTCAAGGACCTGGAGCCGGGTCGTTTGGTGTAGTAACCGGTGGACTCCGAGGGAAGTAAGCTTATTTCCCGATATATATAACTGGGTGAGGCCAGTTGGTCGTAGCATATCATCTGCATCGTCCAGGGGAGGATGATCTTCCTGAGCAAGATTCCCATTTCGGCTAACATATTCCATAAATCCATCTTCATCATCTGGTCGAAGTGGTACCATGTGAAGGGCAGTTTCGACCCGAGGTTCTCGCTGGTAGACCGGAGGATTATCAAAGAGATCCATGTCAGTTGAAGTTACGGCATGGGTTGGCTGGGCAATTGGAGGTAGAATGAATCGCTGTAAGAGCATCTCCACAGCCTGATCCGTCAAAAGATTGTCCCGGACATCTAGGCTCCAGAGTTTGTGTCCGTTGGCGATAGCCCTTGGCAAATGCGTATCTGTAAGTCGAAGGCCACGAAGCTTTAAGACCCGAAGATTTGGGAAGCTGCAGGTGGAATACACCCTGGTGAAGTCTTCTGTCCTCGTAGTGTATGAGATATCGAGGAACATTAGATTGCGGAACGCCTCATCTACAGCAATCCAATTGCTATTGATATCGGGCATCCAGGAAGTGCTCAGCAACAGGACTTGCGCTGGGTGAGGTGAGCCATCATCTCTTTGAAAGGGTGGAATATCTTGAAGGACGCTCAGGCCGTCCACCATTATAAAGCGAAGATTCTGCATGTAAGCGGCATTTTTGAAGATCCATTGAGTTGTGATAAAGCCTTCGGCTTGGGCATATTGTTGTTGATATGCAAGCTGGTACTGGAGGGCAACCAGAGGCTTGAAATTTAGCGTTATGACCAAGTCGCGGGTCTTGCTAGCTCTACCTATTTCTATATCTTTTAATTTTCTCATGAACGAAACGAGTTTTACTAGAGGGAATATCAGAGACGTCAATTTAAGAAGGAAAGGAAGGCCTACAAAACGGTGTTGTGAGTTGCGAAATGATAGTAATTGGATCTGCCCATAGAAGAGGGTTGGCAAAATTGTGCCACGCCCTGGTAACTCGAGAGACAGCAACTAAAGAATTCACATCCAGATACGTAGCAAAGATAGACAGCACATCAGGGTGTGCAATGACCTCTTGGTAATTGGGGAGCGACATGTTCCCCAATTATCAAGTCTATTAAACTAGAGACCTAAATGCCGGTCTTACAAGACAACTCGAATTCCTCCTGTCACGAGCCCCCGACCGATGCTCTCGAAGGCTTATTGAACGGCGATGGGCGACGAGCGCTGGTTACTAAATGGGGCCAGTTCACCTCGACGGAAATCCGACTCGATAACTGTCTTTTCTGTGTCGCGAATCTTCCTCATTTCCCGGTGTCTGGGACGGCCTCGGTCATGGGCAGGGCAGCGCCCAGGTCAAAGGGTGACGTTGCCACGTCTATGGAGCGGAAGTCAGTTTACTCCGTATAGGATGTAAGCTTCTGGAGCCCCACTACCACTGACAGCAACGCACATCGGCCACGGAGATATAATGTATGTACATATTAACAAACGGGCTTTAGATGGCAACAAAAAGGGATATTTCCCAAAAGGTACGATAGATGTAATATGCCGATGGGACGTACGAGTATCGTTCGCGAAATGTATATTCCACCCTTTCGCAAAATTGCAACTGCATATTACTCATACGAGTAGTGACAGTACTACCCCTTCTTACTACGAGTACATTGTGATATCAATACATCCTGCTCCACAGGCGCACGTCGCTGGCATTGGCCAGATATCCCGGCACCTCATCCGCCTCCCATCCTTATTAGTCCAAACGCACTTTGGTGTATGAGGGCAGAGACCATGGCAGCCGTTTTGGCAGTAGTCGTAGGAGAGATTAATCTCATGAGTAGTAGCAGTAGTATGGAAAGGATTAACACAAGACTGTGTTACCCCAGCTCTAAGGTTAAACCGGCCACGGCGACAGAGGTGGGCGATCTCCATCTTAGTATTAGTTTCGTCGATTGTAGGGTTAATAAAATAGAGAATACAGTGTACCCGCCACTTGTTCTTCTCGCCCCGCCTCCATAGCTTCTTTTGCGGGTAGCCTAACGTATCACCCCCGTTCATTTCTAAGAACTAGCAGTCGTCTTCGCTGGGGTTGTGTTTGGCGAGCAATTTTAGTAGCTATCTATAGAATAGTTAGTATAACCTTCCTACCAACCGTTATTACGGGCAGCGCACGCAGGAACTTAAAATTGCCGGTTCACTAGCAACGGTTCTTGACGTGGAAACCGCCAGTACTGTGCATCGAGCCTAGCTACGTAAGGCAGGTACCTTGGCGAAGGAGCAAGCCGTGGCCCCAGGATGTTGCTCGAGGTTGAACATTTCACTGTCTAGAATAGGAGTGCGTGCATTCAATTTAATAGACATTATTCAAACTGATTAGCTATTCCCACTTGATAACATATCCTACTACGATATTCGAATCCTTGCGCTCCATCTCCTAGTGCTACAATCCTATTATCCACCAAAGGTAGTAAAGAAGATTCCTACACATGGCTTGTCGAGATGGAATTACTGACAACCCTTAAGATCGGACTTAGCCAAGTATCATAATCGTCCCTCTTCCCCGACGTCCCTCCCCACCTCAGCACACTGACAAACCACCTATAATCCCCATCCCCAACCAGGTACCGCACTCCATTACTCGACATGACCTTCGTATCCGCCCCAAACTGCCCATTCGCACCAGGCCAGATATATCCCGTGTTATTTGCAAGCATACCAAACGATGGGTACCCGAAAACCGTCATGTTCGGTGTGAATTTTGAGGGGATGTCGGGGTATGTGATGGTGCGATCGAAGCCGTAGTGGTCTGCTGTGATGTTTGTATCGGCTGGCAGGACATCGACACGGAATTCCCGCGTCCATTGCGAGGTAGAGAGGTCAGAACCATAGCCGCGATCGGGCACGAATTCTTCAAGACCGTAGTCGGTCACTATAGTACCATTGGCGTCGTAGGACCAGACTCGGGGTGAGATGATGCCTGCCTGGGAGTCGTTTTTCACCACAAGATAGGCTGCGTTGTAAATGGAGTACGGGGCCCCCACATAAGGAATGTGAAAGCTTTCCCCGTCGGAATCTGATACGCATAGGAACCCGCTAAAAACCGGCAGAGAAGTAGGATCAACATCATTGGGAGGGTTGATGGAGAGGTGGATAGTGTCTGACTGTCCTGGGGGAATCGTAATGCCTGATAACGCGAAATTTGCAGACCCATACTGCGGCCGCTGATTGAGTTCTTGATATTGCAAGGTATAATCCATATATCCAGCTCCTTCGTGGGAAAATGAATAAGTCTTGGGTTTTGCGGATGTATTCTGGATTGTGATATTCGCTGTTCCGTATTCGGTACGAGATACGTCTCTGACGGTGATCTGTCCAGGGGATATTTGGCTCTCGGAAAAAATTGCATTGTAAACATTAACCATACCCGCACCTTGCTGGGGAGTTGCCGCTAACATGGAGGCGTTGAAGACCCAAGGAAGAGGGGTTGCAGTAGTCTGCAACCGTTCCAGAATCTCCTGGTTTGTGGCTTTGGGGAATTGAGACTTCACAAGGGCAAATGCCCCGGCGATGTACGGCGCGGCCATGGACGTTCCGGAAAGAATGGAATAGCCCAATTGTGGTCCCAATGGCCAGGTTGAAAGGATATGGCCTCCCGGTGCCGAAATCTGAGGCTTTAATTGGTAATCGTGCCATGTTGGTCCAAAGGAAGAGTAATAGTCCATTAGTCCACCTGCTGGCTCCGGAGCGCTCGTAACACCGGAACTTAGCTTCCACTTGTACTTCCGGTATCCACCGGCAGCTTCGAAGTTGCTGATTAGTTTATCACCCTCAGTGGAGTTTACATTGATCAATTGAACGGAACCATGATACCCCTCGGGAAGTGTATTGTAGGCAGATAGAAATGGATCTTCTTGGTTGGGGTTTAGTATATTAGTGCTATGGGCGGTGAAAGCCATAATGTAGTGGGGTTGAGTAGAAGCGCCAGACCATGCTCCCAATGCGTCAGCTGGACACATTGGATAGGTTGCTTCGAAAGCGATGATGGTATTGTTAGCGTCAACAATTGAGAGGACATTATTCCATTCGTCGGAGCTACATCCGTCACTCATGATATAAATGTCTGCCCCGCTTGGAAGGTTAACTGGGTATACTGAGGCGTATTGAATGGTAGTGCCCATCGAATCGACTGCCGAGTAGACCAGAGGGAAGACGGTGTTGGAAATTGCGCCAACTCCAATGGCAGACGGCTGTGAACCGGGTATAGTTACTGAGTAGAGATTTCGAGCACGTGGACTGGCTACCGCCTCATTCCCAATAGAAATGATAACAGGAATGCCAGCGTCGGCGAGACTTTGTATGGCAGCAGCAGTCGGGTCGGGCTCTCCGCTGAAGCCCTGCAGGGGTCCGCCTATGGACATGCTGACAATATCGACACCATCCTCATGAGCTTTGGACATGGCTGCAATAATAGAATCCCATTCTGCAGAGGTAAAACAGGCCAGAACTTTGTACATGTAAAGGGTCGCCTCGGGGGCAACGCCAGTGATATCAAAGCCGCCTGGGGTTGGTTCCATTCCGATGATTCCTGTTCTATATTAGCAATATCAACGTGGCTCCCTGAAAACATACCTGTGACATGAGTTCCATGGCCACCACCAACGCAGGTGGTTAGGGGATCAGTGGTGTTTGCGAGAGTCCCATTGTCTGTGGTAAAAGCATATCCTCCAGCAATCTTGTGACCAGGTCCAAATCCTCCTCCAAGGGCAGGATGCCTGTAGTCAACACCGCTATCGATGATCCCAATTTTCATTCCGTTGCCTTTAATTCCAAGGCGGTGTAATTTATCTACACCTCCCATCTCAAGAGTGGAATCAAGCCTACCGCCAGTTGAAACATTGAGCGGCGGAGGATCAGCGTAAGAGAGGAATGGTAGGGGGGGCTGTGGCGTGCCTGGGATAATTGGAAGTCCAACTTTGCCAACTCTCGATACCGAGTCAGCTCCAGCGAGAGCTTGCAGTTCCGAGAAGATTTCTTCGTCCGTTCTGGTGCCAGTGACTTGAATTGAAATTCCGAGAAAGACACAGGGATTCTTGAACTCATATCTAACCGTGTAATCCAAAGCCGATGCCCGTTTGTGGAATGCTGCAATGTGTAGATCGTCTCGCCGAGCAAGCTTATCCGGATATTCAGCTTCAGGAGCAAGACGGACAATATAAGCTCTGTCTAATATCGAAGGATCCTGCGGTGTCAGAGCCATAGCGAGGCTTACGAAGAGTAAGACTAGAAATGATAGAAGGTGCATTTCTGCGATGGTACAAAGAATACACTGGGTGTAATAGATGGCGGACATTGATAGCCAAGTGAAGATTCTGTAGTATATGAAAGGATCTTATTTGTCTCCGGGCATCTAGGCAGACTTAAATAGCCGGGTTATATCTCAACTGGCGGACATCAGAAAACAAAGTCTGATCTCCTGACCACTTAGTGATAGTTAAGATAGGATAGTTGTACCTGGCGGTAGGTCAGACAAAGTCACACAGAGTTGCACAGGCATCACCGACGGCTTGAAAGGCGATCCACAAAATCCATCAACCCGGTACCCGACGGACGACGGATCTAGACTATTGGAGGCACAAGATTTGTTCAAGGAAATCGGGTTCCGATAAAAGATGTGACCAAAGGCTATTTGTAATAGGTGACGGAGAGACGGATTAGTGATTATAGAAATCTGGGAGCAACAAGCAAGAGACTTTATATCAAAAGTTGGACATCCCAAAAACTAATCTACGACCCAGGCATTTATGACAACACGCAGGTATAAATCAAGCCGAGTCTGTAAGAAAGATCAATGATCAAGGCTGGGAGCAAGGAACTTCTCCGAAATTCCCTGTCGGTAAAAGCAGACAACTGAATGTTGGGCTGCTTGCTCGGCGCCTTGCACCAGGTGTGTGGAGTGAGATATACAGGTGTCGGAATACAACTGTGGTTGAGATTGCTATGCATATAGATATATGATGTCCATGGCGCGTGTCACCTCTGCCGCCATTTACATCGTCCGCGCAGCTGGTGGCATCAAACTACCGTATATTAATTGTTTGGGTGTTTGGGTGACGTCTGGTAGAGTCAAGTCAGCAGAGACATGATATCCGTCCAGGGTTAACGTCGCATCCAATATATTTGTCAGGCTGGATAGCGGGGAAACATTCCAATACGGTCGCAAGGCTTTATGGAGAAGGTATTATTGAGACATAATCGGTCACCAACAAGTAGCAATTTAAGAATCGTTATTGAGAATTCTCCCAGACTCTTGCGGAGTAACATCGTGCGGACTCCAGCAGCGACACGAGGAAGGCCGCATATATCTCGCTGTGTTGTACTCGTAAGTTGGATCTAGAAGGCGAATGGGTGATATCAATGTGGTAGGGTGAGCAATAGACGAAAGCGAAGTAGGGCATAATAGATCATCTTCCCAGTGCACATATTACAGAGTACTCGAGATGGTGTAGGTATCCACGAAGTGTCTGTTAGTGTAGGGATATCTACCTTGGTATTGCGATTTTCGTCCTGCTTCATGGATGCACATCTCCCGTGTCGACTCCCGTTACCAGCGCTGTATGTCGCTGGCCCTCCCGACGGCATCTGGCATGGGTCAATGGAGCTCCAAGCTGAGATGGCAACACCTTTGTTCCATTGAAGCCCGACTGACTATCTGGTTTTCTTGCCGTTGGTGCTGGACGATGTGCTCCTTGCTTCCCATTTCTCCCAGCCAGCCTGGCATAAATCTTCCTCAACAACAAGATCCCTCATCCTGAACAGTCGCATAATAGGTTGCTCCAAGGCCCACGACAGCAGCCCGGTCTTCCTGACAATACTTGTGACTAGAAACCACAGCATCGCACTTGCTATACCTGCGGCACATCCAACGATGACCTGCTTGGGCGTATGATAGCTTAAATATATCCTGCTCCAAGCAACCAGTCCCGCATTTGCCAGAGCCAATCCAGAGACCATGACACGAGCTCCTAAACTCAACGGTGTATGCGAAGGCGTCGGCGGTTTCGGTACATGTCTGAATAGTAGGAACAGCGTGATGCTGATTGAGAAGAAGACGACAAATTGGGCGTGAGAGGATGGCATCCCATACCCTTTTCCGTGCATTTTCGTTGGCCTTTCCTCCTTCAACGCGCGCTTCAGAGCGAAATTTAGAGCCTCACATGCCAATTGCCCGCCGAACATGAGAAGGATTTCGATTTCGCGTGTCGACCAGATGAGGGTAGCATATACGACGCAGAGCCCCTGAGGGACAAGTGCGAGCCAGGCGCAGAAGTAGGATACGGGGTCGTTGGGATCCTATAACATTAGCTGAGTTGGGGGCTTTGGCTGGAGAAATGGAGTACATACATAATGCACATGGGTCAAAGAAAGCGATGCGAGAGGAGTGTCTGCCATGCTATGGCGTCTGATCTCCGCCGAAGCAATTGCCAATTGCGGTGTGGCAAGCAAAGAGGATACACAGTTATTGTTTGATGCTGATGCTGACGCTGACGCTGACGCTGATGATAGTTTGCGCTGTACGGTACAAAGTACTCTCTCTACAGTAACTTTAAGTTTCCCCGAAGCGACAGGATCAAGCGGCGCTGCATTACGTCAAAGGCGGCTCTCCAAAATTCTGATATCGCCCCTGGCGTCCATCCGCGCCACTCTCTCGCGCGCTCTCACTCTCGCTCTCACTTCATACTACCCTACCTATAAATTCAGTGACTCACGCCGCTCTACCCCTACAAAGACCGACATTGCAAATCTCCTTTAAGCGCCCCATTCCCTCTCTATGACACTCATCGGTGCGTTCTTGTTACAAGAGACGGAGACCTCGTTCCTGTCAAGTCTTGGAAGGTGACATCCAGCGGCTGTCAGCCATGGAGGATGAGCGCAAAGTCGAGCTGGATTGCATCACGGCGATCTTCCCAGAGATGGTCCTGGATCCCGAAAGCCCATTCTCCGCCTCGATCGAACTCCCCGTCAACCCGCAAACTCCTGTCGATGTTGCCTTCACCAACGCTTCCGACGCGCCACCGACCCCGCCACAGTCGGACTCGAGCGAAGTCAACGTCAGCGTCGAGTTAACCGCCGATAACGTTGATCTACAGAACGTATCGTATCTGCCGTCACTACAATTACACATAACCTTACCAGATGGATATCCAGAGGAACAGCCGCCAACGTTCAAGCTATCTACAACGCCATCGTGGCTCTCCCGAGCATATCTGGACGAGCTCGAAAGCAATGCGCAGGCCTTGTGGGAAGAGGCGGGTCACGGCGCGGTTGTCTTTGGCTACATTGACTCGCTGCAGCAAGCTGCTGAAAATGCGTTTGGGTATGCGGGTGCTAGCAAGATATTGGAGGCCCCTCGGGACTTCAAGATCTCCATGCTTGATTTTGATATCCAAGCTAAGCAAGCTGCTTTCAAGAGGGAGACCTTTGGTTGCGGTATCTGTCTCGAACCGAAGAAAGGCTCCGTCTGCCATCGGATGCTCGACTGCGGTCATGTCTTTTGCGTTGAATGTCTTCAGGACTTCTACAACAATGCCATCAAGGAGGGCGACTTGGCTGCCGTACGCTGTCTAGCTCCCGGCTGCGCAAAGGAACGCGCAGAAGCACAGGCTGATGGCTCGAGGAAGAAGCCAAAGACGCACCTCAGCCCTAGCGAATTATTACAGATCCCTCTGGAACTCGATACGATTACCCGATATGTCAGACTGAAACACAAAGCAGGTTTGGAATCGGACAAGAATACAATATATTGCCCTCGGAAATGGTGTCAAGGTGCTGCCAGGTCAAAAAAGCATCGAAAACCCATTGGTCTTGCTCTTCATGACGGTTCGGATGACGAGTCGGGTTTGGACGAAGAGGAGGCGGGGACAACACCCTCTAGGAGGGACCTCCTGTCAGTGTGCGAAGACTGCTCCTTTGCATTCTGCAACAGGTGCTATCAAGGGTGGCATGGCGAATTCACCATATGCATGCCCAAAACGAACACTGGCGAGCTCACCGAGGAGGACAAAGCCTCTATAGAATATCTGAAACTTCACACAACACCGTGCCCGACATGCTCTGCTCCAGCACAGAAGACTCATGGCTGCAATCACATGATATGCTTTACTTGCCGCTCTCACTTTTGCTACCTTTGTTCTGCCTGGCTATCGCCCTCGAACCCTTACGCGCACTTCAATACCATCAATACCAGATGCTATATGCGACTGTGGGAACTAGAGCACGGTGATGGCGACGACGTTGGGGTTGGATATGCTGGTGGTGTCGAGGAAGTTCTTGAGGAGGGGGCGGTGGAGGTTGGACTGGAAGCTCCGCCCCTGGCCATAGAATTCCCGGACGAACCTGAAATAGACCCGACTGAAGATGCCAATGCAGAACCTCCGGTTGTACGAGAAGCCCTTCAGCGCGAAGGACCACTTGTTCTACGGATCAACGAACTTCCACCTCGGCCTGTACTAGCACTAGCACCAGCTCCTGGCCTGGCGAGAGATGGCCCGGGCAATCGTGGACCGGCCGCACAAAATCAAGCCCGGGGTCGGAATGGACCACGGCAAGTAGGAGGGCAGCGAGGAGGTCCGCGTAGGCGGCGGCTAAATCCGGCTGGACGACAACGGGCACCACCAGAGCTAGATGAGATAGGAGCAGCTCAACAGGCCTGGATACAGATGTTTGTTCAGATGGCCTTGAATGATGAAGAGGATCAACTTGATAGTGACGGTGAGGAGGATGGTGCTTGGGAGATACCCGTTAGGTAGAATTTAATGTGTAGATGAGATTAGGAGTTTGGACTGTAGGAAGCATAGCGAATGGCGTTTGGGATTTGTGCACTGCCAGGTGGGGGTTACATGCTGGTATCGCCGATGATATCAATGGAATGAAATGCATCATGAGCACTCCGTAAAAATGTCATGGTTGTTACTAGGTTGATTCTTTTCCGCTGCTCACTATTCCTAAAACCGTCTCCAAAATTTCCAGCCGTGTCTACTACTCATCTCCCTCTTCGTGACATGATCTCTCCCTCGGATCCTCCAGTAATATATGGGTATACCGGCCACCACAAATGCAACGACGATAACTGTCTGCAAAGGTTCCGCAAACACTGCTCTGCTGAGTAAGAATAAACTGACGCAGCAGAATATAATAGGTGTGGTAATCCACGTTTTATATGGCCTCTCAAGATTCGGCTCTCGAACTCGAAGCACGATGAGCCCAAGGACAGTCATGAAATAAAATGTGTATCCAGCAACTCCGTAGAACGTAACAAGAGTGCCAAATTCGCCGACGCATATATAAGCCGTTGTTAGGCTCGCATTGAGGACCATGGCGTAGATGGGCGTGAAAAAGAGGCCCGTATCTTCATCCCCAAACATCCGAGCCATTCGTTTGGAGGCCCAGTTCCGCGTCCGTAGGCGGGTGGAAGCTGCATCGTTATTCCCTACACCAATCATCCCAAAGACCGCAGGGAGGTACCCTTCTTTGCCGGCAGCATAGACCAACCGGCCACTGGTGAACGTTGTCGCATTGAGTGCTCCAAAGCAGCTCGCGCTCACGACTAGTGCTAATACTAACGACCCGGCAGGACCAAAGACCTTGCTTCCAAACATAACTGCAACTGTGTTGGACGAATTGATAGTCTTGAGAGGTAGGACGAAGAAATATGCCACGTTTGCGAGAATATAGGAAAGGATGACGAGCGGCATCGCGGTATGTATGACTCGTGGTAGATCTCGAGCATGGTTCCGGAACTCTCCTACAACGTAATTTGTCTGTCTTGTTAGTCTTCTGAAGGTTGTTCAGGAACGGAAGAATATATGCTTACATTATCCCATCCATCAAATGCCCATAACCCAGCGTACAACGCAACTGCCCAAGACGAAGCGCTGGTACTCGTGCCCTCAAACCACCCGATAGTTTTCCAATCTTGATTCGCCTCTCCAGAGAAAGAAACCCCAGTGATCGCTACAACGATGCCGATGACCGTGACTCCAAGCAATGCAATAAATTTGAGGAACATAAACATGTCACCCATCTTGGTGCCTAGCCTTGTGGATATACAATTCAGAAATGTGACCAGAATCAAACCAACCAGCGCGACGCTCTTATTGATCCACGGATTCACATTTTCCGCCTCGGCGCCAATAAACGCCCGCACAAAGTACTCCCCCATGATGATGGCGATGATGGCGGTCGATCCGGGTTTCAAGACGACAACAGCACACCACGTAAACAGGAATCCAAACAGCTCCCCAAATATCTTTGATAAGTAGACCTGGGCGCCCCCATTCAACGGGATTGCCCCACCTAACTCCGCATAACTCGACGCCCCAGTCCAGGCCAATATACCAGCTATTGCCCAGACGATTAAAGACGCCCCTGCAGATCCAGCGTTGGAATTTACCTGGCTCGGAGATGAGAAGATGCCAGACCCAATGATCAAGCCAACAATTAACGACAGGCCATTGAGATACGTTAACGTTTTGTGTTTCTCGAGTGATCCTCCTCCGATCGCTGATTGCGGGTGTGTAGCAGAGGTTGGTGTGCCGATTGGGGCGTAGCCATTGCCGACAGACGCGGATAAGGGGAACAGATGGTTCGACGAGAAGTCAAAGACAGATGAGACTGAGAAGGTACGAGCGTGGGTTCCTGGACGGCCATTTGCGGCGGGATTTTGTGCGTCGAGGGGGTCTTCTTCGAGGGAGAGTTTTCGAGATGAGGATATGCCCGAACGAGAGGAGGATGAGGATGTTCGAGGGCCAGCAGTACTCGAGGCGAGACTGGCAAGTTCCAATGAATCGCGTGCGTTCGGCTGGAGGGCAGAATAGGAGCGCGACATGTTTCTTTATGGAATAGGCCTTTCACGCTCATATGCGCATGTTCAGACGGTTCAACGGGCGCAATACCTGGTACCGGTAGGATGGATATCGGCAATGCTTCTACCGTAGTCGTAGCAGGTCAATCATGGCGGTCGTGAGCATGGCATGGCAGTGGGTGGTATTTACAACGTAGGTAGAGTCCAATGGCCAACAAAGAGAAGAGACATCGCGATATATCGACGTTGGTGGACGACGAGACTTGCCAGGATGTTTTGGTGGCAAGGGCGGCGGGCACGGGCCACGGTGACCTCCGTCAAGCTTCTCATAGCTCTGCTCGTCCATGAACTTTGCCTACCTCCTTTTGCCTTGCCTTATGCTTTCACCCAAGTGCTCAAACAGGGCAAATGTCAAGATAAACATGCTCCGATAACACACAACATGAACCAACAAGATGCACTTTATTGGCAGTCATGCAGGGCGACGGCTCGCTCGGCCTAGCTACCAGAGGCTCCTCGACCGTCGGAGTCGTCCAACCTCCTTGGTATGGAGAAGTCACGCGTCAGGGCCGGCTATATCTAGAAATACCGTCAACAACCTAGATAATGGAGCCCAGGGAGCCCAGGTGCTTGCTTCGGCTGGAAAGGAAGAGCTAGATTCAGGGACTTCAGTGAAAGTCAATAGGCCATTGACAGGCAGTCCCAGGGAGACGCCGTTGGACCTCCCGTCTCTTGATAAAAAATGGCGAAAGAAATGGAAAGAAATGGGCCCCAGGAAACGGACGGTAGATAAAACCGATCCTCAAAAGAGCATGTACATTTTGCCCATGTTTCCTTATCCTTCTGGAGATCTTCATCTTGGCCATTTGCGTGTCTACACCATCTCAGACGTCCTGGCACGCTTTAAACACATGCAAGGGTACGATGTTATGCACCCAATTGGCTGGGATGCCTTTGGTCTACCAGCTGAGAATGCAGCTATCGAACGAGGTATTGATCCAGCGTCGTGGACGAAACTCAATATCGAGCGGATGAGGGGACGACTTGAGGCCATGAACGGCCACTGGGACTGGCATCGAGTATGATCCCACTAGTCTACGGCTTCGAGACGAGCTAATTTGGTACCAGGAATTCGCAACTTGTGATCCCAGCTTCTACAAGCATACACAGCGGCTATTTTTGCTTCTTCATGAGCGGGGCCTGGCATATCAAGCAGAGTCCCTTGTGAATTACGATCCAGTGGACAAGACCGTTTTAGCAAATGAGCAAGTCGATGCCAAAGGCCATTCGTGGAGATCTGGAGCCAAGGTCGAGAAGCGGCTATTGAACCAGTGGTTCTTTAAGATATCCGCGTTTCGGCAGGAGTTACTCGATGATATTGAACAGTTAGCAACCGACGGAGCCTGGCCCGAGGGAGTTCTAGCAATGCAGAAAAACTGGATTGGAAAATCTCAAGGGGCACGGATAAAATTCCCTGTGACCGCTTCTCACCAACAGACTCACTCCGACATTGAGGTATTTACCACTCGCCCCGATACGTTATTTGGAGTGCAATACCTCGCTCTCGCGTCGACCCACCCCATTGTCCAGAAACTGGCAAAGTACAACGTTGGCCTCCAAGCCTTTCTGGATGCGATACCAGCCCTCCCACTTGACTCAAGAGTTGGCTACCTTTTACCCGATATCCGTGCCATCAACCCACTCGCATATGAGAAGAGCACACCTGATGCGACCAAAGCCTCTTTGCCAATCTACGTCGCACCATACGTTCTAGGTGATTATGGCGACGGTGCAGTCATGGGGGTTCCGGGCCATGACACGCGCGATCATGCGTTTTGGAAACACAACCGCTACGATGACCCAATTCGCATGGTGATTGCCCCTTCGCCTGATGATGCAAGTATCGCGGGGGAGAACCAACCTTTTGTGCATCACGGCCACCTAACATCTCATGGCGGACCATATGCCGGGTACACCACTGCGGCGGCTTCCAAGGAGATTGTCTCCTCACTCGAATTGAAAGGCCTCGGCATTGCTACTGAGGCATGGCGCCTTCGAGATTGGTTAGTCAGCCGCCAACGGTATTGGGGAACCCCTATTCCTATCATCCACTGTAAAGGTTGTGGCCCGGTACCTGTCCCGCACGAACAGCTACCGGTCGAACTTCCTGCTTTAGACGGGCACTGGGGAAAGGGGAAGACCGGTAACCCGTTGGATAATGCGCATGACTGGGTGAATACAGCATGTCCAAAATGTGGGGACCCAGCGAGGCGGGATACGGATACAATGGATACGTTTGTGGACTCGAGCTGGTACTTCATGAGATTCCCAGATCCACATAATGACTCCATACCATTCTCTCCAGAAGCAGTTGATTCATCCCTCCCAATTGATATCTATGTCGGAGGTGTGGAACACGCAATTCTCCACCTTCTCTATGCTAGATTCATATCCAAGTTCTTCGCCACAACACCGTACTGGCCCTCTGGATCAAAGACTCGGGGCGAGCCGTTTAAAAGGGTTCTAGCTCAAGGGATGGTGCATGGCAAAACATACTCAGACCCATCTACAGGCCGTTTCCTGAAACAAGAGGAGGTCGATCTCAGCCAAACTTCCAACCCAATTATCATTGCAACAGGCGAAACCCCCAACATCAGCTACGAAAAGATGTCTAAATCAAAATATAACGGCGTTGACCCCGGGATATGCATGGATAAACACGGCGCAGATGCAACGAGAGCACATATCTTATTCCAAGCTCCTGTAAATGAAGTTCTCGAATGGGAGGAGGAGCGAATATCTGGGGTCGTGCGATGGTTGCGACGGATCTACGACCATATATCCCACTCACAGAAACGTTGGGCACCGGAAATGCATGACGCCTCATCTAAAAGCAACTTGGTTATGTTCGAGAATGCATTCAAATTAATGGACTTTCAAGATCCCCTACGCACAGAAGATGCCGAATTGCGCTTTCTACATGAGCGCTCCGACAGCACTAAGAAATTGTGGCGGGGGGTACAACGAACTATCATCGACGTCACGGAGTCATATAACAATGGGTACTCCCTCAACACAGTGGTCTCTGATCTGATGTCCCTAACAAATACCATTATCGACACTTCAAAAGGACAAGAAGTTCCTCGGGGTCTCATCTATGCTTCAATAGCTTCCCTCCTTAAGATGATCGCGCCTATTGCCCCGGCGTTCGCAGAAGAATGTTGGACAATGATACCTGGGAGTACTTCATCAATCTTCGAACAACCATTCCCAGAGCCAGATGGTACGTATGACACGCTTGCGCCGCGAACGCAGCCTTGTTCGGTACAAGTCAATGGAAAGCTGAAATGTGTGGTTGAGCTACCTGTACCGGACCCGAAACTGAAAGGGGATGGATTGGAGGGTTGGATTGTGGGGCAAATTTTGGGGACTGCCGAAGGGAAGGCCAGGTTGATGGGTTCCGAAGGAAAGAAGGGTGCGGTTGATATTAGGACCGCAAAGAAGGTCATTGTTGTAAGGGGGGGTAAAACGATCAATTTTGTCGTGTAGGGTATTGTATCCCACTCTCAGGCTGTATGTACAACACGGTAGATTATAGTAATAGTGGCCTCTAGAGATGGTCTCAAGTAGAGCCGGTCATTTCTTCAGAACGCTTTGTACAGTGTCAGTGTCTATTCCACTGAAAGCCATCAGCTTGATCCGAAATCCCAACTTCCTGAAGTTAACCGCTCTTAAAGCCAGCAGGAAGCATGTCAATGGGACACTACGTGTCGGAGATATCGGGCCTCCCCTGCTGGCTCGACTTCTGTTGCATGCTCCAGGTATTTGTTTACAACTACTTCACAGGCTGCCTTCCCAACTCCCCTCGGTGATCCGCGAAATTACATTTTAATGGTACGTCCAAACTAGAGCGGCCAGGCGTGATGAATTGTTATCGTGCTCTTCCCCCTACAACTAACAGCTTCGTTGACAATTGGAACATCCAAATCTGATGTGTTTGGACAACCTAGCTATTAGCTAATGGCGAAAGGAGTATGCCAGGGGTCTTTAGTATGGAGGAAGACGGTCTTGACATCATAGTATGTTCTACCTGTTCTGTTTTGACTGAATGTAATTGATTACTCTTCCCTAACAATCGGCCTGACGGAAAGTAGCTCGCGAAAATACTATAGATATATTACACTAATTATGCCAGCCAGCTACCTACTCGTCATACTCCAAGGTCAACGTGGTTGGGATGGGCGACTCCTTCGCATTTCCATCCAGGTACTGCCTCATCGTCACTCCCGCAAACTCATGCTCAACAATTGTGAAGTACCCTTGCGGACCCGGTGCTCTTCTGACATTCTTAAGCTTGAATACCTCTCTAAGTGTGGCGGCGAGCGAACATCCAACCAATCTAGCTCCGAAGCAGAAGTGCAATC
The DNA here is from genome assembly GCF_003357145.1 of Venustampulla echinocandica. Lineage (NCBI taxonomy): Eukaryota > Fungi > Ascomycota > Leotiomycetes > Helotiales > Pleuroascaceae > Venustampulla > Venustampulla echinocandica. The sequence continues at coordinate 1,576,221 of NW_022474210.1, forward strand.
CGTGACCCAGGAGGGTGTAGTCCGAGAAGGGGCGGTGAGGATTAAACTTCTCCGGGTCGGGGAAAGCCACAGGATCCATCGCAGCTTTTGAGGTGGCTGCAAGAATTGTGTGCCCGGCCTTGATGTGAATAGGCCCACGAGCGCCATCCATGACCGTGACGTCCTGGGATGCAACACGGGGCAGACCAGGAACGACTCCAGCGTGCCGCATACCTTCATAAATGAAACCCTGCAGTTCTCTTTCCGAAGCAGGATCGTCCATGTGAGCTAGTTCAACGATACGTGCTTTGTACTCTTCGTATCCATCGCTAAGGAATAAGTCAATGAGTAGAGAAGCCTGCTGGGTCAAGTTGCCAGCAACTGGGGCCCCCATGCCGATACAATCACCAACCAAATCACCAATGGGCAATTTGGATTCGTGGAGGGCATGATATAACCTATCGGCTTCAGGACCAACTTCGAAGGCGCTACCTTTGGCGAGCCAATCCACAATCGTCTCCTTGAAGCCCTGCTGGGTCTTGAGGTGAGCTTCAAAAATACCCCTGAGAATGGGTGCGGCTTTCGATGCGCCCTCTCGCAATTTCCACTCATTGGCAGGAATGATATTGAAGCTTTGATACATGAACAGTACTAGATAGATTTGGAAGGCTTCAGGAATTGACAACAAGCCATGAGGTTGGTCGCGGGTCTTGAGAGGTATAGCAAACCTTTCCGCTAGCCAGAGGATCGGGGTGACGTTGGTAACATCACGTACGATGTCAATTGATCTTCTCTTGCTCGAGTATTTCAGTGAGTGTTCCTTGATGAGCTTTGCGACATTCGTCTTGAAGAAATGGGAAACTTTGGCCTCGAACCCTTCCTCGAAGAAGACCTCATGAAGGAGGTTTGAGCGAGTATCGTGTCGTTTAGCATCATCCCACCCAATCATAAAATCATGACCAGCGGTGCAATTGCGAATCGCCTTTTGATACATTACACGGAAGTTTTCTCGATCTTCGAACACCCTTTTGCAGCCATCATGTGTATGTATACCAATAACCTCCATGTCACTAGCCGGTCTGTCCAAGTCGTACTCCTGAATGACCTTGTTCTGCTTCAGGATCCCCTTGGCTGCTGCGGGGGTATAGAAGGGGAGTAGTGCATATGTAGAGGTGCCAGTCCAAGCGCCTGGAAGACCATTGAATAGAAGATGAGGGAACATACCACCGTAGGCGCCGGGTGGAAGCGACCCAAGTTTAGCGATTCCCCAATTGGTCAGAGTGGTGCTGTTGAAGTCGTAGCTAAGAAATCGATCGCCACGGACGAGAGCGACTGCGTCGTCGAGAATTCCACGTCCAGTTGTATGACCGGGACAGACACCACTACCAGGCATGGCTGGCTTGGTCACCTCGGCCATTAGACCAGGGTACAATTCAAGATTCTCTATATGGCCATACAGGAGCTCCGCAGCTCTGGCAGTTTCCTTATCCGGATTCCAATCTTCAAAATCTTTGTAGGGCTTCAGGTTGAGATATCGGCGGAACCTATTTAGAGAAAAATTAGTTATAGGGGTGCACCAATACTAAAACAAGGACTATCGCTCACTCATTCATAGTGCAAACATTGAAAATATCCCTAGCTTGCAGCTGACCCATGATTTCAACAACCTTAAGACTGGCTGGAGTACCATGCGCCCCAAATGCATGTGCTGGCTCTTCGATACAATCCTTGAGTATCTCTGCAAGGGCGGCATCATTAAATCTTCCATCTGGCCCCCTGTGAAGGCCTGCAAATGTCCACTCTTTTGGTGGGGTGGCCATGAGCTTGTGGCCATGGTTCATCATGACCGTTTTGAACATCTCGACCGTTACGTCGTCAATCGATTTGAGTTCAGGTAGATCCGCCTTTAATACATCTTCCATCCATTTTTCATCGGCGGCGCTGAGAGCGGCATGCCAATGGTAAAGGACAGCGAATTCGACGGACACTAGGTTGCCAGTTCCTCGCTCGATGCGTTTTCCGGATTGTTTGATCTCGGCCCCAAGGTCAAGCGACCAGGTTGAATTAGCTCGTGGGGTGTTGAGAATAGCTGCAACGTAATCCTTCAGTACTACGGAAGCAAAGAAACCCACGTTAATGTTGCGTGAGAGTTGGAAGATGTCTTCATCTTGCCTATTATGTAAATGTCAGATATACTATCCAACAAACAGAGACTATCCTGTATTGACTCACCACACTTTATGCTTATCACTCAGGCTATCCCAGTCTTTATACTTGCCCTGTTCATTAACAGACAACAGATTCTGAGCAATATGATTGTGATTTCTCGAGAACATTAGCAAAACCGCAACGACACCTGGCGGCATCATCATAATTCTCTCAGATGCGATCGAGTCGGGGAAGATTTTCCCATCCTCGTAAGTTCGGACTCGCTTTTGCTCCTTCTCGGTGTTCCCATAGACTGTACTCAGATCTACATAGCTTGAAGTCTCATTGATCCATGGGTCTGTTCGAGAAGTCTGGAAGCATTCATGGATGACGATATTAGCAAATGAGAAAAAAAGTCGGTTTAGGCCTGAAGGGTGGGGGCGGAAACGGCCATTGCGTTTTAGAAGCTGATCGAAGACAAGCTCGGGATCTGGGAGATTCGGTCCTTTGGGTTTGGTAGGAGGAACGCTGCGGGAATAGGGCGATCCTGCTTTGCCCATCTCAGGTGTCCATGGATTGTTGCCGCTTCCGTCAGGCTGTCTATATCGAGCTGTCGGGCCAGAGGTTGTAGGGGGTGGATGAGGCAGATCATGCCACAGCATGCCAATGAAATTATTAGAGACCGTTTCACTCAAGCCACTATTTGTCGGCAAGGACTGAAGCATCGAGACGCCATTTTCGAGCAAAAGATCTCTGTCATTCAAAGGTTCACCAGACGCAAGAGTGGTTATAGCCTCTGCGACGGTTCTGGCATTTTTGAAACCGAGGTGGGCGAGGTCATGGCCGATAGAAGTCTTTTCTGATATCTGAACTGCAGCTGCTTCGTCGTCTCTCTTGCCATCTGGTGCTTGCGCAGGTTTGCGCCTAATTGATCCCAGCAAAGTCTTCAGTTGACTGGGCGCCATGCTGATAATATGTGTGTAGATGGAACGAGTTGAAATTGGGCAGTGAGGGCTAACTCTGACTTTTCTAATGAAAATTGAAGGGGGAGTGATGGAAGTGAGGGGGATGAAGAACCCAGAGTTGATGAGGCCCTAGGTGAGACATATGCAAGAATTTTACTTCATTGCAGTTGATTGCATTTGGTAGCCTGCTGATTGGATTGGAAATGCTTTGATGGTGTCGTGGGACATGACGGAGCATTACTCCGGAATTGATATGATCGGCTTTGTAGCATTGGCTGGGCAGTTTGCGGATCGGAGATTGCACTACTACGACGTAGTGGCTTGCGTGGTGTAAGAGGGCGGTAACTGACTGGGTGAAAATGAGCTGAGAAGCCCGAGACATCACCATATGCTGCCCTTGAGTAGTGCCGCGTGGTACATAATGCCGTCGGGTTACATCATCCCTTGTCGCGGATCATAACCTTAAACTACTCGAGTGTCCGTCGAAAAGGCACCGCTCCCAAAGTGGCAATTTTGCTGCAGGTTATGGCTTCAAGATACTCTATCTAGAGTCACTGTTTTGAGACAGTCAGCTCAGCCATCAGGTTCATGGGCGGCTTGGCTCCCAGCCTCCCACACGCCAGGTCTTATCCTACCTCCAATAAAAGCAATTATAAATGCGACCACAAGTAGATCGGCAAGGAGAGACCAAATAAAGTGTCATAAAATAAGGTGACAGTCTATCACGTCGCACAGATCACTATTATGCCGTCTCAAGGTGCGAGTAGCGCATGCAGCATGCAGCATGCCAATAGAGGCCGTCACCGTACGGCAATATTAAGCACTTCCCGCTGATAGTCGATGGAGTGCTGTGGATTCCTGAGCTGATATCCTCACTTCTTCTAGCTGAACAGCCATCCAACCAGGATAGCATTGTTTGTTCGTCCTAGCAGCAACCCTCCTCTTCAACATTCCCATCCCTAGCTAAGCTATAGGTCCTCGGTCGTACAATCCATTTTATCCATTTGAACAAAGTCTCATCGGTCGGGTTATAATGAGCAACCACGTATTAGAAGAACCGTGGAAGCGGAAGTGGTACCCGACTCAATCTTGCGTCGAGGAAGGTTCGTGCGGCGATTCAACATTATTGCCAGAGCCAGAAGAACAGCTACCTCAGTTTCCGATGACGATTCGAGCCATCCAAGACTCCCGCTCTTCATCTGCCGGTGGTCGCTCTCTCGTTATCTGTCTCGATGGCACAGGCGACCAATTCGATAACGACAACAGCAATGTGGTCAACTTCGTGGCATGTTTGAAAAAGGATGACCCGTCTCAACTCACATACTATCAATCCGGCATCGGTACATACGATGGGCACGGACTGAAGAATGGGATATCCGCCGTCGTTGACATGGCAGTAGGTAGTGGCCTCGGGATACATGTAAAAGACGCATACCGCTTCCTTATGCAAAATTATCGCGAAGGGGATAAGATCTGTCTCCTGGGCTTCTCGAGAGGATCATATACTGTGCGTTGCCTGGCCGGTATGCTTCACAAGGTCGGCCTCCTGCCAGCCCACAACAGTGCACAGGTTTCCTTCGCGTATAGCTTTTACAAGAATGACACGCCGGAAGGTTGGAAGCTGAGCGCCGAGTTCAAAAGAACCTTCTGCACCAATGTTCTTGTGTATTTTGTTGGTGTCTGGGACTGCGTGGCTAGTGTGGGCTTCATCCCGAGAATGCTACCATTTAGCAAGACCCCAACAAACACTATCCACTATTTCAGACATGCCATGGCTCTAGACGAGCACAGGGCCAAATTCAAAGTCTGTCAATGGCAGCATCAGGAACCAAACACCAAGGCTCGAAACACGATTGATAACGCCCCCAAAGCCAAGGTCAAAGCCGAAAATGACATACAGCTTAGTCGAGTCGGCCGGATGTTCAGCTCTTGCTTTGGCCGGAAACCAAGCAGCGGAGGGGATGGTGTAGTTGAAAGCGGATCCTCGACCGCCACCTCGCTACTCAAGAAGACCGAGAAGGATAGAGAGCAGAAGAAACTTGAGTCGGAATTCGACAAAGATGACCAGTCGATACACGAACATCTCGTGACCGATGTCTTGGAAGTCTGGTTCGCTGGTGCCCACGCCGATGTAGGAGGAGGAGCAGTACGCAACGATGAGCGTCATATGCTCTCGCGAATCCCTCTCCGATGGATGATCCGGCAGTGTTTTGAGTGTAATACTGGTATACTATTTGGCACGGCCGCTTTGGCAGAGACAGGAATCGACGTCCCGACCGTCTGGCCTGTCTACATACCGCGAAAGAAGCCACTTGTCGGGCCCTCTCCAGATATGGTGGAGCAGTACGAAGCTGAAGCTCTACCCCCTCTCCGGCGACGATCGACTGCGCTAGGCGTGGACCGAGAATTGAGGAGGGGGAGCGACGATGGCGGCATAGAGGACCATGTCGGCACTGATATATTCAACCAGGACGGAAGGCGTCAGTTCCAGATCGACTTGCTACCAGAACAGGTAGAAGACCACTTCGATGCCATGGCGCCCATCAATGACCAGCTAGAACTAGCCAAGGGGTGGTGGGCCCTTGAATTTTGGCCCGTCAAAGTGCGCGTGTTGAAAAAAAAGTCAGAAGAGTGGGAGAAGGTGTTGAGAATGAATATGGGCAGATTCCGAGCCATCCAGGAGGAAGAGCCGAAGATGCATTGGACGGTGCAGATGCGCATGAATGACAAGGCCTACAAAGTTAGAAATAGAGCGGATACGAATACTATATGGAAAATCGCAGCTTGAATTATCGTAATATCTATCAGATTAATACACTGCCTAGCAGCGAAGTCAAGAGCGCATTGCGTGGGGTCCAAGCCATCAACGATATGTTTGGGGAACTTGTCGTTTGAAATTGATAGCAGTGTCACTTGAGTAGCATGTAATATGCCGACGTAATAAAATATATGGACAAATATATATGCACTATGAAACACGCATGCTCTTATTGTGACTGCCACTTTGCGAGTCTATCAACGCGTTTAGGGCTTTGTAGCTTTGTCTCGCAATCAATTGAGGCTTCTTGAGTACAGGTGCCATCTGTATCCGGGCCGAGCAGAATAACTGTAGCTGCCCTCCTGTAGAAAGATAAGGGCTTCAGTAAACGGTGGCCGTTTTTCTCAAGTCTTACCGTAAATAAGCACAATAAGACTTGGTGGCGGATGCTGACGTTTCCGTCGGAAGCCATTCATTAACAAGAGGTGATAGCCCGCAATCCTTTCGATGAACGGCAGATGGCTTGTCGGTAGGGAGGCGACACTTGCTCCTTGATGGTCAATACCAGCGGGGGATATCCGGGCGGATTGTTTGTCGTTGAAGGGGAAGGGGGAAGGGGAAGCGAACTCATCTATTTAGGAGTGCTCCCCAGCGCTTTTTTGCCCCCAACATGTGACATCTGTGGCGCTGAGAGGGTATGCTCCTCCGGATAAATCATATTTCGGGTCCAACTCGATCTATGAAGTTACACGTATCGCTTCATGCTAGAAAGGGAGGTGGACAAGACTCTTGCAATGGAAGGTGTACTTGACGCCCGGCAAATGACGAGTAGCTCTGCGACCGGCTACTCGTGGACGAAATACTCGTACAAGTACATACCTAGATTACGTCCGCGCATTTGCATCGGTTACTCGAGTGCTATTGTTTTCCCGCTTTACAAGCTAGCAAACCCTTAAGCCAATGCCTACATTCGACATAAATGACCCTTTTTGGCGACTCTTATCGACTCTTATCTGCTTCTTATGTTCACCCATACCTAGTATGAATCAAGTTTTGCTGCGAAAATGGCCCCCTTCGTCAAAGTTGTTACCCTTGTCGGTGCTGGAACACAGGGGACTCGACTCGCATTCATGGTAAGCCGTCCCACCTGAGACTTGGTGCTATCACTGGCTTTAAGTAACAAAACCAGTGGTCAAAATTGGGCCGCCCAGTTCACTTGGTTGATCAAAATGAGAAGCGACTCCAAGATGCTGTCAACGAAATCCAGAAGTTACGACGTGACTGGCCTGTTGCGAGTACGTTAACGCCTTTCGGGAATATCGTTACATTCCCCTCGCTCGGTCTTATCAAGAGCATCGCCAATTCATGGCTGATTGTTGAGGTAGGATCTCGCTCTGTTTGTTTGGTTTTTGTACAAGGCTCGACATTAATATGCTCATAGTGTGTTCCCGAATCTCTGGCGTTAAAAAAGAGGTTGATCGGTGAACTTGACGCCATCGCGCAATCAGGCACGATTATTGCTTCAAACTCCAGTAGCTACACAATTTCCGAGATCTTGCAAGATCTGAATCTTCGGCATCCCGAACGATGCGTGAGTCTTCACTCGTGTAAGTCAACCCCATATGAGGTGTTGCGGACGCTGTTCTAAATGAGATTTTACAGACTGGCCACCCGAAACGTCTGGTGAGTATCCGCCGTACACTGACCAGCACAATCTAATTTTTGTCACAATAGCGATCGAGGTAATGGGATCAGGCAGTACTAGGTCTGATATTATCCCGTTATTGATGGAGGAATGCCGAAGTCATGGTTTCCAACCCTTTCACGTCCGAAGTTCATCCACTGGATATATTTACAACCGGTATCGCCCCCAGTTCCCTTACCGGTATCTAACGTGGCTAACTAAAACGCTTAGGATTTGGGCCGCGATCAAGCGTGAATCACTTCTTGTTTTGGCAGAAGGGGTTGCTAACCCTCAGGAATTAGACGCCATTTTCAAAGATGTTTTGAAGTCCCCCAAAGGTCCGTGTGAGCAGATGGATATCGTCGGTCTTGACGTCGTATATGATATCGAGAAGCATTATTGCGAGATTCGACCGGGCTTGCCGAAAGAGGCGACGGAATTACTCGAGAAGATGATTGTCAGAAATAAGTTGGGGGTCAAGTCTGGATCTGGATTTTACGATTACAGCAATCATAAGTAGCCAAAATATCCAGCCGATCTATTGATCTATTGACTGGGAAACGATCCCGATGATATGATATGCCTAGCTGATACTGATATTGCCTTCGAACTCACGCTTTCCAATATTGAGATCTTTTTCTAAACCGCTCAAATTATTCATTACTCAACCAGCTCACACTATCTTCATACGCCAGACTTGGCAAGCATAATTACAGTTAAGAAGAGACGTTTAATGTCCTCTTTGATTAGTAGTCACCGTAGGTACAGTTTGATGGAAATTTAGCAATATCGTGTGATTCATGTTTATTCAGTCAGGATATGGGCTTGGTACTAATTGTATTCTAGCGACTGGAGCTGTAGTGGTTATACCTACCTAGGTAAGGTACCTAAAGTCGGCCAGGAGGTATCCATTCTAGATTCCTCCAGCAATTATCGGTTCGGCTAAGACATAATGTGCTCTACCCCTCTGGCCTAGGACTCGGACTCGGTGCTGTATGTACATACTGTTTCGCCTGAGACGGCTTCTTCCCACTTCATGTTTAACTCCAAACGCTGAAATGGCAACGAGAAGATCGACGCCGAAAGAATTAGCTGGAACCTAGTACCTTCCAAATCATAGCCGAGTAGCTAACTGAGGGCCGTTTTACAACCCCGTACATCCCAAGACTGAATCAACAACGCTAGTGCGCATTGCAGATTAGTCTCAGAGGTGATACCGTCTTTCTGGGCTGGCAAATAGGCCTCTAGACAAGTAGGCTTTAATAGAAGAGAGTGCTTAAGAGTGCCCTGGAAATATAAGACAGATCATTCCCTAGATTTACTATTCAAAATAATCGCAAACAAACAAGGGTACTCCAAGCACGTATCACATCATTCAGAATGGCCAACTCACAACGCACAATGACAGACCTCCTAGCTAATGCCAAAGTCCCCGTCTATATGTGTCCCCCTGGCACAAAGATGTGGATATTGAATCTGGGAACACTGACAATTGATGAAGGGTGGTATGCAATCACTGGTTCCGTTGAACTTATTTGATATTCATGATTCATCTAACTCCTGGAGTAGGACGTTACTCAGTAAGAGCCGGCAACACTAGCACAGGCGGCAATAAAAACCCGGAGAACAAACAGCGCGATCTTGTTGTTATGGCGGTGTTAATACAACACCCACAAGCGGGTCTCATTTTATTTGAGACGGGTTGCGCCGAAAATGTCGACATTGTGAGTAGCAGGAAATGGTTCCATTGCGTAATATTACCTAACATATGCCTTTCACTAGAAATGGGGCTTTCCTGCAACAGATTTATTTCCTCGCACCGTTTACAATGAAGAACACAAGCTTCCCGCCGCCATTAAGTCCACCGGCAATGACATTAAGGATGTGAAAGCCGTGATCATGGGCCATTTACATCTCGACCACGCTGGGGGTCTGGAGCACTTTGTCGACACCGGCGTGCCAATTATCACCCACGAAGAGGAGTTCAAGCATGCATGTTGGGCCGTTGCCACCAAAGCAGATCTCGGAGTGTACCTTGGTAACTACATGGATTTGGAGAAGCTGAACTGGCAGACCTTCACGGAGTCCCACTATGAGCTTTACCAAGGCATCACTCTTCATCACCCGCCAGGACATACACCCGGTCTATGCGCCATGCAAATAAATTTGCAACAGGATGGTACCTTTATCTTCACCACTGATCAGTACCATATCAAGGAGAACTTCACAGAATCGCACCCTCAGGGTTGGCTGGCAAGGGATCACACGCAATGGTGCCGGAGTAATGGGATGATTAAGAACCTGCAAGCTCAATTCCATGCCACACTGGTTTTCGGGCACGACATGGACGTTTACTTGGAAATAATCAAAGTCAAAACAGATTTCCAATAATTTTTCCGTTCAGGGATTAGCAGTAGTGTTACTATATAATTATATGATTAGCATGCTTGATGACTTGTCAACGTGTGACTGTGGCCCTATTTCGACGAGTAGCAGATAACTGGACCATGCCAAGGTGAAGCATAACTGCAGAACATTGCACTTGCACTGGAAATAATAATCACTGTGCTAGGTGGGCTCTCAAACGTTAGATTGCTGTGGAGGTGTTTAGAACATCTCCTCCTCCACGAGTACGCTCTTATATACCCTTCTCATCCCCGCGCCTTGATACACTGGGGCAGCCACTGTAGCGCACCAACTGTAGGCACCGTTACAGAGAATGCCTCCAGGGCCATATGCCCTGGAGCCGCAGCCTGGGGTCGGGTCGGGTCCCACACACCTGTCTGACTTGGCGCCGCGGGTAACCAAACTGGGACACCAGCCATGCCGTTCAACCCTAATTACCACGGCCAGTTGACCAAATATCCTACCTTTGTTATAATGCTATTGTTGAATAGAGGAAGTTACGGTACGAACGTACAACATAGGCCTATCCTATGTAATGCCTGTGCACCTCGCCGCATCCTGTGTTCCGGTGCGAGGAGTATTCATACGCTACGAGTAATCGTAACCTGACATCGACGTCTCGACTCGGTGTCTTAGCTACACAACTCCACTCCGCCTACGAAGTACGAAGTATCGACATTCAGGAACGACACTACGAGTACTCCCGCAGCATTAGCAACATGAGTGGATAACGACGAGCGAGCTAAGCTTTGGGATGCCGACTATTTACCAAGCTGATGTATCCGACACCGGAGCACCAAATACTGGATTGACCCGAGGCGTACTCGAGTACCGATATGCCTCATGCTTACCATTCATATCGAGAGCTGTAGCGTTTGCGAGAACTATGTGGCGCTTCCAGCCCAGTCAATGGCGATTCGATTAAGAAGTAAGTCGTCCCGTCCTGTGACTTCCTGTCGCTGCGTTAATTCTTAACCTCCCGATCGACGATATACTCTTGGGTTCATCCTCCTTCGCCTGGCATAGTAAGGTACACAGTGCAGCATCTATACTGCGGATAACATGGGGCACCAAGGAAACAATGGGCTCGCAAATGGGCATGCTGATTATCTGGTCGAGGAGCACGTACTTGGTGACCCTCGCCATTTACGCATTGTGACGATCGGGGCTGGAGCTGCTGGATTGAACATGGCCCGCCAATTGGAATTACACATGCAGAATTTTGAGCATGTCATCTACGAAAAGAACTCTGACGTGGGAGGGACGTGGTTTGAGAACAGGTTAGGATCCGGAGAACCTGGACTGTCGGGCATGAGCTCACATCGATCAGATATCCAGGTTGTGCGTGTGACATCCCCTCACACAATTACCAATTCACGTAGGAACCCAATCCAGAGTAGAATTGCTTGTAAGTTCCATCAAACTAGCCCCTGAAAGATAGCACTAACAGCGGTCCGTAGCTACTCTCCTGCGCCGGAAATTTTGGAATACTTTCGCAACGTCGCCAAGAAGTACGAGTTGTACAAGTATATCAAGTTGAGTCACAAGATTGTAGGAGCTACTTGGGATGAAGATGAAGGCGTGTGGAATCTTGACGTTGAGGAACTATCCTCCGGAAAGATTTTCAAGGACTGGTGCCACTTTCTGATCAATGGTTCCGGTGTACTCAAGTATGTCACAAATAAAACCCGTAGTCATCACGCATCTAATCACTGCGTAGTAATTGGAAATGGCCTGACATCCCTGGAATCCATTCTTTCCATGGCGAGCTCGTCCACAGTGCCGCCTGGGATCCCAAACTATCAGTGAAAGGCAAGAAAGTTGCAGTCCTCGGCTGCGGGTCTTCAGGCGTTCAAATTGTTCCTACGATACAACCAGGTTAGGAACTTCATGTTTATTATATATCAAGATTGCTAACAGTTGCTCCCAGAAGTCCAAGAGCTGGTCACTTTTATCAGGACACCAACATGGATCACAGCGGGATTCGCACAAGATAAAGCCGGGCCCAACGGGTCGAATTTTAACTGTAGGGTTAGATTATCCTCCGGTTTGATGCCAAACTAACACCATCAAGTCACCAAAGAGCAGAAGGATGTTTTTAGGACCAACCCCGAAGCATATCTCACCTACCGGAAAGAGGTGGAAAATGAGCTTAATAATCGGTTTAAATTTGTAAGTGTTACCTTGATGCCCAAGGCTATGGCCAGAGATTGACACATTCAGATCATAAAAGATAGCGTTGAGCAGGAGGAGGCAGTAAGCTTCTTAACCAACGAGATGAAGGCTAAGCTCGGTGCGAACCCTGGTCTCATCAAGCACCTGATCCCCGATTTTGCAGTCGGTTGTCGGCGTCCAACTCCTGGAAATGGATATTTGGAAGCGCTGATAAAACCAAATGTAAAAGTTGTGACTGAAGAGATTTCGGAAATTGTTCCCAAAGGCATCAAATTATCGTCTGGGGAGGTGCTCGAGGTGGATGTGTTCATTTGCGCAACGGGCTTTGACATCTCCTTTGCTCCCCGTTTCCCGCTTGTTGGACGAAATGGTGTGAATTTGGCAGAGCAATGGAAAACACGACCATCATCCTATCTTACCATGGCCGCTGAAAATATGCCAAACCATTTCAGTATGTAGCCGGTTTTCTCTGTGCCATTCTGGTCACGGTGCCTAATCAGCGTCTCATACAGTGTTTCTCGGGCCCAACTCCCCGGTGGGCCATGGATCCTTGCTTCCCTTCATCGAACATGCAACCAAGTATATTCTTCGCATAATTCATAAATGCCAAACCCAAAGAATCCCGATCTCTCCATGCAGCGGACGGCCTGGAACACTCACTGCCGATCATGGTAAGAACATTCATATGTCACATAAACTGCGATGCTTTCGCCAGTTACTGACCCGCAATAGGTTTAAAAATGGCACCAAGGATGGGCCGATCGTCGCTCTCCATCCCGGTAGCCGGATTCACTGGTTTCACATGTTGGAAAGCATGAGATGCGAAGACTGGCAATGGACTAGATTTAACAAGAACCGTTTTGCATACCTGGGTAACGGGTTTTCCTCAAAGGAGGCGAGCGGTAGAGATCTTTCCTACTATTTCAATGCGCCAGAAGAAGGATACCAGACCATCAAGTATTAAAATAGTAACATCAATATAGTTTAATTTATGCTGTTGGAAAACTTGTATCCAATTTCGTTCCGTAACTAGCGTGAAGTCGCTAAATTTACTACTCACAATTGTTTCGATGCACCGACGATAGCTGGGACTCCCCTTGAGTATAGTATTTTCGAGTTTAATAAAATATAAAGCTTGAACTGTACCGATATCCCGCTAGAATTATCCATCTAGACAAGAAGATCAGATTTTCATCCTGACTTGCTTCGGGATGTAGAGCTCCGTTCATGAATATCTATAGCTACATAAGAACTAAAAATATCTTGATACCTATCTCTTAGAGTTAACCAGACGAATAAAGATGCCCTTTTCTTATAAAGTCTAGAATTGATCAAATGGTTTAGAACAACAGTCAAACTGGAGTGGCTAATAAATCGGAAGAGTCGGCGTCTCACCCGTGGGTCGGCTACTACACCGAACAAACGTGCCGATTACATTAAACTCCACCGGCTGTGGGCCACTACCGTGTCACAAACTCATGTCTATTTGACGGGAACTTTATTGGTCATTTACAGGCTAAGTATAATATGTATGATTCAAATCGCAACATTTAGATGGGGGTTCAGTCACGTCCGTTGCTCACTCTAGGTTCTAACTTCTATTTCCAAAATCGAATCTAAAGGGCTTCACAATGGCTCTCCACAGCGATATAACAATCAATCACAAGAAAATTCCCTCAGCTTCTATTTCGCCGACGACGTCAAATTCAATATCGGACTTCAGAATATAATGGCAGATGTGCCAAAATGGTGCGAGGTTGGTCTCCTGGCTCTATCCTTCCCTACATCTGCAGGCATGTCTGATTGCCATGACCAGACGAAACTCTGCTACTAGAATATGAATCAAAGAATAACATCCGCGCTTCTTAGATTGGTGCTGATAAATATCGATTATTGCGGCGAGACGGCCACTCCCCCCTTCCAGGGCCCGTACTTCTCCCGCAAGCAAAGAGCTTCGCAATCCCATCACGCGATCCCGGTCGATCCATTCCGTGTCGACTTCTGAGACCACGGACGTTGAAAGGTGAAGGTGTCTTCATGCATATACACGGCGGTGGATAGGTGCTTAATGATGAGGAGTCTTCGGACCTGTACTTGCAAAAAGTGGCCGATGGCTGCGGTTTGCTGTGCATATCAGTTGGGTATCGTGTGGCACCAGAGAATCCCTTTCCAGCAGCACCCAACGACTGCTACGATGTGGCAGAGTGGCTCGTTGATAATGCACATGCGGAGTATGGATGCAAATTGTCGTTCGTTGGTGGAGAGAGCGCGGGTGCCAATCTTGCTGTGCTGGCTGTGTTGCATCTATCGCATTCCCCCGTCACACAGTGCTCGAATTTCCAGTTCAAAGGGCTATTGGTCCATTATGGAACATATTCCCTTATGTGGCTACCGAGCACTAGGCATTTCAACAAACACCCGCCTTTCATTCTGGACGAGGACATCATGACAAGTTTTCGGGGTGCATATCTCCCTGGGAAGACAGCTGATGAGGCGGCGTCACCTTCAATATCGCCTTTTTTCGCCAATTTCGATGGGGTGAACCTCCCTCTAGTATTTTTCACCTGTGGTACGGAAGATTGCATGCTTGATGACTCGGTATATATGAGCGTGAAATGGATGATGGCGGGCGGCGAGGCTATCATTCGGATATACCCTGGCAGCCCTCATGGGTACATAATGTTTTCAGAAGAAGTCCATGAAAATGTGTCGACTGCTCTACGGGACTTGGAAAGCTTCGTGAGTGGAAATCTACGACGCGGGGAGAGAGCTGCCATGTAGATTATAGTATTTGGCCAAGCTAGAGGCTGGATAGACCTTTGTAGATGGGCTTTTGTAGATAACAAACGTGAGTCGATCATGGTAGAGTTCGACAATGGAAGAGCTATAGCTCCACTATGGTATTGTGACTTACGCGCAATGCTTCTTGCCAAAACCCCCTTTATGGATCATCACCCAAGCCTTGTGGGCATAAACACTCTATCAATGATCACGCTGAGGGGTAGATCTGTTCCCCCGGCGGCTAGTTGTTGGTCTGGCTGGTGTCTATAGAATAATTATCATTGAATAAAGGGATCGCACAAAACGCATCCTGCATGAGGAAATCAAACGGGAGAAGGTCGTCGCCAAACGGCCACTGAGTTTGCGCATCAAAATAATGAGTTATTGGTGATGCCGTATTTTGTTTATCTTCGGCCGTTTGGGAATTCCTTATCCCATCGTACTGGCTCCCATCAACGCCCCCAGGTATAGTGCCATTGCTTTGGTCTGGGCCATGCTGTGCAGTAGGTAGACTTTGTTTTGAATTTCCTTGTCTTGGAGCTCCAGAATTAGCGCTAGTCTGGAAGCCGAAATCGCGGCCAGTGAGTCGTTTTAGCAGGTTGATGAAGAGTTGCAGGATCCATCCGCCTACGGGCCATGATTTGAACAGCTCGCTGAGAGCCAGCATGCACTGTCGGGATTTGTTTTCGGCAAGCTGGCTTCGGATAGGATCCTTTGGTCGGATCCTTTGGTCGGATAACGATTGAGTGGACAGAAAGGGCAGCAAAAAGGGCAGGTACCCTGATTAAAATTAGCCTTAAATCAGCGCGGTATCAGGGAAACACTTACAGATGAAGTTGGCTGTGTCTGAGCGTCCCAGCTGATAACAGATCCTCTGCGATCCGGGTTGTAGCGTCAGTGGCGACTCTTGCGATGGAGTCCGTTTTATGGCAGTTGGTGATTCGACACTGATGGCCCTGGGGCGATGAAGAAGTATTTGACAATTACTGTATATATGTTAGCAGTGTCTCATTGGTGAATCACTGGTCGCATACTTAAAACTTGCATATAACATGCGCGCCCAAAACGGTGCACCGAGTGTGCTATCTAATTCGCCGCAAGCTAGACTAGGAGGTATTTGATGACGCCAGCAGTTGAGTTCGTCTATAAGGCTTTCTGAATCTTGGGAAGTGCTGCGTCGGGATGCCGAAAATTCTATTTAAGAACCTTCCCTACTGCAATATGGTCAGCCTTCTCGAGGTGGTCTGCTAAGTGGGGGATGTACATAAGATTGCAAGATTTGACATCTCGATCCCATATAGCGTGTGGTAGCAACTTGGAGGCACAAATATGTGCGGGCAATTCGTCTCCTCGGTGCAAAATCCAGTAGCTCAAGTGGTTCAACATCACAATCCTCGTCCTGTATTCGCGCGGGCCATCCGAGAGCGGCTGCAGTGTGTCGGTCGCGCACCTAGAACTCTTAGCATGATGTATTGGATATTCATTGGTGGGCATACATATATCGACCACCATATCCGCTTCCAAAGTGACCGATGGGTAGGGCTCAGTCCAGACCTGACTGTACTATAGTACGGTCAGCGAGGCTTCAAGGGCTGTCGAACGAGACACACGAGCGATGCATCCCTAGAGTCTGTGCCAGGCTGATAGCAGCGCCTAGCCAATGCCATGTATCTTTCTGATCCTCCGGACCTTGCCACCAGAATCCAAACAAAAATAATACCGCGGTAAGCCTGACCTTGTCTCGCTCTTGGTCAAAATCGTACAGCGATTTTGCTCGAAGATAGAATGTTGTTTGAGCCTGGCTGCGGTTGTTAAAACGAGCCGCGCGGAGAAGATCGTTGTTGCAGACTGTGGAGGCAATGAAGTATATTGTTTGGAGGACAAGGAATGACAAACGGCCTTGCTCGTACAACGCCGCTATCTCTCCTCGATCAAACACCTGGTATGCAGGATGAAAACTTTCGAAGAAGGCCAGAATGAGCTTTTCACTAACATCCTTTGGAGGGAGATCATAAGCCCCTTTCGCCCGCAAAAGGGTTAGCTCCTCAGGTATTAGGGATTTCTGGTGGGAGACGTTGCGGGCGGTGTCATCTACCGACTTAGGAATGGGATAGTGCACTCTAGCCTCGGTGTTGTCACCGGACGGGGAGCAGACGGTCTTAACTACAAAGGCAAGACTAAACGCTTCCCCAAGATAAAATGTACGCCCGCTCTCTCGATATGCCTCGGATGTTTGCTGCTCCGGGCTCGCGTCTGCCATTCTCGCAAATAGCATCTCGCATCCTTCCTCAACCTGCGACCTCTCTTCCCCCGGGTCTACTCCGTGGCCTGGGCTACCATGAATTGCCGCAGAACGAGTGTCGCTCTGGGGATGGCTGTTGTTCCCGGCTGGGGCAGGTCGACAATGGATGTCGAGCGCGCCAGGGGCGATATATTGAACTGGGGGTTTTCGTTTACGGCCCCAGTCCCAATGTCAGCAGAAGCATGACCGTTTGTCCGCGTCCCCGGATATCTAAAGCGCGGTTAGAGTTGGCTACTATAGCATTGACAAGGGGTTCCTACTTTCCGCGCCGAGACTCAACTACTGCACAAGTCGCGCCGCGAGCTTTGCAATTCCGACATGGCTGGGACTGGGAGACGTCGCACTTGAGACCCGACGCGAATACAATGGCGACACGCGACTTTCGCCCGCCGAGGAGCGGTTCGTTTTTGTATGTGTATGCTTGTGTTGCCTGGCTGGTGGGATACCGGACTCTGGATCCATGAGAACGGGGGATTTGGATGGCGAATTGGAGATGGTTGGCCTTGTAGTCGTTAGTAATATGAAAGTTGGAAACGGGCCGTGGGAGAGAGACACGGCCCCTGAGCTGTATGCAAGGCGCTTTACCGAGTCTCTAAAGGGATATTAACTACAGGTACTCTACCTAGCAGCCAATTCTTGTGAACCTGTATGCGCCCTACTCGAGTACGAAGTAATTCTCGCCCAATTCGTCACAGGTTCTGTCCCAAGCATTTCCGCAATGTCGAAGAGGCGGCGGTTAGTGGGACGTTCCGAGTCGTTAGTAAATATCCAGGCCGGTACGGAAGATTACGACGGGGTATTGATCGAGGGCGATAAAGGGGATATGGAGCATCGCGAGACCTTAGGTACGATAAAATCTAGATTAGTCGGGCGTAGTAGGCTTGGGATCTCGACTAATAACCTAACTTATTATAGAATGGCTACGCTCGCTATCACTTCCGACCGCCCAAGCTGTTTATAACCTGATGAAATCAAGTTTAAAACTGACTTTTATATCCCAAGTACCGGATCCGGAGCGAGAAAAGCTTGCGACTTTGGCAGCTTCCCCTTGTACTAGTGGGCGCGATGGTACTTGGTATACTTTATGGTCTACTTGTGAAGTTATAGCTACTGCCGCGAACTCTACAAGCCATCCTAGATGGCAAGTAGATGTAACTGCTGGGCCTAACTCTGTCGGCGGAAAACTTAAAGCTACTTTACCTAGCGGGGCCTGGGAAGCTTTAATAAATCTCCTCGGGGGAAAAAGGCAATGGAAAGTTCAGGTACACCATATAGCGTATAATGCTTCTCCTTTACGGGAGCTTATACCTCTCCCACTAGATTGCGGGCGCGGTGGGAGTATTTCTCATCCTTGCGACCAACGGGGTTGTATAACCCACGTTGAAGCTACTCCAAATCATAAAGATAATATGAATCGACAGCGATGTCTAGGGATCCTTCTTATTACTTTTCGCGATATTATTATCCGAGAAGTACCTTGTCAGCACGGCTATAATATACTAGTAGAGATAGGTGCTAATAGGGGGGATCATGTACAAGTAGATATTATTGAGCAAGAATCTACAATCCTAGGCAAGCAGCTGCGCGGAAGTTGTATTAAAGTCCGATTACTTGAATTATCGGAAGCTGATATGTTATATATGAGCTCGATAAGTTTATAAGCGGGTATACCTTAGTATTCTGTATCGAATGGGATTAAGACTAGAGAGGATAAATGTATAGATTTAGTGAGGTATAGCAATCTTGCTTTCAAGTGTAACAAGTAGTATTAACAAGTGGAATAGAGCGGGGTTTCTTACTATGCTACGATACTAAGAATCTACGAGAGCTGGGTGGAGCTATCTCAGATTGAAATCGTGGGACAAGCACAACCAAAATACCCGATAATTCGTTAGAACTTATAACAACAGGAGAGTCTCCGTAGGTACATACCAACAGCAAAGCCACCAAGAAGCCGTCTCTCCAACCAAGAACATGGCAATATGGGCTGCGCTGCCCTGAAAAGCACCCCCAACGACTGCAATTGGCGTTGCTACTAGAAGAATTTTCTTCCTTCCCAGATAATCGCAGGCCCAACCTATGAAGATGGCCCCCAAAAAACCGCCTCCTGAAATGCAGGCGTTCATAGCTCCAATGACGCGATTGGTATAAGCAAACAGTTCTGCATCTTCGGGGTCCTGAGTAAGGCCAAAGTACTTGAAAAAGCCTGGCTGACCGAGCGTGGTGGACACGATGCTGAAAGTATATCCATATGTCAGACTTCCTAGGCAGAGGGCTCAAACAATCTATTCCCAATTCAATTTAGCGACTTGTAAGTTGTGATATAACTCGCCAATGTGGGCAGGAGAGTTTACTTACTGCAAAGTTGAATAAGCTGAGCTTCTGACAGTCTTTTTTCACCATCCTGACTCCGAGGATGACTCCGCCCTTGGTTTACGATAGATTCAAGGCGGTTTTCTTGAGTGCTTGTTGGTATCTTATGAAAGGGAGCTGGGGCTGAGTAGAGGTTTGGTGGTGTCGACTTGAGAATTGTGGAGAAGTTCGTGGAGAATCCGGGGTTGATATATTAACTTTATGGGATATTGGGCGCCGGATTTCTAGGCGGGGCCAAGAAATATTTACACGGTGACTAAGGTGGGATTAGATGGAATATCTGAGACGGACTACCTATCTGCCTACCAAGTATATACCTATGGTACTTTGAAAGAAGAAGCCATTTTGCTGTGGCGGCTGGATCGTGCTACCAAGCCGAAGTAGTAACGATGATAAAGTCTTCGATGGACTTACATTTTTATGAGGCTTAGCCTTGGGCTCCACGGGATATGAGATATGCAGAGAAACCCAAAGTCACCCGTTCGGCGCTAACATGGCTATTGAAGACGGCTACTCGACAGCTCTAGTAAGGTTATGAGCCGAGCGAGCGGATCATCAATGATATGCCGATGCGGTCTTCAACGGTGAACCGAGCCGTGAGCTCACCCAAGAAAGCCTGCTGTTCAGAAGAAGTAGAATGTGGTTTTTGCAGCTGGGAGGTCGGCTTGTAAATTAGTGGCATCAGAAAATAGCTGCCGATTTCCTTTCCTTTCTACTCGAGTACGCGGATGAGTGAACTTTGAAATAGACTCCGGCCGCGTAGAGTAACAACGGTCTCAATTTTCAAATCAGCACACCTTGCTTCTCCATCACAAGCACCTTTACATAACACGCGGTGCAACGATAACATATCAACATGCCACGAAGTACAATCACACGAGACTCTAAAACTCTCGCGCCGAAGAAACAGTGGGTGTTGAGCTGCAGGCGCAAAGCCATGCGAGTACGGAACCAGGAGCAACCTGGGAGTTCTTCGTTGGAGGCCGAGCCTTAAGAAACACAAGTTGATCATGCAAATGACAACCCTGCGAAAAGCAAGAGCCCGAGTGCTGAAGTCGACTAGAGATTGAATTACAGACGTGTTATGCCGAAATCCACGATCCCCGAAACCCGCAGGAGCCTTTCCGGTTAAATGTGGTTGGGCCACTTCGAGAGAATAGCAGCAGATCAATTGACATACTCCCTAAAACACATTTGAATCGTATTTCTAAACGTGCTGGAAGTGATATGGTATTTCCCATTTCCCATTTCCTACTGCCTGCACTTCGCTCATTGAATATAGACAGGGGTTTCTCTCCTCTCGCCTTCTACTTGTCAAGAAGCACATACAAACAAATGCCAAGCATACACATGGAGGCCTCAGTTGCGCTGTCTGGTCGTCAGCCTCAGCTACTTATTTCCGCATCCGAAATGGAGTCGGCGCGACATTTGCTCGAAGCACCTGGACTGGGGTAGATTGGCGCTCTTGAAGCGAGACTTTGCTGAAGCTGTAAACACAGAGAGCTTCACCTATAAACACTTAAGGATCTCCTTGGTAGCATTATTTCATGACGTAATTAACTCAAGCCACAGGGTACAAAGGTGATCTAGCGCGTGGGAGACAAACAGTCGTTGACGAAGAGATAGAGCCTAGCAATTTCATAGCATCCGAGTGCCTCTAGGGCACATTCGACGCTGGGAGAAACGGACCTCGGTTCTTGATGATCAAAGAGTCGGTTATGGATCAATACCATTACATCTTAGAGTTTAGGGGCCCGAGAAAATACCATGTACAGTACCAGGGGTAAATATCAACTCGCATATCAGATGATCCCTGGGCGTAGAGTCTACGTGGTGCGGGCTCATCGAAGGTCGCCAGAAGATATACCAGCAGAAGGGTAGCACAGGAGAAGCAGACAAATTCCCACAATTAGTCTCCATCAAGGGCGCCGGATCATATACCGTTGGTAACGAGAAGGTAGAAATTGTCCAATATACTCTCGAATGGAAGGATAAGTTGAACCGTCCGCGGCGAGCTGGGAGAGGGTGTTTTGTCAAAGTGGGATAGGAATGCAACAGCTTTGTAAATTATCTAGAACTTGACGTCTGTATAGCTTCGAGCTTTAGCGCCTCCAAAGTCGCCTCATAGTTGGCCCTCTGTTCCTCATTAAACTGCGAAGCATTAATGTTTACTCGCAAAACTTTCGACGACGGCGCCCGTTCAACAGCTGACGATCTAGCAATCTCATTCCAAAACCACCATGCCTCAGCAGCCGTGAATAAAGTCCACGCATGGCCAGGTTTCCCTGCTCGAGCAGTCCTGCCCACACGGTGCACATAGCTGGCAACGCTCGTCGGAACATCATAATTCACAACATGGGCTAGGTCAGGAAGATCAAGACCACGTGATACAAGGTCCGATGCGATGAGGATTGAGAGCTTTTTAGATCCGAATGCCTTCAAGGCAGCTCGTCTTGTCGAACTTCGTGTTGTAGATGTGAGAGTTGCGATGGTAGGAGGGGAATTTGGTTCGAGGAGAGCAATAAGGCGACCAAGGCGGACCGCTGTTTCATTTGACTTCGTGAAGACTAGGACGCCTCGCGAGGAGGTTGATGGAGCAGCCTGTTTTGGGACGGCTTCCAAGGAGTCCCGGGATGTCACTGATTCGTCGTCCGTCATATCATCGGATGTATTAGAACCCGACGAAGAATCCGACGAAGAATCCGAAGAAAAGTCTCCATGGGATAATTTCGGACTAGCGGTGTCGGTCAATAGATTTTCCCGCCTTAGTAACTCTAAAAGATACAAAGGTTTTATAGGCTCTTCATCAACTTTGATTGCAGCCTCAACTAACAGCGACGGGAGAACGTGGGCGTGTGAATCCTGTTCACGTTTAGAGATCTCCTCAGATGACGAGCCCTCCAGGACAATCAGGATTGGTCTGTAGAGTTTCAATGCGCTCAATTGACCAATATCCTTGGTCAATGTGGCGCTGAGAATGATCTTTCTAACGTGATTTGATCTGTGTTGAGCAATGTGGCTTTCTGCTGGCAGCGCTAGCATCACAACATCCAGCCATCGCTGGAAACTTTGATCGAGGAGTTTATCTGCTTCGTCTACTACAAGCCAGTTCACATGCTGCAGAGAGAAGCCTGGTGTAGATTTTAGATGTTCAACAAGCCTACCCGGCGTACAAATAAGTATGTCAACCTTTGGGCTTGGGCGCGAAACATGGTCCGGTAATCTTGAACCTGGCACCGCATCAATAAAACTCATTTCATCGTCCTCATCGCTATCTTGATCCGAGCCCTCCCATTTCGAGTTGAGGCGGGCCAGCTCCGTTCGGTATGTTTGCGGATCAAAGGCGAGATTTTGCTCGATCAGCGAAGCCTGCTCCGTCTTGAAATTTGCATTTCCTAGAGCGGTTCCGATTTTCACACGCCTCCTCGAGCCAGTAGCAAATGCAGAAGCACATAATTCCGACACATCTCGAGCTTGAATCACAAGTTCCCGAGTGGGCACGATAATTAGGGCTCGGAGCTTCGCGATGGCGTTTCTACTGAGCTCCTCAACCATAGGCAAGACATAGGCTAGAGTCTTCCCTGAACCAGTCGCGGCTGAAATAAGAACGTCGCCTGGCTTCTGGGCTTGTCCAGGCAGAAGAAGTGGTAGGGTTGCGGCCTGCACAGCAAAGGCCTCGTGGAATCCTTTCGACACGAGCATATCGGTAGCATCTTGCGGAACACCCAGATCCGAGAATTGTGCTGTTGCAGTGGGCAGGACTCGTATCGGTGACGCCAGCCAGGTAGGCAAGGACGACGGGATATTCAATGTTGGAGGTTCGGGAATAGGGTCGGGCTGAGGTAGAGGTACCAGATCTTGTAATGGCCCTTCATCTTGTAGTATGTCCTCCAATGATTCGGGCGCAGGCTCTGCAGCCGCATTCTTTGCCATTCTTTCAGCTTTTTTCAGAGACTTCTCGCGTTTTCGCATCAATTTATTATGCCTCGCATCCTCCGCCTCCGCCTCCTCTGGAATTGGTATATGTTGATCACCGCCGGGGGCAACGTTTCGACACTGCCTAGCTTCTTCGCTTTGTTTATTTGGTCTTGCCAGCCTTCCCATCAAATCTACATCATCACTAGTTGCGGTAGGCCCCGAGTCAAATTTGGGTGCTGCATCTCCATTCTTCGCCTTCTTTGGTCTCTTCGACCTTGGTTGATCTGTAGCATCTCCCAGCCCTTCCCCACTCCTTTTTGACCCCGAGGGAGATGGAGAGGGTTCTATAATCGGCGCAACGGGCCTCATAGAAACAGCTGGGGATTTGAATTTTGAAGGCGGCACATATCGTGCATAGGTTGCGGAAGCATCATTTCGAGTTGGGAGAGGCTGGAGCTTCGCATTGACCGGGGGTTCTGGTATCGGCTTTTGCACTATGTCTGGTATTGTCGCGGGGGCCTTTGGTTGCTTTGCTGGAGGTATGTAACGAGAGTATATCTGCGACGACATTGCGGAGTGTGGAATTGAGTTGAAAATCTGGGTATGAGATATGAGGAAACCTTTAGAGATCAAGAAAATTTACGGTAACCGGCGACTACCATAACCGCAATTCGCGTCTCCACGTCCGACAAACGGCGTGCTACTGCAATAATAATAGAGAATCGACTATTGCTCTTCCCGACACCTTCATCTCACCCTCCTCGACCTCAATCTCGACCTCGACGTCGCAGCGCGTTGCACGCCCTCGATGTCAATGTATGCCATGCTGTATTGCCACCCTCTTCCAACTCGAGGCTCATGAGATATCTGCAGGCGGTCCATTGAGGCCGCTCTTATAACTAAAAACATGCCGTACAACATTGCTCTGGTCAGCGACTACTTCTTCCCTCAACCTGGGGGCATCGAAAGTCACATTTACCAGCTCTCCACGAAGCTCATTGATCGTGGGCACAAGGTTATCATCATCACCCACGCATACGAAGGACGGACTGGTGTGCGGTACCTCACCAACGGCCTCAAGGTTTACCACGTCCCCTTCCTCGTCATGTATCGTGCCACCACGTTCCCTACCGTCTTCTCCTTCTTCCCGATCTTCCGAAATATTATTATACGAGAACAGATCGAGATTGTCCACGGCCATGCCAGTCTTAGCAGCCTCTGCCACGAGGCCATCTTGCACGCAAGGACAATGGGTCTCAGAACCGTCTTTACAGATCATTCGTTGTTTGGCTTTGCAGATGCAGCCAGCATCCTGACGAACAAACTCCTCAAATTTACCTTGAGCGACGTCGATCATGTCATCTGCGTCAGCCACACTTGGTAGGTCCTGACCGGTCCCGACTGGAACTCTGCTAATTGGCACAGCAAGGAGAATACCGTCCTCCGCGCTTCCCTCGACCCCCTAATGGTGTCTGTCATCCCAAATGCCGTCGTGGCAGAGAACTTCCGGCCACTCTCACACGCCGCATACCCCACGGAATTCGGTAGCCACCCCTTGCCGCAACATCTCGGCCCCCATGATACCATCACGATCGTGGTGGTATCGCGGCTATTCTACAACAAGGGGACCGATCTGCTGGTTGCTGCCATCCCGCGAATCCTAGCGAGTCATCCGAATGTACGCTTTATAATTGCTGGATCCGGCCCCAAAGCCATCGACCTAGAGCAGATGCTGGAAAGAAATGTCTTGCAGGATCGGGTCGAGATGTTAGGTCCTGTTCGGCACGAGGAGGTTCGGGACGTGATGGTTCGGGGACACATCTATCTCCATCCCAGCTTGACCGAGGCCTTTGGCACCGTCATCGTCGAGGCGGCAAGCTGTGGCTTATACGTGGTTTGCACTCAGGTTGGAGGCATCCCAGAGGTTCTACCAGCACACATGACGGCGTTTGCCAAGCCGGAAGAAGACGATCTGGTGGCTGCAACCGGGAAAGCCATTGCGGCACTCCGGGCAAATAAGGTGCGAACAGAAAAGTTCCACGACCAGGTCAGGATGATGTATTCCTGGACAGATGTTGCCGAAAGGACGGAAAGGGTTTACGATGGGATCTCAGGGGTTTTGAGCGAGGCCGACTTTTATGGATACGAGGCGGCCGATGCTGCGAGCTGGAGCGCGACGCGAGGCAGGGCGGGAGTCCAGAGTTTCGCCTTGATCGATCGGCTGAAACGGTACTATGGGTGCGGTATCTGGGCTGGGAAGCTCTTCTGCCTCTGCGTGATCGTCGACTACCTCCTCTTCCTAGTCCTCGAGTTCTGGGCGCCGCGGGAGGCTATTGACATCGCGAGGAACTGGCCGAAGAAACGCAAGGAAGAGCCAGAGGCAGGTGACCATCCTACTCCTGCTTCGACATTTAGACGGTGAAGCACAGCGCCATCGTCCTGGTGCCCGCAGCCCGCGTATCGCTCATCGTTTTACCAAGCGGTTCGTAGCCCGGGGTTGGTGCCTGTCGATGCTTGTCACGATGCACAAGTCTTCTGGGCCATGTGCGAAGCTTCCATGGCCATGTGCCAGCCTGTCTAACGCCAAGTCTCGAAGATCTCTGAACGCGCAAGCCAGATGAACTTCAGGTGCGACCGAACTGCCGATACCCAGATCGCGGAGAGAGCAATCTGGAAATCAGTCTGCTCATGCAGCCACGGTCAGGAACTTTGGGCTTGGGATTGCCGGCTATTAAACGCCTATTCTGGCTATCTTGAATATAATTAGTCGCGCATTTTATCCCCCACCCTACAATTTACCCCCCATGTCTTTCCTCTCTGCCGCATGCATTAATATCTGGATTTTTCGGACGGGCTGCTCTGTCTCAACAACCCCTTGGAGCGCGGATGTGTAAATATACTCGGGTGTCGCTGTCGGCAGTCTTCCTATCCCTTATTTTTAGGGCTACGGCACCATCTCCGATAGTGCTCCAATCTGTTCGTTCCACTCAGGCGCGGTCATTTGACATCAACGCATGTAATTTGTTACATTGTTTCGCGAGGATCTTCTAATCCTCTATTTATTTATGTATGATTAAAGGCTGATTGGAATAAGCGGGGCTATGGCCGGCTACGACGAGTTGCCATCTCGAGAGCCTCATACTCATAGCCCGGGTCTCATATAAAACTGCAAGTATGTTTGCTGTTTGAATTGTTCTCTCCAGACTATAACCTCAGCCAAAGGTGATTACCATCTGAATTCCTACCAGTCGACCCAAAATGCCCTCTCTATACAAGGGGCTCTGCCTCCTCACGTCTGTACTATGTCTCACTGGCGAGGCATCCGCAGATGCCGTCACGGACTTGCAGACTAAAGGAAGAACCGCGATCAATGCTCAGCTGGCCAAGTCAACCACCTGCAACGCCGCCAATCTCATGGTCCGTAAGGAATGGTATGGTGATATTCAGTAACTTCTCTTGTTTTGTTTTAACACGGATCTAGGGGCGATGTTCCTGCCGACGGTCGAAGGGCGTATATCAAGGCTGTCCAGTGTTTGTTGACGAGCCCTTCCAAGCTCTCTGCCAGCCAGTTCCCTGGGGCTAAGAGTCGGTACGATGACTTTGTTGTCACCCATATCCAACAAACGCTTTCAATTCACGGAACTGTATGAAACCCCTGCCATGAGCTCGGCAGCTATCTCACACATTTAGGGAAACTTCCTCTCCTGGCATAGGTATTTCACCTGGGCGTATGAGCAGGCCCTTCGAAATGAATGTGGCTACAATGGAACTCAACCTGTACGTGCCCCATCAAGTTATTTCACTCGCCTAACCTTGATAGTATTGGGACTATGGTCGATGGGCTGCTGATCCAGAGAAATCCCCAATCTTCGATGGCTCGGATACCAGCATGAGCGGCAATGGTAAGAAGGTTTCCCACCAAGCAACCTCCATCGGGCCAGCTCAAAATGGTGGCGGTTGTGTTGAAACGGGCCCATTTGCCAAGTGAGTTCTCTTTACCTGTGCGCATGTTCAATCAACTAATAGTTCATAGTATGACTGTTCACTTAGGGTAAGTTTGGAAACTCTATGTTGTATATTCCTCCGACTAACCAGCAAAGTCCCGTATCTCCCTTGGCAGATCCTGCCCCACCCAGAAATCCCCGATCCGACGGGTTCGGCGATAACTCACGCTGCCTGCGTCGTGATCTTGGTCCAGGGCTGACATCCAAATATGCTACCACCTCCATCCTCGCCAGCTTGATTACTGGTCGCAAAGATATTGGAACCTTCCAAAATGACCTTCAATCTGCGGGAGGCTTTGGTGGCGGCATGGGTGTTCATGGTGCTGCCCACTTCACGATTGGCTCCGATCCAGGCGGAGACTTCTACACCTCACCCGGCGACCCGGCCTTTTGGTTGCTCCATGGTGGCATCGATCGTCTCTGGACTATCTGGCAAAGCCAAGACCTCCCCAACCGCATGCAGGTCATTGCCGGCGGAACTTCAATGATGGGTGGCGGAGCAGCACAGAAACTCACGGATAACGTTGATATCAGCAACGTTGCTGGTAAGGTGTACCAGATCAAGGATCTTGTCAGCGTCGTTGATGGGCCATTCTGCTACGTGTACGAGTAGTTGATCTTGGTGGGATGCGAAGTAGATCATTATAGGGAGAAGGGTTTACGCCTGTGATGATGCGGGCAGTTAACGATCATAATTCAAAATTTACTCAAGATTTGATATTATAGAAACATGCTGTTTATTTCCTAGTTCCTATCAATTCCTCGGGTCTTGCCCTTGACTACGTAAATTCCTTAGGGAATCCTTTGCATAAATTCCATAATTTTCTAGGCCGGCATGACTTGCGAAAAATGCGCGGGCTTCCATCGTGCATTCTGCTCGATTTCAATGTTGGAACTCGGAAACTCCATTAACCTCATCCGGAACAAAATCATCTTCGTGCACAGGTGACTTTGGTTGAACAATTGAGTTCTCTCTTAAACCTATCCAGATTTCTAACCGCTTTTGATTACTTGTGATTATCAACATGACTAGCCCGATGGTGTGAATGCAGCCATCTTTCTCGCTCCTTGCATCAACAACGCATCCATAATACAGAGTGAAGCCATAGCCTCCACAATCGGAACGGCCCGACCGACCACACAGGGATCATGACGGCCTTTGGCTTCCAGAAATCCATCACTTTCTCCATCATACGTGACTGTTTTTTGGGCTTGCCCGATCGTAGCAGGAGACTTGAAAGCCACACGGAAGAAGATGGGTGAACCGTTTGTTATTCCACCCTGGATTCCGCCGCTATTATTTGTCGAGGTGGCGAGCTTAGGTTTTGCGAAGCCACTCTTTAGGCTCGTGTCGGTATCATCAGCAATCGATGAATTGCGAATAAACATGTCATTGTGTACAGATCCAGGTATCTCTGCCCCTTGAAATCCGGATCTATCCATAGTTTTAGTTATAGGCAAGTCAAATTGTGCTGCTGGAATAAATTCCCAGAATGACCACGAGATCTTTTCTTACCCGAATTCAAACCCCTTTGTAGCCGGGATGCTGAGCATTGCGTGCGCAAGTGTTGCCTCCATTTTGTCAAATGCAGGCTCTCCCAAACCCGTTGGGACGTTTCTAATAACACAGGTGACTGTTCCTCCAATGCTATCCTGACGATCTCGAAAGCCGGCAATGTACTGCTCCATTTCCGTTGCGACTTTAGCGTCTGGGCATCGGACAGGTAAAAACTCGTCGACTTTTTCTCGCGTGATAGTCTCCAGAAGTCGTAGAAACTCGGGATTGCCCGAAGGCGAAGGATAGTCTGTATTAGGTGGGATATGATGGATTCTCCCGACAGACGAAACCCACGCCACGATTTCGATTCCGTGGGCAAGTTTGAGATAGTGCTCGCAGAGAGCACCTGCGGCCACACGTCCTACCGTCTCTCGGGCACTGGAGCGGCCGCCACCTGATGCTGATTTGATACCATACTTCTCCAGGTACGTAAAATCGGCATGGCTGGGACGTGGATACTGCTTCATGGTGTCTCCTTTATAGTCGGAAGGACGAAAGTCAAGGTTCTTGACCGTCATGGCAATTGGAGTTCCAAGCGTCACCCCTCCTTCAACGCCCGACTGTATCGCTACCAGATCAGCTTCATTCCGGGGGGTTGAAATGGCACTTTGGCCGGGGCGACGACGAGAGATCTGCAATTGCACGTGAGCGTGGTGCGTTGTAGGCAGGTAGTCATTTCCTCGGTTACCTGGGGCTGAAGTATCTCTTCCGACACAGGGACGCCGGGAGGAAAATTGTCCACGATGCACCCGACGCTGGCGCAATGGCTCTCGCCATACGTCGTAACGCGCAAGAATTGCCCAAATGTTGACATTGGTAATACAAGAGCCGCTGGAGCGTTGTGCGAAAGGGTGGGGTTGGTAGAGAATTTAAACAAGTGGACAGATTAATATTTGGTGACTCTAATTTTTTGGTGTGGCATGGTGCGTGCACGTGTGTGGTGGGGGCGAGGCACTAAGGTAAGGTAAGGTAGCGTGCAACTTTAAAAGTTTGCCTTCTCGACGCCTTGGCCTGTTTGGTAAGTTGTAAGTTGTAAGTCGTGAGTCGTGAGTCGTGAGTCGTGAGTTGTAAGTCGTAAGTCGTAAGTCAACGCACCATTTCAATACCTGACACTTGATAATTAACTTTGGCATGCCGTCTTGTTCACCGAGACACTCTAACTTGCTGGTTGTCCCATATCTACATCTCGAGGTTGCGCTGTCTCAACATGCAAGGAAGCAGCCTCATCCCCAATCGAGTGATAATCTCTTGGCGCTTTCCAGGGTTGGCAAGGATCCACGAGCGATCTGTGCGCTGACTGACCGTTGGTAGTTCGTGGTCAGTCACGTGTTCACCCCGAATCTTGCTGAGTCGCCCTCTGTTGCTCGTAGTACGAAGTACTCGTCCTCAGTATTATTAGAGGGATGCCCCACTACTAAACCTAAACGAGGCGCTACGTTTACATTTGCTGAACCAGAATTCTGATAGGCCGATACTTCGTAACGTACAACAGATTCCCATAAAGGTCACGGCAGCTTGACAGTGAAAAATCTAGGTTTGACTTGCTTAAGCCCAAGCCACAGGGGCGGTCATTTCGTACTGGAAAGGTGTCCGGCGGAGGTTGTTTAACGATTTTGACACCGCTCGACTGATGCTCAGCACATCGCGCTCACGGAGCACAGGAAACCAAAAATTGATGTCACTCGGCAATCGGTGCATACCATGCCGAACCGCCTTTCAAGTTTCCGCTCTACTTGAAAAATATGACGAAGACTTGGAACAGGCAAGCGAGTCCGAAGTTTGCCTAGCTAATATCTGTTTCCAACCAGTCTTTCGCAACTCACGACAGTGTATACCATATCTTCAAGAATCCCCAGAAGAACCAGCACGGCCTAGGATACAAGGAAGATTTCCGAGTCAATCTGCCTATACTTCGGCGCCTATTGGAAAGTAAACTGCATTCACAGTGGACTTTTTCAAGAAACGCCGGTTACGAACGGGTACGGGACCGTACACTCGAAATTCAAGAAGGCAGGCGCCTTGACACTTAGCTGGTGATATTTGACGACGAATTCTCACCTACCTCAAGTCAACTTTGGGAGTTTGCAATAGTTGAGAAGGTCGTAGGCAAAGTTCGAATTGGTACACGGATCAATCATAGTAGTGGAGGCCTTAATCACCAAACGCCGACTAGAATTGAAAACCTACTCTTGGAGAGTATAAGTAAGGTCAAAGCTGCCCAAGTCTACCGAGACGCCCAGCGACGCTCATCTACGACAAAGTTAGAATACTTAGGCGTAGATGAAGTCACTACGAAGCTAACGACTATAGAGATTGCTCTAGATACGATTATCATTATATAGTATTGTAATATATACGATTTAACGATTTTACGAAAGTTCTTAGAGTTAATATAAGGTCACACAGAGTAATCAGCTGCGAATGCATCTAGGCAATATATATTACTAGTTCTCTGGGGATTCGCTAGCTAATAGCCAAGTACGCAATATATAGTATTAGTGAATACTAGAACTAGGCGCTAGAGCGTCGAAAGGTAGGGTGTGTATAGGGACTCGGCTCGTTATATAATTTCTCTAAAAGTACATTGTGTGACGCTTATTCGCCTGGCTTCACGATCCTTACAGCATTCCGCTCGGTGGGAGAATCTTTCTTTCGTGCCACCACCCACATAAACTCGGCGTCAAAGTCTGGATCATCATCCTTCAATTTTCCATCGCCTGCCTGCAATACTTCCACCTGCAATAAGTCGAATCCGATTTCTCTCAGCAGTGCTTGATTCTCACCCACGCCATAGCTGCTCCAGAGCATTCCATATCCTAGGAATTCGCCATGGATTTCTTCCTCGTCGATAGTTGCGAGATTGAAAACAAAGACTCCTCCGGGCTTCAACCAACCATGGATCTTTATGAGCATAGCCTTGAGCTTCGACCGCAGAATGTGGAACAGTGTATAGAAGCTGATTGCGCCATCGAAGCTCTCAGGCTCGAAAGTGAGTGCTGTCATGTCGCCCGCAACCAGCTTGGCCTCCGGGCAGCGGGCCTTAGCCATCTCGATTTGCTTGGTTGAGATGTCATTTGCGACCACTTGAGCGCCTTGGTCGAGAAGCAATTTCAAGATGGGAACGCCGGGACCACAACCAAGCTCCAGAATGGAAGGTGAAGGTTGCAGCTTCTCAAGGAGCATCTTGGTGTATTTTTCTCGCGGCGACTTCTGGCTCTCGACCCACTGCAGGTACCATTCTGAGATGTGGTCGTAGGCGTATTCGACAATGCCTTCAGGTGCATCAGACATGTCAGTATTTTTGGAGGTACTGAAACAGGTAGAAAGAGTTAATTAAGGAGCCTAATACTATGGGGTGAAAGCCTCATATATATAGGTAAATGAATATACAAGTCAGGTGACTAATTAGGTGACTCAATGAAATAATACTGATAATATCC
This sequence comes from Venustampulla echinocandica, assembly GCF_003357145.1. Lineage (NCBI taxonomy): Eukaryota > Fungi > Ascomycota > Leotiomycetes > Helotiales > Pleuroascaceae > Venustampulla > Venustampulla echinocandica. The sequence goes on from NW_022474210.1 coordinate 1,608,712, forward strand.
GAGTATTAGCCTAGAGTCCCCTCATCACGTACTATACTAATTAGTATATAGAGCGATATTAGCTAAGTATTCAGCTTATTATAGATGTATTAATATAATTTCTCTATTATAATAGGGAAGTAGGTGCTAAGTAGGGTGCCAATATGGCACTTTCAGCTTAGGCAAGGGAATTCCTATAATTCTAACAAGACATTTCTAAGTTCTTTCTCTAAAGTAGCAAGAGTCGGCGCAATATCTCCAAGCCACCGAGATTTACGTATTACGCCAAATAAGATACAAAAAGGTTCTTATAGTGTGGAAAGGATGTGGAATTATTGAGAGAGTGGGCTCATGTAAACGCAGTTGGAACTTAGGGGATATAATTTCTCATCATTGGTAATTATCGCGAGCCTCGACCCAAACAGTTATGCAGCTGGCATTTTTTGGGGGCAGTCTTTGGATGTACGGTCCCTGCACCACCCCCGCCAATCCTGTAGTCGATTGCGGCAGACACACTACTACCTTGGCGCAGCCACCGGCGTAGCAGATTCTTGGGCAGAGCCATCTTCTCACTTCCACTTGCCTTGGCGTTTCCCTTGCTAACCATGGCGCACAGCCCCCAAGGCGGTTCAAAATCATAATGAACTATAATCCATTGTCTTGCAATATCGACGATTTGTAACCGTTTTACTCATGTGTAACTGAATGCTCTCGGTAGTTTAGGGTAGGTTGATCTCCACTACCATAGCAACCACGCAACTGCATGAATATCGGTGGACGCTCATACACACTGTATAAAATTATACATACTAAGAACATAGATGCAACACATCAAGTATTAACTGCAATAAGGAACAATACCTGCATCTTTTATACCTCTATAGATATACGAGCGCTGCTACCGGTACTGTCCGCTGTACTTAACGCCTGCACTTTACCATGGAAGCTCAGCCCCGTCATACTGATGCAGCCCTGTCGTTTTCTCCCAACTTGGGACGTGAATATTTAGAAACTTTCCATTTAGGTCTGCTCTATCCCTTGATAGGAGGTCCAGCATTGCGTTTGCGCCGGTTTCAGCGTCAAGATCGGCATACGGACCGCCCTGGTCTGTCCTAAGCCACTTCTCAGAAGTTAGCAACGAATTTGGACGCAGATAGATTTCCGTCCAACACCTACTCCGGGTGAGACTGCAAAGATTGTGAAGCCTTCGCTCTCCAATTCCAATGCATATACTCTGGTTAAGCAGTTCAGTGCAGCCTTCGATATTTTATATGCAGGGTCAGGCGCGATCATGAATCGCTCAGCGTGTGCCATAGACCCTGCAATCGAGCTCCTATAAGCAGCATCTATCTGTCAGTGTGCTACATGCATTGCCGGATGTTCCGTCATGGCTTACATGTTCAACACCGTCTTCCGATTGACCTCTCTTAATAGCGGCAAACAAGCCACTGTAATATTATGGACAGCCTCGACATTAACCTCCAATGATTTCCGTAGGTTATTCATGGCTGCCACCAAGACTCTCCTTCACCTGGCTTATCGCCGCAGTAATACTGTCCGGGTCCGTCGCCTCTAGGTGCACAACAACAACTCGGCCTTCCGATTGGGATATGAGTTCTTGCAGAGCTAGCGAAGGCGAGGAGCGGATGGTGGCAAAAGTTGTTGATACCTCACCAGCCGGCTTATTGCACAATACTCTAACGAGTTCTAGCCCGAGGTCGCGTCCAACTCCAGTAATTAGGTATGAAGCCATGCTCGTTCAATCGCTCTCGCGCGACTCGAATCGGTATCCTAGATACAGAGCGAAAACAATCGCTACTTGGAGGACCGAGGTATGTTGTTATAATAAGTGCGATTCTTACTGCCATGTGCAGAGATGCTTATCCGGGCTCGGCATTGCGTGGATTCAACCGTTGGGACGCTACAGTACCTGCCCGACTTGGCCCAAGCGTATCCCGCCAACTTGGTCGAGGCGGTTCAGCCAACAGGATGCACTCACGTCCCAACCGCAGCACGCTCCATGCAACCTCCAGTGCAGCAACTTTCATTTGTGATAGTATCTTTGAGAATTACGACAAAATAAGGAGAGAAAAGAATGTGTAGCTTGGATTCTTAGAAAATACTTCATCCTTCATACCTGATGATACTCCTCTACACGTCCAAGGATACTTCAAAACCAAATCCAGTAAAATACTCAAACATTGCCCAGTCCACATCAATGAAACTCAGTAAAAAAATCCAACCATTACCCACCCCATATCAATCTATTTGGAAGGCTCTTCAGACTGTGTAAGTTTCGAGACCACCTTCTCAGACAGAGCAATGAGCGAGCTCGCATTGATGATATCCAGCGTGGTCAGCTCAACCCCCATCTTCTGACGAGTCCAATTCCGCAATTCGATGGCCGAGAGGATGTCGAGGCCATACGCCATCAGCGATTTACCCGGCCTCAACCTCATCTGAAAGCTGCAGGATCTTGGCAAATTGTCCTGACGGTACTTCCACACATGCTTTGACCAAGGTCGCCGTGTCTGTGTCTGATTTAGGAATCACCTGGAATGTTCGGAGAGCTTGATCGCCCTTGTCGTTGCCATCGCTGCTATCGGGAGCTCCTTGCTTACTGCTGCAGCTGGCATAGAGATAGCTGAATCGAGCGTCATATACCAGGGGCTCCTCATCGTGTGAGAGAGGGTAAGCAATGCCTGTGACGAGCTGAGTACTGCTATCCTTGTTGAGCTGTGCGTTGGGATCTTGCAGCATGATCGAGTAGGTCAGGATCCTACGCAGCATTGTCTCGTTGACGGGAATCCAGCGAGTCTTGTCGAACTTGTCCTCCAGCCCGGTCTCATCATCGGCAATATGACCAATGTCCACGATCATCCCAAGATCGACCGAGTTTGCGCGTAGGCTCTGTGACTGCCTGTAGCTGGCAAAAGCATCGAGGAACGTGTTGGCAGCTGCGTAGTTGGCCTGTCCCTTTCTTCCCACTACACCCGAGATGCTTGAAAGCATGGTGAAAAAGTCAAGTGGCTGCCTGAGCTGTTGCTAAGAAGGGCGATGGAGATTCCAGGCTCCCTGGACTTTGGGGTGGATGGATGTGTGATAGTCACCTACCGTCATGTTCTCGTAAGGTTTGTCCTGCGCCAAAAGTTAGCCTAAGATAACGCAAGAAAATGCATAGACCTCGAGAAGAATCACATACTCTGAGTACCACTGGGCCGTGGACCACACCAGCCATTAGGATGGGGAGCTCTTGTCACGTCTTCACCAGGGGCCCGTCGCGCACGCTCAACTTTGAAGCTAGCCAATTGGGTCGATTGCTCTTGGAGATGCCTCAATTCGTCCACAGACCGGGCACCCTAGAGGTTACACGTCTCTACAGAGGCTCGGAGAGCTGAGGATTCACGCGTAATGCAGTTTCGTTCGGTCTGCGGGGCGACATGGCGAGAGGAGGGCAATTTTGAGCGGCGAAGGAGACAAAGGGTGCCCAGCGCGGTTTGGCGAATTCCCACAGGGAGGCGCTCACTGGCTACCACATAAAACCACTCATCCCACTCGCTCGAAGTCCAAATTCCCAGACTGTATTCCCTCTATCTACTTCTCTCGTGTCGTCGTAATGGCTATCGCCGAGAGGAAACCTGTCCAATTTTCGCTGCCCTATTTAACCCCATCATCCTTCAATAAGCACGCTTTTTTGTCTGTCAAAACTAGCCGTACCCGTGTAACCAACACCCGCATCCTGAAATCACCACCGCACAACGTGCCACATCAGCCGTGCGAACGCAACAGGCAGTTCAAGTCTGCGACTGCAGCCAGTTTTGCCCATTCCGGGCTTCCAGACGGGGTAGATCGAGGCCCTACAGCGAGAGCCGAAGGTACGTTGAGAACGTTGCAAATGAATTGTTCTGATTTGTTCAAACCAGGTCGCAATGACGACGCAGACGGTGACCTTCCAGCTCTCGAACTACTCGGCCTCCGAGTACATCATCACAGGTCTTAAAACTGGAGTGCATCCTTCAGAATCTGGACAAGCCGGCTCTCGACGTGACGGGAATGCATATCAACCAGACAAGCCCAGGGTTGCGTGAACTTCAAGGCGATAGTCGAGGTAGTCATGGTAGGCACATTGGCAATCTCCAATGGCAAGCAGTCGGCTAATGATACGCAGACCGGCCGCTGATTATCGAAGAGGACGAGCCAGATGAGACAGATATTGAGGACGAGGCTGAAGACACTTCTGGTAGCAGGGATGCTAATGCTATGAGTCCGCACAATGCCCTCGCAACCTCGGAACTCGCCTCTGGGTCCGCCAAGGCAAATTGATGCACCCCAGTTTGAAAAATGGTGGGATGTTGAGGAGGGTCGTTATGTCTACGAGTCGGATCCAAGGCCTAGCGCTTGTGAGCAACAAGGCGCGTGCCTTCTGCTCATGCACAAGACCAGCCTTGTGCTCTCTGCCAATCTGAGCCGCCACTAGATCTGATCTGATCAGCCAGCAAGACACCGGCAACATCGCTCAGAGCACTAGCGTGGAGTCAGCCCTCCGCTCCCTTCCCAAGCCTTCTGGCAAGGGTGGCGATGATGGATGGACTAAGGACGGTATGGCTGAACTAGAGAAAGAAGTAGGTTTGGCTATGCTACGAAGTAGAGCAAGTGAAGTCACCACCAGCTAGCGCACCAAGCTCCCCACGTCCTCGCTCAGTTGAGGTATCACAGGACGAGATCGAGAGCCAACAACGTAGCGGAGCCACCAGTAGCAAACCAGAACTGCGAGATGCTTCTCAACATGGCACCCCAGATCAGCGGCTTGAGGAGGGAAGGCAGCGGGAGAATATGGTGGTGAAATAGTTGGGGAGAGGAAGCAACAGGAGGAGGTGACCGTGGTAGAAGTGGCCAGCGAGGCGGCGAAGGAGGGGGGAAACGAGCGGGAGCAATGCTCAGGAGAAACGGCGGCGCCAGGACAAGACAAGCAGCAGCAGCCAGCATTTCGATACCAGCGATGACGAACATAACGCAACCTGGGAGGAAGCGGAGTCCACGCCGAGAGTCTACGAAGAAGGCATGGACACCTGCGTCTAATAAGTCGCCCCTCCAACGTCCTCACGGCCCTACGCAATCTGCCACCCACGCTGAGATAAAGGATTGCGCAGTCCGAAGCCGATCATACGCACGTGCCAAGTCCTGCAGACGACCAAGTAACCACCACACCCACGAACCTCTCAAAGCCGCTCTCCTGCGAAAGAGAAGGCACTTGTTGGGGAATACCAGGAATGGCCCATTCAGAGCTTTCTCAAATGCGCAAGGATTGGAAATGGAACAATATACAATCTCGAGATCAACCTACCACAAATCCCGGAGCGCCTTACCCTCTCCTTTCCCCGTCACAGGTCAGGCATTAGTTCGGGTAAGAAAGTGTCGACAGACGCTGTGCACCCTCACCAGGCCGTCGCACATTCCAAGACCTATGCCGAAACTTTCAGGTCATGGCAACGCCAACGGACAGCACCAGCAGAGTGCTGAGACGCCCAGAAACGAGCGACGGAACCCTCCTGAGGCCTAGTGGAATACCCACAAGAAAAGGCTCTACAGGCTCTACATTACTGAAAATCCGACACTGACCGCAACCATGACGCGCATGGAGACCGACTATGGTTTTTTCGCCTCGTTCGTTCGCCTTTCCCAAGCTAGAGATACCTGAGATAAACCGACTCTCATGTAGCTCGAGAATGGATAAAGACCGAGTCCAAGAGTGGAGCTTTGTCAAGAACCTCAAGAAAGGCGTGACTGCAGTCGCCGTTCGCAAGGCCCGCGAGCGGGCTGGCCGAATATGTGAAGCTGCTATCGGCCCTTATGGCTTCCCTATGAGCAAAGTGTCGAGATCAAATGATCGCCACATTGCACGTGGCAAGAACAGTATCCAAGGCAAGTCTTCACATGCAACGCCATATTGTGAACCACTAACAGTGTCAAACTAGATGAGCGAACGCCGATTAGCACGCCAGATGTTCTCGTACAGCCTTCTGCTGATGCAAAGACTCCTGCTGACGTTCGAGCTGTAGCCGACTTAAGTACTCCAGCAGAGGCTAGAATTTCAGGGCAAGTCTGGACTCCCTCTTACACAGCACATCACAGTGAGGAATCGGAGTCCAGCCGGCTTTGGACTGGTTGTCACGAAACGTCCTTGAATGAGATCCACAAGTTGAAGCTAGACGCTGCACGTTTGGATGCCGAGGGAAGACATCCAGAGGCTAAAAACAAGTTCCAAGACGCTCTGTCCGGTTTCCGCCATCTCCTAAGTCTGACACATGACTACACGGTCAAAACTGCATACCAGCTAGCAGCATTCTACGCAAATAACGGCCGCATGAGCAACGCAGATGAGGTTCTGAAATGGGTTGTTTAATTGGGAATTGGGACTTCTCGACGATATCTGAATCTTAAAAGTAACACGGCAATGATCAAGGCAAAACCGGATATAGTCCCAAGTGCGATTCCTGCTTTAGGGTTAGGGTTAGGGTTAGGGTTAGGGTTA